>NC_052327.1:11676121-12013621 GCF_016432855.1 Salvelinus namaycush
CTGAGCACTTGTTGGCTGCTTTTCATTCACTCTGCGGTCCAACTCATCCCAAACCATCTCAATTGGGTTGAGGTCGTGTGATTGTAGAAGCCAGGTCATCTGATGCAGCACTCCATCACTCTCCTTCTTGGTCAAATAGCCCTTACACAGCCTGGAGGTGTGTTTTGAGTCATTGTACTGTTGAAAAACAAATGATAGTCCCACTAAGTGCAAACCAAAACCAGATGGGATGGTGTATCGCTGCGGAATGCTGTGGTAGCCATGCTGGTTAAGTGTGCCTTGTATTCTAAATAAATCACTGACAGTGTCACCAGCAAAGCACCCCCACACCATCACACCTCCTCCTCCATGCTTCATGGTGGGAACCACACATGCGAAGATCATCCGTTCACCTACTCTGCGTCTCACAAAGATACGGCGGTTGGAACAAAAAATCTCTAATTTGGACGCATCAGACCAAAGGACATATTTCCACTAGTCTAATGTCCATTGCTCTTGTTTCTTGGCCCAAGCAAGTCTCTTCTTCTTATTGGTGTCCTTTAGTAGTGGTTTCTTTGCAGCAATTCCACCATGAAGGCCTGATTCACGCAGTCTCCTCTGAACAGTTGATGTTGAGATGTGTCTGTTATTTGTTTGGGCTGCAGTTTCTGGGGCTGGTAACTCTCTTGAACTTATCCTCTGCAGCAGAGGTAACTCTGGGTCTTTCTTTCCTGTGGCGGTCCTCATGAGAACCAGTTTCACCATAGCGCTTGATGGTTTTTGCGACTGCACTTGAAGAAACTTTTAAAGTTCTTGAAATGTTCCAGATTGACTGACCTTCATGTCTTAACGTAATGGACTGTTGTTTCTCTTTGCTTATTTGAGCTGTTCTTGCCATAATATGGACTTGGTCTTTTACCAAATAGGGCTATCTTCTGTATACCACCCCTACCTTGTCACAACACAACTGATTAGCTCAAACACATTAAGAAGGAAAGAAATTCCACCAATTAATTCCACCAATTAACACACCTGTTAATTGAAATGCATTCCAGGTGACTACCTCAGGAAGCTGGTTGGGAGAATTCCACAAATGTGCAAAGCTGTCATCAAGGCAAAGGGTAGCTATTTTGAAGAATCTCATATATATATATATATATATATATATATATATATATATATATATATATATATATATATGAGATTCTTCAAAATAGCTACCCTTTGGGTAGCTATTTTGAAGAATCTCATATATATATATATATATATATATATATATATATATATATATATATATATATATATATATATATATATATATATATATGAGATTCTTCAAAATAGCTACCCTTTGCCTTGATGACAGCTTTGCACATTTTCACACACACAGTATGAAAAACAGTATAAAAGAAACGGTAAGTGTCCAGTGTTTTAATGTTGCTATATACTGTACATGGGACAGCCTGGACAATTAAGGCCTGTAGGTCAGGAGCCATTCTCCTGTTTCTGTAGCGTGACGCAGCCCCCCCCCCCCCCCCCCCCCCCCCCCCACACACAGCCCCATTAAAACCCATCATAATATTCTTCATCGCTAAATCACAAAATCCCTAATAGGTTTAAAACGGTGGTTTTATCCCCCAAGCCCTGAATTTGGCCCCACTGGCCACCAAGGTTTCCATTTCATCGTGATGACAGCACAGGCGGCCATATTGATGCGGCTCAAACTCAAACCAGACCTCCCAGCCTTCTCCTTTAGACCGGGGGGGTTCTATAACACACTCACACCCACACAGAGAGAGAGAGAGAGAGTGCTGGCCATCTCACTGTTAACCACAGTGTCCACTCCGATAAGTGTTAGGTTTTAGAGCAAGTCTTGAACCTACCGAAGTACAAATGTACAGTTCTTTGTCTTGGACACACGTAGACACACACACACTTGGAAAGCTCCCAGTCTTTGTCACGCCTAATCATGGTTTAATACTCTGGCGACGTACTGTTTCTTTGTTTTCACTGGAAATGCAACCTCTCGCTGTCTATAATGTGTTGCGCGGATTGAGTCTCTACAGGGTTTGCCTATTGCTTTCACGGTCGTAAGAGACCACACTTTTGCTTCGGGAGATATCAGATGAGCTCCATGTGCGTGTCGCACATTTTAAATTTCCGATTTTCGGCTCTAGTCACGCGTTGCTGTCAACAGGATAGCTCTGTACTCAAGCTGTGTGTACGACACTGTATTGTGTTGGCAGCAATGCGTGACATCAAACAAGTCTGACTTAGGCTGGAGTCTATGGAGCTAAATCCACATGTGACAAGTCAATGTGGTCAAGAGTCAGTTAAATCATCCGTCTGGTTCTTCTTTCTAACCCATTGGCCCACTCAGCAGAACTCTCTTATTCTATATTGTGTCAGAAAATCTCATGTTAAATATGTCAATCTGGCAACCCTGTTTTTACCTCAATTTGGGTTGTGTTCATTGGGCATCAGACATGAGAAAGCAGACTGAAACAGGGGAAGGGACGACATGGACCAGTCCAATAAGAAACGCTTTTCTCTTTCCGTTGCAAATTGTTTTAAAACGTGTTCGGTTGTGTGCCGTATTGAACACGACGTTGGCAACCCTGTGTCTCCCTCCTCTCTCCAGGAACTACCATGTGTTCTACTACCTGTTGGCTGGAGCCAGTGAGGAGGAGAGGAAGGCCTACCACCTGCTCAAACCTGAGGAGTACCACTACCTCAACCAGGTGGGCTCTCCACACACACACACACACACACACACACACACACACACACACACACACACACGGAATCAGGATGCAGTATGGGTGTATTCGTGTGTGTATCCTGTGGCCACATGTAATAGCGAGAGAGCTGTTTAGACTGCAGGTGATGCTAATGGTTGCACTTCAGTTGGATGTTTGTCTCGCGCTTCAGTTCCTAAATGGAGCCCGTCTGAACACCTCTGGCTGCTGATTGCTTTGACCCACATTTCGAGTGTGCGTCTGTTGACAGCACCGCTACTGTGTGTGTGTGTGTGTGTGTGTGTGTGAGCTCGCGTATGCGTGCGTGTGTGTGCTCGCGCGTGTGTGTACACATCTGCCTACTTTGGCAACAGATGCATACGCAGATTCACAGGACACTGGTGAACATCTGAATCCTTTGTTCCTTGGTTATTTTTTGGCATCCCAAAAAAGTAACCGTTTCTTTTTCTTCCCCCTCCTCTTCCCCCCCAAACACCCCTAATCCCCACGACAACAAACCCAGCTCCACACCGTCTGTTACTATGCACCGCTGTTTCCATGGCGACAGCACGAGTGGAGAGTTAATCTCGATTCCTGGCTCGTGCAGCGGAGCTGGCAGTGTCGTGTGTTTGTGTGTGTGCGCCTGTGACGACGGCATGTGTGTTCACGGTGTGCAAAGCAGTCTGTGTTTTTGTATCTCTCTGTCGCTCTTTCTATCTTTCTCTCTCTCTCTGTATGACCGTGACCGTATACGTGTCTGTGAAACACGTGCACGATACAAAGGACGTTCTCCGAACAGATTGCTGTTGTCCTTTCTCCTTTTTTTAGTAAAGAATATAAGCTGTCATGTGCAATGGACGGCAGCATTTGCTTGTGTCTGTCTGTTTATGTAGCCCATCCCCTGTGAACACTCCTAACCCTATCTGGGAGCAGGGTGTGAATTCCTCCCATAGCTGAGCAGTTCTGTTACTCTTACGTCCTTCCTGTGTCCATGTGTCTCCACAGAGAGAGAGAGAGAGTCTGGAGTGTCACCCTCTGTTCTCTCCCTCGAAAACATTCTTGGAAAGACTGAGATCTTTCTCCGCAATTCAAACCAGTAGAGTCATTCATTTTTCAGATGAGGTCATTGCTAAATGGATGTAATTATCGCAGCTTTGGGGATTTGTGGTGTCTCTGTGTGTGTGTGTGTGTTTAGAACAGTTTAGTGAATCTTCCCCCGTGTATTAACAGTATGCATCATCTCCTAGTCAGTTGAGTGAGTGTTTTTGAGTGTGTGTATACATACCTCTCTCTAACCCCCTCTACCTTACTTCCAGATGACAAAGAAATCTCACAGACTCCACTGGGAAAATTACTATGAGAGCGAGCTGGTCAGTATTGTGTGTGTGTTTAGTTGTGCATACCTCTTTTGCGTGCGCGTGTGTCTGTGTACATGTGGGGTCGATTTGGTGCTGGGTTGGGCCTCGGCTCTTGTCACGTCTTCACACACGTGAGAACACACTCCTGTTTGTTTTTGGAGTGTGTGTGTTGATATCTTTCAGTGTGTTGTCTCCCTGCCGTTGTCTGCACAGCCTTCACTTATAGTGGTCTATGTAGTGGTCATTGTGATGTCCTGTATCTGGGATACTGCTTCAAATCCCCCCCCTCCCCCTGTCTGAGTGTCTGTTTACATGGCATGTCTCAGGGGTGAGTCTATGACCTCCCTGCCCTTTCGTCTGCAATCCCTGACCCCTGAGCCAGAGGAGATGATGTCAGAGTCTGTCTGTCGCGCTGTGCCTCCCCAACGCTTCCTGACAGCTTGGCTGTACTCTTTCCCTCTCTTTTCTACTCACTCACTCACACGCTCTGAAACATAAACAAACACAAGGAGCACCTGACACAAGATCACAATGACCAAACATGTTTGCCGTTTTTTTTAATTTGGGATGTGGTATGTTTCTGGCTTGGTGGCTGTGGGTGTATTTCCGTGTCTTTTTTGGGTTCACTTTGGTCGAATTGCTTGGGTGTGAAGCATGCTGTCGTAGAACACATTTTGAATGATGAGCACTTTCTCACACGACACCGGTGGCCTGTCAAAAGGCATTTACCGCTAAAGTCTGTGATTAGGACAAGGGGCCAATCCTAATTTGAAGTATTTCTCGCACTGATATCAATGTGTGATTTTAAAAGAATCGTTTGAGATACGCGCACAGACAGTATCTCAAGTCAGAATTCGGCCCCAAGTGGGAACACCGCTAAACGCTATATGCCATATGTATCGAATTTCATCCCAAACATTTTCACCATGTACATTTAGCGTTAACTTAATGACAAGGCGTGGTAAGTAAACAGTAGCATATGTGCTGAATAAAATACCTTTCTCTGTTTGAGAAGGTAAAAAGAACAGAAGGGAGCTTTCTTCAGTCATTCCCTCCGTGTCTAAACCGATTTGTTTTGATTAGAGGAGTACCAGAGTTAAGGGTTTGGTGTAGGCCCAGAGATTCCAAGTTGGAACTGTCCGACAATGATCTCTCTTTGTTTTCTCAACTTCCTTTGACATATCGCATTGCGCCGTTTGGCATTTGAAAAAAGCCTCAAATCTCATGTTGGAGAAAGTGCACATTTTCACCTCAGAAATTGCCCGTTACCCACTGTACCCTGGAAACTGTAAAGAAATCCAAACAGTAGGGAAGAATGTTAAATGGTTTTAGAAGCCGATCCTGTTTCGTGTGTATGTGTGTTTGCTCTCTGCCCCATCATTAGAACTGAGAGGAAGGCCGCTCTCTGTTAGCCCTGCCAGTGGCCACCAGGCTCCGAGCACGGAAAGACAACCTTGTGTGTGTTTTGGCTTGACCACCTCCCTTAGAACAGCAACCAAACACTCCTATGCCACAAGGCTGTTGTATAAAGCAGGCTTATTCAGTTCCTGGCCTGGAGGGCCAAAGTAGTTAAGTTAAAAATATTTATATTTTTTTAAATTATTGATTCATGATTATCAATCAACCCTGATTAGAAGGAGAGAATGAAAACCAGAGCTCCAGGACCGAAATTGACTATCCCTGGTTTTTAAAAATGTTGATAGATTCAGTAAATCAGATAAGATGTGAACTATAAAGAAGATACGGTAGGGTGGTTGAGTCAAAAGTTCGAGTTTGTAAGACATGCCTAATAGTTAGTGTGTGTGGTATTCTACGGTACAGGTGTATATTGTATGGTCAAGTGTTGTCTGTTGATAGCGGTACTCGTTACTTCAGCAGGACTGCTTCACTGTGGAAGGGGAGGACCTCAAGCACGACTTTGAGCGGCTGCAGTTGGCTATGGAGATGGTGGGGTTCCTGCCTGCCACACGCAAACAGTAAGTACATTACACGCACACACGCACACACATGCCCCGCATGTCTGTCTCTTTCTCGCTCCATCTTTTCCACACCATCATTTCTAATGCAGTTGACTAGGTTTATCCTCATCTTAACTTGTATTTGACTCCCTCCCTCTCTCCCTTCCTGTCTGGTAGGATCTTCTCCCTGCTGTCTGCTATCCTCCACCTGGGCAACATCCGCTACAGGAAGAAGTCCTACAGGGACGACTCCATAGACATCTGTAACCCAGAGGTGCTGCCCACCGTCTCGGAGCTGCTCGAGGTATACATCCTTGTCAATTAGTCATTCATTCACTCGTTTGCTTGACCCGTCGATTCTGATATCTGTGGTGCTTTATGATGTCACTTGTTTTTTTCTCCTTCACATTCCACCCGTCGAGGTAATGGAGTGCCTTCTGTTGTGTTGACAGGCAAGGTTGAGAGCTACTTCCGATCCCTAAAAGCCACTGAACAATGCTACGCTACAACAGTTATTAGTATAAGGACTGTTCTCAGGTCTGCTATGGTATGGTTGAGCTGCAATATTATGACCTACAGTTGAAGTCAGAGGTTTACATACACTTAGATTGGAGTCATTAAAACTCGTTTTTCAACCACTCCACAAATTTCTTGTTAACAAACTATAGTTTTGGCAAGTCGGTTAGGTTAGGACATCTACTTTGTGCATGACACAGGTAATTTTTCAAACAATTGTTTACAGACAGATTATTTCACTTAGAATTCACTGTATCACAATTCCAGTGGGTCAGAAGTTTACATACACTAAGTTGACTGTGCCTTTAAACAGCTTGGAAAATTCCAGAAAATGATGTCATTGCTTTAGAAGCTTCTGATAGGCTAATTGATGTAGTTTGAGTCAATTGGAGGTGTACCTGTGGATGTATTTCAAGGCCTACCTTCAAACTCAGTGCTTCTTTGCTTGACATCATGGGAAAATCAAAAGAAATCAGCCAAGACCTCAGAAAAAAATGGTAGACCTCCACAAGTCTGGTTCATCCTTGGGAGCAATTTCCAAACGCCTGAAAGTACCACGTTCATCTGTACAAACAATAGTACGCAAGTATAAACACCATGGGACCACGCAGCCGTCATACCGCTCAGGAAGGAGACGCGTTCTGTCTCCTAGAGATGAACGTATTTTGGTGCGAAAAGTGCAAATCAATCCCAGAACAACAGCAAAGGACCTTGTGAAGATGCTGGAGGAAACAGGTACAAAAGTATCTATATCCACAGTAAAACAAGTCCTATATCAACATATCCTGAAAGGCCGCTCAGAAAGGAAGAAACCACTGCTCCAAAACCGCCATAAAAAAGCCAGACTACGGTTTGCAACTGCACATGGGGACAAAGATCGTACTTTTTGGAGAAATGTCCTCTGGTCTGATGAAACCAAAATAGAATTGTTTGGCCATATTGTCCATCGTTATGTTTGGAGGATAAAGGGGGATGCTTGCAAGCCGAAGAACACCATCCCAACCGTGAAGCACAAGGGTGGCAGCATCATGTTGTGTGGGTGCTTTGCTGCAGGAGGGACTGGTGCACTTCACAAAATAGATGGCATCATGAGGCAGGAAAATTATGTGGATATATTGAAGCAACATCTCAAGACATCAGTCAGGAAGTTGAAGCTTGGTCGCAAATGGGTCTTCCAAATGGACAATGACCCCAAGCATACTTCCAAAATTGTGGCAAAATGGCTTAAAGCCAACAACGTCAAGGTATTGGAGTGGCCATCACAAAGCCCTGACCTCAAATCCATAGAAAATTTGTTGGCAGAACTGAAAAAGCTTGCGAGCAAGGAGGCCTACAAACCTGACTCAGTTACACCAGCTCTGTCAGGAGAAATGGGCCAAAATTCACCCAATTTATTGTGGGAAGCTTGTGGAAGGCTACCCGAAACGTTTGACCCAAGTTAATTAAACAATTTAAAGGCAATGCTACCAAATACTAATTGAGTGTATGTAAACTTCTGACCCACTGGGAATGTGATGAAAGAAATAAAAGCTGAAATAAATCATTCTCTCTAGTATTATACTGACATTTCACATTCTTAAAATATAGTCCTAATCCTAACTGACCTAAGACAGGGAATTTTAATGTCAGGAAATTGTGAAAAGCTGAGTTTAAATGTATTTGGCTAAGGTGTATGTAAACTTCTGACTTCAACTGTATCATTCGAGGCTTAGAAGTCTCATTTGATTTACCCATGACTGAGGCGAGAGGATGTTCATTCTTTTTTTCTCCAAAATATGTGTTCAATTTCTTCAGCTCAGGTTTACAGACAGACACCGAGAGATTTGAATACTGTACATATGGACATTCATTCTTGACATGTGAAACTGTTTGGCCTATACACAAGCAATGTAAAAGAAACATTACACATTCATTTGTATCGTAGAACGCATGCGCTGCAGTTGGTACGTTGATTCCTGTGTATTTTAATGGCTGTAAGGAATGCAAATTGATTAGTTTACAGTCACAGTATTTGACGCAGAGTAGCAACAACAGGACTTTGTTACTAACTCACTGTATCACCTCGTGTCCAGTTTGGAGATGGGGATGTATTCCAAGATGATTTGGGTTTGCATGCAGAGTATCATTTGATAGTTTATCATTTTGCAACGCGTTTGGCTTTATTGATGGAGTCATCCCACTGGACACAGACGTCAGTTTAACGTCTAGTTTTGATTTACATTTGTTCTCGTTGTCAACGAATGTAAATTCAGCGTGAAATCAACAGAAAATGGCATTGGATTTAGGTTAAAAGTTTGGTGAAAAAAATACTAATCCCTTTGACTTTTTTGCAAATCCAATCAGTTTCCCACGTTGATTTCAACGTCATCACATTGCATTATTGTGTTGAAAGGACGTGGAAACGACGTTGATTTCAACCAGTTTTTGCCCAGTGGGATAAGACTTGTTTTCATTTTCGACATTGAGATGTCTTTTGGAAACACGGGTGACTTGAGCTCATGACACCCAGAACATTGTGCAATACACACACACACACACACACACACACACACACACACACACACACACACACACACACACACACACACACACACACACACACACACACACACACACACACACACACACACACACAATCAATTGTGGCATGGCATCCATAATACGTCACTGAATTGTTTTCAAATGTTTGCGTAGACTGCAAATCGTTTTTTATGGTTTCGATCGCCACAGGCTAGCGACGAGGCCAATGCAAGGGTACTAGCCCAAAGAAATCCCTCGTAAATCAAATATTTCCAATGAGATACAAACCACTCTTAATGAATCACATCCTACTCCTGACAGTTTGTTTGAGCATTGTCACCCCCAAAAGCTGACACTGTTGAAATGGTTGTTTGAGCATTGTCACCCCCAAAAGCTGACACTGTTGAAATGGTTGTTTGAGCATTGTCACCCCCAAAGGCTGACACTGTTGAAATGGTTGTTTGAGCATTGTCACCCCCAAAGGCTGACACTGTTGAAATGGTTGTTTGAGCATTGTCACCCCCAAAAGCTGACACTGTTGAAATGGTTGTTTGAGCATTGTCACCCCCAAAGGCTGACACTGTTGAAATGGTTGTTTGAGCATTGTCACCCCCAAAGGCTGACACTGTTGAAATGGTTGTTTGAGCATTGTCACCCCCAAAAGCTGACACTGTTGAAATGGTTGTTTGAGCATTGTCACCCCCAAAAGCTGACACTGTTGAAATGGTTGTTTGAGCATTGTCACCCCCAAAAGCTGACACTGTTGAAATGGTTGTTTGAGCATTGTCACCCCCAAAGGCTGACACTGTTGAAATGGTTGTTTGAGCATTGTCACCCCCAAAAGCTGACACTGTTGAAATGGTTGTTTGAGCATTGTCACCCCCAAAAGCTGACACTGTTGAAATGGTTGTTTGAGCATTGTCACCCCCAAAAGCTGACACTGTTGAAATGGTTGTTTGAGCATTGTCACCCCCAAAAGCTGACACTGTTGAAATGGTTGTTTGAGCATTGTCACCCCCAAAAGCTGACACTGTTGAAATGGTTGTTTGAGCAGAGCTGGCTGAACTTCCACTGTAAATACACGGTGGTCTCATTTTGAAACTGCCAAAGCCCCGTTAGGACCAACACACACACACACACACACACACACACACACACACACACACACACACACACACACACACACACACACACACACACACACACACACACACACACACACACACTAAGCTAGACATTATACTGTAGGACTAACATGATTAGACAAAGGGCGTGTTCCATTTGAGGAACTCAAGTGGGAGACATAACGGGAAGAAAAAGCATGGCAGATGCGTGAACTAGACAGAACAGGAGGTCCATAGAATATCTATTTCTATTCAGAAGCTGTTCACGGGCTGAGAAGTGTCCTTATTTTTGGGGTCCGGATCACATTCTCCTTACAAAGGAGACTTCTTGACCCTTTTCACACTACGGAACTGAGCCAAATCGGCCCGTGGGAAACTATACCGCAACTAGCCTGTATACACCACAGTTGCTGGAACCATGCTGAAAAGGAAAATATCTGAGCCAGCACTGTACAGTTCCGATCAGCTCAATTAGTGTGAAAAGGGCATCGGATTTGGATGTATTGTAGCCCCAGTTCTCTGACTCACGCTTCCACTGCAGTGCTAACGAACCCACACAAGTGCCTTGTGGGATTGGGCTTGCATTAGACACGCCCGCCTCCTTAACCACACCTCTTACACTCTGTGCCCTGCTGCATCTCCCTCCTACAGTAGAACCGCAATACTGACATAAAGCCTACATAACGCTGTCATAACCATGACGTAACCGCTAGCTGAGGTCAACTTACTGTAGAAACTCTGACCGGAGCCTACTCGACGGTGGGCACATGCTGTTCTCATTTACCTCAGAAGTGAGGGATTGCGTCGCTCTACCCACGGACACAAACCACAAGGACTACGCAGTCTACCCTGTTGAGTCACTGATAAAACAATGATCAAAGTGTGTTGGAAAGCCTGACAACTGTGCCACAGGGTATTATACAGAAAGGGGAACCAGTAGGGCGTTTTAAAGGAAGAGAGTCGTTTTGTGCCGCGAGTACCATGTGATTTATGTGGACGTGAGATGAGGCACATGCTCACCACATGTTCAGGGTCGGAGACAGTAGAAGCACCATCGAAAGGAAATACTGGGGTTTCTCAATCCTCTGGTACAGTAGTCACGGTGTCACATTATTCAAACAAGGCAGGGTTTTGCTGAATTAATGGGATAGTTCGGCCAAATTATTAGATACTATGCAATTAATTTATACAGCTGAGTGACAGCCCGCAACTAAAGATTTGGGTTTGCTTACTTGGCTAGGGATAAGCTTTAGCACTAGTGTCCGCTGCAAAACAATGGGCGTGATAGCTGTTAGCGCTTTTCTAAAAGCATGCCTAAATCACCTCAAAACCACGAACATAAGCAGCAAATATCTAGAACATAAACATGTATCATATCATACCACGGGTGAACTACCGGTCACCAATTCACCATCTTTGCGTTTACTACACTGTGGTGTCACGTGAGCAGCACTTTCCACAGGGAAAGCTAATTGGCTGTAGTGTAGACTGATGCATGAATGGGAATATGACTGGCTCGGACTTCCTGTTTCTTGTGGGGTGGGGTGGGGTGGGGTGGGGGGGGGGGTCAGAACAGGAAGAGGAAGTGGAGCAGGGTCAGATGGTAGAGTTGACAGACTGGTTCCTCTGGACGGACCTCAGGGTCCCAGTAGGGCGAGGTGGAGCTAGGACAGTGTTACCTGATGGGACTGTGACAGTAAAACAGTTCCAGGGTCAGTTTGAGCTTTGCTTCAGCCCAGTAGGGCTAGGTGGAGCTAGGACAGTGTTACCTGATGGGACTGTGACAGTAAAACAGTTCCAGGGTCAGTTTGAGCTTTGCTTCAGCCCAGTAGGGCTAGGTGGAGCTAGGACAGTGTTACCTGATGGGACTGTGACAGTAAAACAGTTCCAGGGTCAGTTTGGGCTTTGCTTCAGGGCACATCTCCCATTAGCTTGATTGAGAAATGTATTAATATACAGTAACAGCACAGATTTATTTTTTTATGTATTAAAAACCTTGCAATGGAATCTAAGCGCGGTTACCAGGCGACAGTCATGAAGCACAGACCAATCAGTGAGCAGTAGAATTAGCTCCGCACCCAGTGGGGGATTACCAGGAAGTATGAACTTAAATCTGATTAGTGTCCCTCACAAATGCTGCTGTTTACATCAAAGACCATTTATAAAGGAAGCAACTGAAAAAAAATACAGCCATGATGGTGTTTAAGATCAACACCCTGCCGCTTCACACTCTCTCGCACACACACACGCGCACGCGCGCACACACACACACACAGGGTACCCTCTGCCGCGTCCTCAGCAGCAGCTGTCAGCTTAATCCCAGTGGATGGATGAGTGGTCAGATGTGTGTGCAGTGACATCTGTCTCTCTCAATGGGCTGTCTGCTGAGTTCAAGGCTAGCACGTGCGTGAGCGCGTGTGTCTGTGTCCTGCTCTACACAAGGAAGCTAACCATGTCAGTGTCACTTAGAAAGAGGGGATTGGGTAGAGTATTGGCTAAGCGCTATCTGTTGTTAGTGTGTATGCAACTAATAGCTATGCACTCTATTCAGAGTGACTTCCTGTCTCTACTTTCTGACTGACCTTGTGCTTGTCTATGTCCGCAGGTGAAGGAGGAGATGCTGTTCGAGGCGCTGACCACCAGGAAGACTATCACGGTGGGAGAGCGGCTGATCGTGCCATACAAACTGGCAGAGGTGACCGCGAGATTTCCTGCTCTTTTTATGACAACAAACATAATAACACAACTGCACCAGACCACACAGGCAGCTTTGAACCCTAGCTGACCCCACAGTGACAACAACACAGCCTCAGAGCTTCAGAAGTCGCCAAGATATTTCATCTTGTATAAAGTTTAGGGGCTCCGTTTATAGAGTCGTGTTTATGAATTGTTGACAGCCGAAATTCTTAAGGACACTACTTGTTTGCTTGGATTTGCTTTCCTTCCGCCCGAAACTCAAAAGGCTTTTGTAGTCCACAGGGGGAGGGCCGTACAGTACATTCCAAAAGGCCTCGAGAAAGCAACGCGGGTCGCTTTGTTTGGCTGCAGAGTGCGTCAGTGGTCAGGGATTATAATGGGCCGTCTCAGGAGGGTTTGTTGTGGTGGCGCTGCCCCCCCCCCCCATTCCTCAGTGTTGTGGCATTGTGGGTCGCGTCCTCTGTGACTTTCTGTTTTCTGTTACTATGTGGCGTTAACCCCCTTAGCGCCAAAAAGCGTCATTGTCGCGCATGTATGCCAAATCTCGCCGAGAGCCTATTTGAAATTACCTTAATACAAAACCTGGGTTGAGTTCATTTACGGAAAGAGTTGTAAAACATTTTGCTACAGCAAACAGAACTTATTTTGTTTTTATGCCTAATGAACACGGCCCAGCATTCACTTTCAACCATTTCATATCAGTTCCTGCCTGTCACCCACCCCGGTCCCCTGGGGGGCGTTTGTGTTTCAGAGGAAAATTCTACACAAGGCTAGTCTATAACTGAGCTGTCCTCCACCATCCCACCCCCGTCTGGTTACACATTAGCGACTAGCTACACAATAGCTGCATCCATCCCCCCAGACAGTCATGTGGTCTCCGCCTAGGAATGTGCAACCTCCACTGGAATATACAGCCGGACCAGAAACCAAATCCTTTCTCTGTCTTCCTCAGCCTCTCCATATACAGTCGTAATAGAGGCTCAGACAATGGGCTTTAAAAACGTAATCCTATAGGAAGACTGTGGCTACGATACATACTCAATACTTACTGTTACTGTAGCTCTGTTGTTCTGCTAATGCTATGGAAGTCCCCCATAACTTAATGTGGAGAGAGAGAGAGGTCTCTGAGGAGGTGGAGTTAAGACAGAGAAATAAAACGAGGGGCCCTCCACTGCATGGAAATCCCCATCTGTCACAGCCTAATATGAGCCTTTTAGAGAAAGGAGCGAGGAAGGGAGAGAGATTCCATTCACAGTGTCAGAAGGAAATCTGCACAGAACAGCACCAAGCATGTTCTCTACACTACAGTACATCAGTAGGATAAGGCTGTGGTTATTGTTGGCCCGGCAACTGTGGAGAAAGGGATAAGTGACTGCAGAGGCCGTAGCAGTTCCCCTGGTCACTGAGACATCTCCTCTCTGCTCCCAGAGGAGAAACTAGGCCTATACCATCTTTCTCTCTCTTTCCCCCTTTTCCCACCCCTTACTCGCTCTCCCCCCTCTCTCTCTCTCTCTGTTTCTCTCTGTCACCCTTACTCTCTCCTCTCTCTATCTCTCTATTGACTCGGGCTGCATTCCAATAGGTTCTGTGCAACCTTTCCCTCCTAACATCAGATAGGTGAGAGAGAGAGAGTGTTTATTGATTGTTTTGGTCCAGTAGTAAGGCTTCTCCTCTCTGTTCCCAACTAAGGGGTTAACACACATGAGGAACGGCCTGACTGGTTGGATACCTGCCAGTTTATTCTACTGTCAATGATATATTACCAAGCATAAACCTAGTTATTTCATGAGAGGTCCTATAAAAAGAAGCCTACTGTAGCTAAGGCTTGCTGCATGCTGGCTAATGAGAGAGGTAGAGTGTGTGTTTTAATTAACCACGGCTCTGCTGTGCATTCTTGTGCTTTAGATTAAATAGTGCCACTCTATATCAAAGCTATTTAAATGTCTTTGCAGCTAACGTACACACACAGTCTTATTTTATTAACCTTGTGGTGACACAGAATTGATTCTCATTCAAAATCCTATTTCCCTAACCTTAACCCCAAAACCTAACCTTAATCCTGAACCTAACCTTTAACCCCTAACCCTAATTCTAAACCCTAAACCCCCTACAAATAAGTTGCCTTTTTCCTTGCGGGGACAGGCAAAATGTATCCAGTTGGTTGAATCTTTGTTTGTTTACTATTCTTGTGGGGACTTCTGGTCCCAACAAGTATCGTTAAACATGTTACACATACACACTTCTATAAACTGGCATCACAAACAGGCAACCAATTGGACACAAACGCTTCAAAATCACACACACACCCCGTCGGAGAAGAGGCTAGCAAGTTATTTGCGTTGTGGTCTCATGCGGGGTGTTGTTTTACACCTCCTGTGGCTCACGGAGCGTGTTTGTGAGCCATTAGCGAGAAATAGCCCCCTCTGTTAGGCTCCTCGGCAAAGGCTTCTAATTACCAAACACCAGCCAAGACCTTGTTACAGACTCGACCCCAGAACAGTTTACTAAACTCTCTCTGATAACTTCCCTCTAATTATTTGGCCATCTCATAAACGTTTTCAGGTATTTTTTTTTCTTTCCATCAAATTCCATTTCCTGACGTTTCTAGCACTGTAGTTCCATTGTGGTAAATAATTGAATCTGGTTGTGACGTTTCCTGACAATGGAGGTTCGTTGACGCGACACATCATCGTGTGTGAAAATCCCTGGTGGACGTTTTGAGCAGTTTTGATTGGGAGTGTGGTTTGAAACTGTTGCATAATGCATGTGGACTTACATAACCTTTGGGAGCAGGAAACAGCGAAGCTCATACCTCTAAAAATAACGCCTAGATCAATAATGCATTAGGGAAGAAGAGGAGGCTTTTTAAAACACATATTTTTGCTTGGTCACGATTCTCTACTCCCCCGGACCTAGTTGAAACTGTTTAGACACGTACTGCAAATGCACTGTACATTTTAAGGGTGCGTTCAGGGACATAACACATTCGTCCGTTTAATAGAAATGTGTTGTGTATCACATATTTTTACTTCCTCCTAAATTTGTGCTCCCCTCGACCTAGTCGAATCGGTTTCAACACACGTACCTGCCTGCTGACACTCTACTGTACATTAAGGTTGCGTTCAGGGGCACGCAAGGTTACCGAAGGTTCATATCAAAGTACAAAGGTGTAGTATGTAAGCCTAACAGACATAGTTCTCTGTCATGTAGAGTATGTTGGACATGCCTCCAGTTACAGCACAGACCTGTGTCTGACCAACCATAGCTAACTTAAACGCCATTCCCCTTCCATAACACTCCTATTATAATAGCTTAGCATAGGGCTGTTACGGTGACCGTATTACCTCCACAACCGCAGTCACGAGTCATGACCGCAGTCCAATTCCACGTGACCGTTGAGTCACGGTAACTAGAGGTCGACCGATTATGATTTTTCAACGCCGATACCGATTATTGGAGGACCAAAAAAAGCCGATACCGATTAATCGGCCGATTTTTATTTATTTGTAATAATGACAATTACAACAATACTGAATGAACACTTATTTTAACTTAATATAATACATCAATAAAATCAATTTAGCCTCAAATAAATAATGAAACATGTTCAATTTGGTTTAAATAATGCAAAAACAAAGTGTTGGAGAAGAAAGTAAAAGTGCAATATGTGCCATTTCTTTTAACATTCTTCAATATAGTCTTCAATATTCCCAGGTAAGAAGTTTTAGGTTGTAGTTATTATAGAAATTATAGGACTATTTCTCTCTATACCATTTGTATTTCATTAACCTTTGACTATTGGATGTTCTTATAGGCACTTTAGTATTGCCAGTGTAACAGTATAGCGTCCATCCCTCTCCTCGCTCCTACCTGGGCTCGAACCAGGAACACATCGACAACAGCCACCCTCGAAGCAGCGTTACCCATGCAGAGCAAGGGGAATAACTACTCCAAGTCTCAGAGCGAGTGACGTTTGAAACGCTATTAGCGCGCACCCCGCTAACTAGCTAGCCATTTCACATCGGTTACACCAGCCTAATCTCGGGAGTTAATAGGCTTGAAGCACAGCGAAGAGCTTCTGGCAAAACGCAGGAAAGTGCTGTTTGAATGAATGCTTACGAGCCTGCTGCTGCCTACCACCGCTCAGTCAGACTGCTCTATCAAATCATAGATTTAGTTATAACATAATAACACACAGAAATACGAGCCTTAGGTCATTAATATGGTCGAATCCGGAAACTATCATCTCGAAAACAAGACGTTTATTCTTTCAGTGAAATACGGAACCGTTCCGTATTTTATCTAACCGGTGGCATCCATAAGTCTAAATATTCCTGTTACATTGCGCAACCTTCAATGTTATGTCATAATTACGTAAAATTCAGGCAAATTAGGCGGCCCAAACTGTTGCATATACACTGACTCTGCGTGCAATGAACGCAAGAGAAGTGACACAATTTCACCTGGTTAATATTGCCTGTTAACCTGGATTTCTTTTAGCTAAATATGCAGGTTTAAAAATATATACTTCTGTGTATTGATTTTAAGAAAGGCATTGATGTTTATGGTTAGGTACACATTGGAGCAATGATACGCACCGCATCGATTATATGCAATGCAGGACACGCTAGATAAACTAGTAATATCATCAACCATGTGTAGTTAACTAGTGATTATGATTGATTGATTGTTTTTTATAAGATAAGTTTAACGCTAGCTAGCAACTTACCTTGGCTTCTACTGCATTCGCGAAACAGGCAGGCTCCTAGTGGAGTGCAATGTAATCAGGTGGTTAGAGCGTTGGACTAGTTAACTGTAAGGTTGCAAGATTGAATCCCCCGAGCTGACAAGGTAAAAATCTGTCGTTCTGCCCCTGAACGAGGCAGAACCCACCGTTCCTAGTCCGTCATTGAAAATAAGAATGTGTTCTTAACTGACTTGCCTAGTTAAATAAGGATGAAATAAAGGTGTAAAATAATACATCGGCCAAATCGGTGTCCAAAAATACCGATTTCCGATTGTTATGAAAACTTGAAATCGTCCCTAATTAATCGGCCATTCCGATTAATCGGTCGACCTCTAACGGTAACTAGACTTCTCCAAAACCGTGCTCTGATGGTCATTAATAGCCTTCCAAACATGCTAACTGCCAGTCGCTAATCGCCTGGTACTCGACGCTCTATTGTCCCTCTAATCACTCTGACATTAATGCAAATGCATTCGAATATCAAACACTTCATGAGAGCCCTGTCATTCAGAGTTTGAGCAGAATAGGATCACCTCATTGCGAGAGCCAATTTCTCATAGCTGGGTGATGCATGGAATGAAATAAGTGTTTTGAAACATTTCTGTAGGCTATGCTATGCAATTGCGTGAGAAAACAGAGTTTTGATGGCCTCAATTAAAAAGAGGAGGATCCCATCAGTTTTCTCTAGGCTCACTATGTTTATTTTCTTATCTTTGTTAATATTAAGCACATTGCTTCACTTTACAACCTGAGTAGCCTACCTGGCTGGCATGAAAATGAACCGCGGGAAAAGCATCCTCCGTTCGCTATTCAAGTGCATAGGGATGACGTCTTTTCCCCCCCCTGCCTGACTTCCGACAGGTGCATGATAATGGCCCATTCGAAATCAAAACTAATTTCACACATATATTATTTAGTATATGTAAAGACGAGATTAAATTGAGAATAGTCTGATGGGGGACAATATTGTCACTTGTGAATAATGCCCAGCGTGTGCAGTCTAACGCAAGAAACAGAGAGCATGCATTTTTGTTGTTGTTGACTTTTTCAAATCATAGCCGCATGCATCATGTAGCCTAGCCCATAGGCCTATATGTTTTGATAAGGTTTGAATCACAACTAAAGTGGCCAAATAACTCTAAGCGTAGCCTATAGGTGAACCACCTTGATGGTGGTGGTGAACCACCAACCACCTTGATTCGGTCTTATGTGTGGTGCCAGGACAACAACCTCTCCCTCAATGTGAGCAAGACAAAGGAGCTGATTGTGGACTACAGGAAAAGGCGGGCCGAACAGGCCCCCATTAACATTGACGGGGCTGTAGTGGAGAGGGTCGAGAGTTTGTAGCTGTAGAAACTTTTGAGGATCTGAGGACCCATGCTAAATCTTTTCAGTCTCCTGAGGGGGAATAGGCTTTGTCGTGCCCTCTTCACGACTGTCTTAGTGTGTTTGGATCATGATAGTTCGTTGGTGATGTGGACACCAAGGAACTTGAAGCTCTCAACCTAGGGTTTCTGGGGTCTAGGGTTTCTGGGATAATGGTGTTGATGTTAGCCAAGACCAGCCTTTCAAAGCACTTTATGGCTACAGACGTGAGTGCTACGTGTCGGTAGGCAGGTTACCTTAGTGTTCATGGGCACAGGCACTATGGTGGTCTGCTTAAAACATGTTGGTTTTACAGACTCAGTCGGGGACAAGTTGAACATTTCAGTGAAGACACTTACCAGTTGGTCAGCGCATGCTCGGCGTACACGTCCTGGTATTCCGTCTGGCCCTGCGGCCTTGTGAATGTTGACTTGTTTTAAGGTCTTACTCACATCTGCTTCGGAGAGTATGATCACACAGTCGTCTGGAACAGCTGGTGCTCTCATGCATGTTTCATCGATGCACTTATTGATGAAGCCAGTGACTGATGTGGTGTACTCCTCAATGCCATCAGAAGAATCCCGGAACATATTTCAGTCTGTGCTAACAAAACAGTCATGTAGCTTAGCATCTGCTTCATCTGACCACTTTCTTTTGGTCAGTCATTGTGCAATCGTGTATAAAAATAGTTTTGACTGGCCACTACTGTATTTCTTGTGCTGCTATATTTATTGCTCAATTCTTAAAATTAAGCACATGAATCCGCTTTACAACCGGTGTAGCCTACCTGACGAATTAAAAACGTAACCGTGTTCGCTATTCGAGTGCAGGCTACGGATGACATGTTTTTTATGTGGGCCATTCTAAGTAAAAAATGATTCCATACATAATTAGTTGGCTATATGTAAATACCAGATTAAATTGAGAATAGTCTGATGGGTGAGAATATTAACAAGTTGTGAATGAGAGACTGATGAAGTGCGTGTGGCCTGTGCAAGAAACAGAGCAGAGCAGAGCTCATGGCTTTTTAATGCAACTTTTTTTCAAAATCATCATTAGTTGCATCATGCAGCCTTAGAATGTATTCGAAATCAAAACATGCAGCCTAAGGTTTGTATCCCAACTAAAGTTGCATGAATAACTCTGATTAAGCATATATATAGGAGGACCTGTTTCAAATGATTGAATCAAACTCCCTCGGAAATGGTTTTGGGAAAAATATCCTTACTATTTTATTCATCTATGTTCAGTTGTATTCATCTTACTATAAAATAATGCCATAAGCGAATCTTACCTGTTAAATGAACTAGTGTAGCCCACAGCCATATGGCATAGCCAGATCAGGGCCTAACATAAGGATGACTCAGAATGATACATATGTTTCTATAGACCTGCATAAAATCAATAATGGATTTATTGTGATGGTTTAGGCTATATTAAATTGATTTATTTTTAAATGTAGATGTTCCATGTAACGTCCGCATAGGCTAAGCGCGGAAACCCGGAGATGCTAAACATGTTTGTTAATTAACGGTCAATTACAATGAGACTAGCATTTATTTGCATGATAGTGACCGGCTGACAAAATTGAATGACCACCATAGCCCTAGCTTAGCATGTCTTTCATCACCGTAAGTAGAGAGCATATTTTCCCTTTGGCTTGTCGAGGCACAATAATCGTCTATCTTGTCACTGTTGCTTTTTATGGATCGATGACGTGTCCAAAAACGGATTTGTGTGTCTGGAAACACTTAAAGCTTTGGCTCTGAATCTCAAAACACCTAAAGCTGTAGTGTTGTAGCAGGGCTTGGAGTGTAGAAAAACCAGAGGAACTTGTCATCTGGCATGCTAACAAACATTGCACTATTGTTGGCTAGCTAACATTGTTAGCAATAGAGGAACGTAGCTGGCATGCTAACATGTTACCAAAGATAGTACAGTATGAAGATTCCTAGAAACTGCTTCTCCAAAATCCCTGATCACGCTTGTAGGCGACGTTGGCTAGCTAAGCTCATGCAGAGAATTAGTCATCGGGTGTCTTCTCGCGCTGAACTGCGTATGCGCAGGCCGTCAAATCAAAGTCACTCCTGTGATAAAATTTTTATCATGTCAGTTTTTTAACTTTCAAACATTTCACGAACCTTTCACTTCTCACATTGACTTCCCAAATCCCGGTCTGGCCTGTAGAGTCTGCTTCGCGAAGCGTTGCTGGAAGTATCGCGATGTTGGGCCTCTGTGATGTAACATTGATATTGGCTAGCATTGTTAGCATCTCCTATTCATTCTCCACTAGCAAGGCACGGTTCCATGTAGCCTACCGCAAACTATCCCAGCCGAGTTATACAGTTGGCGCCGGTTTAGAGAAAGTTAGGCTCAGACGGTTTCTTTACAGATATCCACACATTATACAATCCGGATGTACGTAGAAGGAGTTACGAAATATAGATATGCCTTAACAGGATTTTCAGAAACAAGTAACCCCCTAAGGCTACGCTTTGTAGCCTTCTAGGGCGTACATGCGTGAATGCACGGCATCCAATATAGGGCTACACGTTCTCCAACGTCAGCACCACCACTTGTGTCCTCCTTAAAAAACAACCTCTCTGGGGTAGGGGGCAGTATTTTGACATCCAGATGAAAAGCGTGCCCAAAGTAAACTGCCTGTTACTCAGGCCCAGAAGCTAGGATATGCATATAATTGGTAGATGGAGATAGAAAACATTCTAAAGTTTCTAAAACTGTTAAAATTATGTCTGTGAGTATAACAGAACTGATACCCCGAGGACAAAGAATCAGCTTACCACTATTTTCAATGGCTAATACTATAATTAAGCTTAAGTCCTCCCAAATTGCAGTTCCTAGGGCTTCCACTAGATGTCAACAGTCTTTAGAAAGAGTTTCAGGCTGGTATTTGGGAAAAATGACCAAGAAATTTTAGTTTTTCTAGGTGGCTCCCATTTTGGCTGTAGTGTTTCCAAGCGTGTGGAGGAAAGCGCGTTCTTTCTTATTTATCTCCGGTAATGAACATACTATTCTCCGTCTTAAATTTTATAGTGTATTTGCGTATTAGGATGCATAAGGTTTGATTATAAACGTTGTTTGACTTGTTTGGAAAAGTTTATTAGTAACGTTTGGGATTAATTTTGTATGCATTTTGATGGAGGGAAACTGAGTGGATTATTGACTAAGCGCGCCAGCTAAACTGAGTTTTTATGGATATAAAGAAGGACATTATCGAACAAAAGGACCATCTGTGATGTAACTGGGACCTTTTGGAGTGCCAACAGAAGAAGATCATCAAAGGTAAGGCATTTTTTATATCGCTATTTCTGACATTTGTGTCGCACCTGCCTGGTTGAAATATGATTTTCATGTGTTTGTATGCGGGGTGCTGTCCTCAGATAATCGCATGGTTTGCTTTAAAGCCTTTTTGAAATCTGACATGGTGGCTGGATTAACAAGAAGTTAAGCTTTATTTTGATGTATAACACATATATTTTCAAGAAAGTTTAAATATTTGAATTTAGTATTTTTGAATTTTGCGCTCTGTAATTTCACTGGATGTTGGCCAGGTGGGACGCTACCGTCCCACGTACCCTAGAGAGGTTTTAAAGAACAGATCAGGTTAGAATGCTGATGATAGTCTATTTGTTCATTAGCCTTTCTAAAGTACGTACTTCAACGTTTGACTGTGGCCAAGTGCAAAGGTAGAAACGCTAAGTGTGCGCCTTGGTTTTGCTTTGCTAAGCTGATGCAGTGCAGGGAGCAGGTGTTGGCTGGGCTCCCAGCATTTGAGAGAGAGAGAGTGGTATTACAATGGATCAGCATCCCTGAGTCAATGATACTGCAAAAAAAGTGTTAAACAAATCAAAATATATTTTATATTTGAGATTCTTCAAAGTAGCCACCCTTTGCCTTGATGACAACTTTGCGCACTCTTGACCAGCTTCACTTGGCACTCAACCAGCTTCACTTGGAATGCTTTTCTGGCAGTATTGAAGGAGTTCCAACATATGCTGAGCACTTGTTGGCTGCTTTTCCTTCACTCTGTGGTCCAACTCATCCCAAACCATCTCAATTGGGTTGAGGTCAGGTGATTGTGGAGGCCAGGTCATCTGATGCAGCACTCCATCACTCTCCTTCTTGGTCAAATAACCCTTACACAGCAAATAGCCCTTACACAGCCTGGAGGTGTGTTGGGTCATTGTTCTGTTGAAAAACACATGATAGTCCCACTAAGCGCAAACCAGATGGGATGGCACATCGCTGTGGTAGCCATGCTGGTTAAGTGTGCCTTGAATTCTAAATAAATCACAGACAGTGTCACCAGCAAAGCACCGACACACAAACACACAGACTGACACACAAACACACAGACTGACACACAAACACACAGACTGACACACAAACACACAGACTGACACACAAACACACAGACTGACACACAAACACACAGACTGAGACTCACACACAAACACACAGACTCACACACAAACACACAGACTGACACACACACACACACACACACACACACACACACACACACACACACACACAGACTGGCACACACACACACACACACACACACACACACAGACTGACACACACACACACAGACTGACACACACACACACACAGACTGACACACAAACACACAGACTGACACACAAACACACAGACTGACACACAAACACACAGACTGACACACAAACACACAGACTGACACACACACACACACACACACACACAGACACACACACAGACTGACACACACACACACACACACACACAGACTGACTGACACACACACACAGACTGACACACAAACACACAGACTGACACACAAACACACACACACACACAGACTGACACACACACACACACACATACACAGACTGACACACACACACACACAGACTGACACACACACACACACACACACACAGACTGACACACACACACACACACACACAAACACAAACTGACACATAGACTGACAACCAAACACGCACAGACTGACAACCAAACACGCACAGACTGACGCACGCACGCATGTACACAGACTGACGCACGCACGTATACAGACTGACGCACGCACGCACGTACACAGACTGACGCACGCACGCACGTACACAGACTGACGCACGCACGCACGCACGTACACAGACTGACGCACGCACGTACACAGACTGACGCACGCACGCACGTACACAGACTGACGCACGCACGCACGTACACAGACTGACGCACGCACGCATGCACGCACACAGACTGACGCACGCACGCACACAGACTGACGCACGCACGCACACAGACTGACGCACGCACACAGACTGACGCACGCACGCACACAGACTGACGCACGCACGCACACAGACTGACGCACGCACACACACAGACTGACGCACGCACACACACACACACAGACTGACGCACGCACACACACACACACAGACTGACGCACGCACGCACACACACACACACACAGACTGACGCACACACACACAGACTGACGCACACACACACACACACAGACTGACGCACACACACACACACACACAGACTGACGCACACACACACACACACACACACACAGACTGACGCACACACACACACACACACACAGACTGACACACACACACACACAGACTGACGCACACACACACACACACACACACACACACACACAGACTGACACACACACACGCACGCACACACGCACGCACACAGACTGACGCACGCACGCACAGACTGGCTGACGCACGCACACACACACACACACACAGACTGACGCACACACACACAGACTGACGCACACACACACACACACACAGACTGAAGCACGCACGCACGCACACACACAGACTGACGCACGCACACACACATACTGACGCACGTGCACGCACAGACTGGCACGCGCACGCACAGACTGGCACGCGCACGCACACGCACAGACTGGCACGCGCACGCACAGACTGACACACAGACTTGATGGAAATACAAATATATTAGACTAGAGAGATAGTTAAGCCTAGATAAACAGATCAGGAGAAAGAAGGATACGGTACAGTAGTTTTGTTTTGTAGTGCTGCAGTTATAGCCTTTGTGGGTTTGCCCTTGCATGTCTGATTAACCTTGTGCAGTATTACATCTCTGTAAAACCACATGCTGTGCAGGAAGATTAGCAAGCACTTTAAGAAGGGAGAAACATCTGGGACAATAAGGTACTTAAATAATATGTTACAGATGCTCACACACACACACACACACACACACACACACACACACACACACACACACGTCTCTATGTCTGTCTAGTGGATTAATTTGGTGTGTTGTGAAGAGTACGGCAGATTATTTTATGGAAATGTTTTCCATTGCTGCTTGTACCTAATCTACATTATGTAAGGATTTGAACAACATTGTGTTTTTATATTGTCCTACAGTGTGTACAGCTCAGATCAAGAGGGGAGAATAATGTGTGTGTTTGTGAAGGGGAGGAGCAGGGGGGGGTTGACAGGAGGATAAGCCCATTGTCCAGATGAAATGCATGTACTTTATAAATTTGATTGATTGATATAGCGCTGTGATTGGAGCAAGACAGTAAAATGTGTCATGATTGTCTCTGTGTGAATGTAGGCTGGAACCGTGCGGGACTCCATGGCCAAATCCCTGTATAGCGCCCTGTTTGACTGGATCGTCTTCAGGACCAACCATGCCCTGCTCAACAACAAAGACCTGGAGGACAGTGCCAAGGTAGGATTTAGACCTACACTACCGGTCAAACGTTTTAGAACACCTACTCATTCAAGTGTTTTTCTTAATTTTTTAAAACTATTTTCTACATTGTAGAATAATAGTGAAGACATCACAACTATGAAATAACACATATGGAATCATGTAGTAACCAAAATTGTGTTAAACAAATCAAAATATATTTTATATTTGAGATTCTTCAAATAGTCACCCTTTGCCTTAATGACAGCTTTGCACACTCTTGGCATTCTCTCAACAAGCTTCACCTGGAATTATTTTCCAACAGTCTTGAAGGAGTTCCCACATATGTTGAGCACTTGTTGGCTGCTTAACCTTCACACTGCGGTCCCACTCATCCCAAACGATCTCAATTGGGTTGAGGCCGGGGGATTGTGGAGGCCAGGTCATTTGATGCAGCACTCCATCACTCTCCTTCTTGTTAAAATAGCCCTTACACAGCCTGGAGGTGTGTTGGGTCATTGTTTTGTAGAAAAACAAATGATAGTCCAACTAAGCCCAAACCAGATGGGATGGCGTATCACTGCATAATGCTGTGGTAGCCATGCTGGTGAAGTGTGCCTTGAATTGTAAATAAATCACAGACAGTGTCACCAGCAAAGCAGCACCACACCAGAACACCTCCTCCTCCATGCTTTACGGTGGGAACTACACATGTAGAGATCATCCGTTCACCCACACCGTGATTGGAACCAAAAATCTCCAATTTGGACTCCAGACAAAAGGAATAATTTCCACTGGTCTAATGTCCATTGCTCGTGTTTCTTAGCCCAAGCAAGTCTCTTCTTCTTATTGCTGTCCTTTAATGGTGGTTTCTTTGCAGCAAATCGACCATGAAGGCGTGACTCACACAGTCTTATCTGAACAGTTGATGTTGAGATGTGTCTGTTACTTTAACTCTGAAGAATTTATTTGGGCTGCAATCTGAGGTGCAGTTAACTCTAATGCACATATCCTCTGCAGCAGAGGTAACTCTGGGTCTTCCATTCCTGTGGCGGTCCTCATGAGAGCCAGTTTCATCAGAGCGCTTGATGGTTTTTGCGACTTCGCTTTCAAAGTTCTTGAAATTTTCCGTATTGACTGACCTTCATGTCTTAAAGTAATGATGGACTGTCATTTCTCTTTGCTTATTTGAGCTGCTCTTGCCCTAATATGGCTTTTACCAAATAGGGCTATCTTCTGTATACCCCCCTACCTTGTCACAACACAACTGATTGGCTCAAACGCAGTAAGAAGGAAAGAAATTCCACAAATTAACTTTAACAAAGCACACCTGTTCGTTGAAAACCATTCCAGGTGACTGGAAAGCTGGTTGAGAGAATGCCAAGAGTGTGCTAAGCTGTCAAGGTAAAGGCTGGCTATTTGAAGAACACTTTTTTGTTCTTTACATGATTCCATATGTGTTATTTCATATTTTTGATGTCTTCACTATTATTCTACAATGTATAAAATAGCAAAAAATTAAGAAAAACCCTTGAATGAGTAGGTGTGTCCAAACTTTCGACTGGTAGTGTACACACACACAGCACGCATTAAGTCGTTCATGTAAGCACTGACACACGCACACATTCCCTCACACAAACACGCATTCATTCCCTCACACACATTCTTCACACTCATGCAAGCTCTGACACACACACAAACATAATATACAGTTGAAGTCGGAAGTTTACATACACCTTAGCCAGATACATTTAAACTCAGTTTTTCACAATTCTTGACATTTAATCATAGTAAAAATTCCCTGTCTTAGGTCAGTTAGGATCACCACTTTATTATAAGAATGTGAAATGTCAGAATAATAGTAGACAGAATTATTTATTTCAGCTTTTATTTCTTTCATCACATTCCCAGTGGGTCAGATGTTTACATACACTCAATTAGTATTTGGTAGCATTGCCTTTAAATTGTTTAACTTGGGTCAAATGTTTCGGGTAGCATTCCACAAGCTTCCCACAATAAGTTGGGTGAATTTTGGCCCATTTCTCTTGACAGAGCTGGTGTAACTAAGTCAGGTTTGTAGCCCTCCTTGCTCGCACAGGCTTTTTCAGTTCTGCCCACAAATTGTCTATAGGTTTGAGGTCAGGGCTTCATGATGGCCACTCCAATACCTTGACTTTGTTGTCCTTAAGCCATTTTGCCACAACTTTGGAAGTATGCTTGGGGACATTGTACATTTGGAAGACCCATTTGCGACCAAGCTTTAACTTCCTGACTGATGTCTTGAGATGTTGCTTCAATATATCCACATAATTTTCCTCCCTCATGATGCTGTCTATTTTGTGAAGTGCACCAGTCCCTCCTGCAGCAAAGCACCCCCACAACATGATGCTGCCACTCCCGTGCTTCACGGTTGGGATGGTGTTCTTCGGCTTGGAAGCCGCCCCCTTTTTCCTCCAAACATAACGATTGTCATTATCAAATCAAATTTTATTGGTCACATACACATGGTTAGCAGATGTTAATGCGAGTGTAGCGAAATGCTTGTGCTTCTAGTTCCGAAGATGCAGTAATAACCAACGGGTAATCTAACCTAACAATTCCACAACTACTACCTTATACACACAAGTCTAAAGGGATAAAGAATATGTACATAAAAATATAGGAATGAGTGATGGTACAGAACGGCATAGGCAAGATGCAGTAGATGGTATCGAGTACAGTATATACATATGAGATGAGTAATGTAGGGTATGTAAACATATAAAAGTGGCATTGTTTAAAGTGG
Source organism: Salvelinus namaycush (assembly GCF_016432855.1). Taxonomy (NCBI): domain Eukaryota; kingdom Metazoa; phylum Chordata; class Actinopteri; order Salmoniformes; family Salmonidae; genus Salvelinus; species Salvelinus namaycush. The sequence goes on from NC_052327.1 coordinate 11,704,626, forward strand.
CTAGTGATACATGTAATACATAAAGATGGCAAGATGTAGTAGATGGTATAGAGTACAGTATATACATATGAGATGAGTAATGTAGGGTATGTAAACATTATATTAAGTGGCATTGTTTAAAGTGGCTATTGATACATTTTTTTACATAAATTTTTCCATTATTAAAGTGTCTGGAGTTGAGTCAGTATGTTGGCAGCAGCCACTCAATGTTAGTGGTGGCTGTTTAACAGTCTGATGGCCTTGAGATAGAAGCTGTTTTTTAGTCTCTCGGTCCCTGCTTTGATGCACCTGTACTGACCTCGCCTTCTGGATGATAGCGGGTTGAACAGGCAGTGGCTCGGGTGGTTGTTGTCCTTGATGATCTTTATGGCCTTCCTGTGACATCGGGTGGTGTAGGTGTCCTGGAGGGCAGGTAGTTTGCCCCCGGTGATACATTGTGCAGACCAAACAGTTCAGTTCAAACAGTTCAAACTATCAGACCAGAGGACATTTCTCCAAAAAGTACGATCTTTGTGCCCATGTGCAGTTGCAAACCGTAGTTTGGCTTTTTTATGGCGGTTTTGGAGCAGTGGCTTCTTCCTTGCTGAGCAGCCTTTCAAGTTATGTCGATATAGGATTCGTTTTACTGTGGATATAGATAATTTTGTACCTGTTTCCTCCAGCATCTTCACAAGGTCCTTTGCTGTTGTTCTGGGATTAATTTGCACTTTTTGCACCAAAGTACGTTCATCTCTAGGAGACAGAACACGTCTCCTTCCTGAGCAGTATAACAGCTGCGTGGTCCCATGGTGTTTATACTTGCGTACAATTGTTTGTACAGATGAATGTGGTACCTTCAAGCGTTTGGAAATTGCTCCCAAGGATGAACCAGACTTGTGGTCTACAATTATTTTTCTGAGGTCTTTGCTGATTTCTTCTGAATTTCCCATGATGTCAAGCAAAGAGGCACTGAGTTTGAAGGTAGGCCTTGAAATACATCCACAGGCATACCTCCAATTGACTCAAATGATGTCAATTAGCCTATCAGAAGCTTCTAAAGCCATGACATAATTTTCTGGAATTTTCCAGCTGTTTAAAGGCACAGTCAACTTATTGTATGTAAACTTCTGACCCACTGGAATTGTGATACAGTGAATTATAAGTGAAATAATCTGTCTGTTAACAATTGTTGGAAAAATTACTTGTCATGCACAAAGCAGATGTCCTAACCGACATGCCAAAACTATAGTTTGTTAACAAGAAATTTGTGGAGTGGTTGAAAAACGAGTTTTAATGACTCCAATCTAAATGTATGTAAACTTCCGACTTCAACTGTACATACGCACACAAACACATACACACACACACAAACACACACTCTCTCTCTCTCTCTGTCACTGGCTCACTCACACACACATAATTTCATCACAGGCCAGTAGAATTCGTCACGTTTTTGCACTGTGATTAAGATTGCGTAGGCTGTGTGTTCCAGCAGGGCTCGGAGTGTAGAAAAACCAGAGGAGCTTGTTAGCTTTTAGCTGGCATGCTAACAGACGTTACACTAACAGACCTTTTCTTTTCTTACCTAACCTCATGTCTAGCTCTATTGACCTCTTTCATTTGGTCTGTGGCTCTATTTAAAGGTCTCTCTCTCTCTCTTTCTGTTTCTTTGTTACTGTTATCTGTACTGAATATGTTTCACTCTATCTCAGTTTGGTGTGTACTGAAGTTGCATCATTTTTGCTGCATGTGGGTTTGGGAGGGGTCACCGTGGCAGCTGACTGGCTTTGCCCAGTGGGCATGCAAAGGATTAGATCACAGATCACATTTGCTTCTCTCCGCCCAAATGCGTGTGTGTGTTTGTGTCCACATGTGTGCCCAGAAAATTGAGGCAGATGGCATGATGGCCTCTTCTGCTTGTTTTGGTGGTGCTCAACAGACGTGTCTGGGAGAGCAGATGAGGGTAGATTTAGACTGCTGTGGTTTGGGGCAATGTTAGAGGCACTGTTGTCCCTTAGCCCTCTTCTGTCCCACAGTGCTCTCTGATGTGCTCAGCCAGACCGCTAGACTCTTGAGACATAAGATATTGGAGCAGAGTTGAACATCCATCTGTCACTCACAATTTGTCATTCCCCTGTTTTTTGGGGGTCTTACAAATTGTACGCTTTTCATGAGGCCTGCATAGAGATAGCATGATGGCATGGACAGTGACATATGGTGCACCGTTATTCCATTATGTTCGGGTTATGTAGGTTTTGATGGGAGGTTCATCAAGAGCTCTTTGTCTTTTTTCTAAATTGAGTATTATGTACTCAAATGTTTAATATTTGATCAATGCCAAATGAAACTGAACTCTCTCTTTCACTTCAGATTCTTTCAATTGGAGTGTTGGACATCTTTGGCTTTGAAGACTACGAGAACAACAGCTTTGAGCAGTTCTGCATCAACTTTGCCAACGAGAGGCTCCAGCACTACTTCAATCAGCACATCTTTAAGCTTGAGCAGGTAAGAGGTGTGTGTGTGTGTGTGGTTGTGTGTGTGTGTGTGTCAGTGCTTATGGACCACACTTCAGATCAACAACAGAATGAACAGCGTTCAGTCATACTCCGGACTGGCATACAAGTTTTAACTGATGTTTGAACCACAGTGTCGTGTGGACAATAATGTCTCCCATTCAATCCGATGCTGTGACTGTAGAAATAGAAGGAAGCTGCGAGTCTACCCATCATGGAATGTTGACTTGAATGCAAATGTCCATTCTAGTAATTATATATTTCTATAGTTGTGACTTATGGCTCTTTAGCTGAGATGTGTGAGCACTTTAACCTGAAAGCAGTGACTGATCTGCCTGTTTACAAGTTCCACAATGGCTATTGTGAGGTGTGTTGTCATTTCCTTTCTATAGTACCCTCACCTTGGTCTTATTCGCTGGGCACACAATCGCTCACACCCAGTCGTTGTGTGTGTGTGTGTGTGTGTGTGTGTGTGTGTGTGTGTGTGTGTGTGTGTGTGTGTGTGTGTGTGTGTGTGTGTGTGTGTGTGTGTGTGTGTGTGTGTGTGTGTGTGTGTGTGTGTGTGTGTGTGTGTGTGTGTCTGAGCTTCAGAGTGGGTGTGTGTTCGTGTCACTGCATTGAATCTACTCCACATTCCACAACATTATGTTTATAGATGATTTCTCCAAAAATGATAGGGCTTTTTATCGCTTCAGATTGAAACAGTAGATGAAAACCACATAGAATGAATAGGGTTGTGAAAAAGGGCTATTTCCTCATCGTCGGAAGGAATGCAGTAAATTCACGGTTTACGAGGTCTGGAATTTACGCACTCAAGAGGTTTCCAGGCGGGGTGTTTTGATTTGGTTTTGATGAGGATGTTTTGGACTTCTTGGCTACCGACTCGAGTAACGCTGCCTGTCTCCCCTCTGTCTGTGTTTACCACTTATAATGACCTGGAGATAGGCTTGTTCTATTCATGTTTTGTATGCATGGTGTTTATTGTTTTGGTTTATGTCTCATTTAGCCTATTTAGGCTAGCGCCCCAGTGCCTGGCTTATGAGGACTTTTGAGTTGGTTCATTTGCTTATGGCATACTAGGAGAACTTTTGAGTGTGGTTCGTTTCTTACTCAAGTTCTGTGTGTTTTAAATTTCTTATGCAGACTTTTCAGTGTGGTAAGTTTCTTTTGCGGACTTTTGAGTATTTGAAGTAGCTTATGTGGGGCCTTACCATATCCGCGTTGCGGACTGAATCACAGAATCCAGACATTAAAACGGAATTCAACAATATTCTAAAATATACTTGGTAGAAAATCAACTAAATTGATTGAACTTATTAGAAAATGTATTAATTTGACCATAAGACATTAAACAAAATGTGTCAGTGATTCATATTCCCTGCAACTTTCTGAAAAGGCAATGGCCGTATCTGTATGCGCGTGTATGTCTACCCTTTGTGCAGCCGTTAGCGATGATGCTAACGATAACCTTCTTGTTGAGATGATCCCAAAAACCTTCTAAATGTTATTTTACGAGGTGAACTATGCCTACCTGGCAGGATGATATCATGATTATTTGCATCAATCCAGTGGCCTTTTGTTTTGCAAACTCCGTAATCACATGTGCGCTACAGAAACTCCACTGACCAAAGAATGTTCTCTTGCTGGTGCGCACTTGAATTAAAAGGTAACTACACTCAACATTTTATCCTGATGTGGTTTAAGCATTATTGTGGGCTTAGAACATCCAATTCATTTTTTGTATTATTTTTCTCTGTACCAGGAAGTATAGTTTATCCATCCTAGCATTAATTCTATGATGCATGTTTTTATTTATTTATTCTTTATTTAACCAGTGCCCGTATCCACAAAACATCTGAGAAGTAGTGCTGATCTAGGATCTTTCCATATAATATTATTTATTATGATCTAAATGTCAAAACTGATCATAGATCAGCACTCCTACTGAGACGCTTTGTGGATACAGGACCTGGTCCCATTGAGATAGGAATCTCTTTTTCAAGTTAGCCCTGAGTCCTTTAGCTGCTGCTTGTCATTGCTGTGACCGGTCATTTGCGTCAGAAACTGTGTCAGTACTGTTACCTCTCCATGACTCACCACCTGCACTACTACACGTATCTACTAACCCACTGCCATTACAGTGAAATAGCAGGGCAGAAAGGGCACACACACACACACACAGCTGCTAAGTGGTTGCGCTAAAGCAGGACCTTTTAGATTCACTCTTCTGTCAATTGATCAATTGATTTTGTCTGTAATTGTGTTTGAGTGTTTTCATATCTAATCAGGTAATCATTATTTTACTGTAGGTCTTTCCCTCTTTGTCTAAGTGTAGAATAATGTATGTGTGGTTGAATCTCTCTGTTCTATTTCAACCATCGCTACACTGCATGTAGGGCTGTTGCGGTGACATTGGCGTCATGAAGGCAGTCAAATTCCACTTGACTGTTTAGTCACGGTAATTAGGCTTCTCCAAGCTCTAATGCTGCTGATGGTCATTAGTAACCTACCAAACTTCCTAACTGCCTGGTGCTCAGCACTCTATTGTCCCTCTAATCACTCTGACATCAAAGCAAATGTGATAAAAAATCAAATCAAACACTTCATGTTGCCCAACATTTCTATAAAATCAGAGTGATGGCCTCTATTAAAAAGAGGAGGCTCCCATCAGCTTTCTATAGGCTAGGCCGCCCATATTTATTTCTCAACTCTCCTAATATTAAGCACATTGCTTATCACTTGTGAATTATATATTATCACTATATATTATCACTTGTGAAGGATGCCCAGCGTAAGGCAAGAAACAATGCCTTTTTTGTTGGCTTTTTCGAATCATAGTCGCACACCTCATGTAGCCTAGCCGATAGGCCTATATATGTTTTGATAAGGTTTGTATCACAACTAAAGTGGCCAGATAACTTCAAATGTAGCACATTAATCCGCTTTACAAGGGGTGTAGAGCCTAACTGGCATACATGAGCAGTGCGTGAGTTTCAAGTTTGGGGAAGATCATTTTCACCATAAAAATGCACCTTTATAATAAAAGCATTACCTGCATAATTGCATTTACAGACCCTTTTTGATAATGGTATTTTCCCGGTAATGGAACATTCACGCTTATAGCCAACTGCCGTGTGCGCATTGCTGCGCTCATAACGTGAAGAAATAGCCTAATAGTTGATCACATTTTAAGCTAAACGTTGTGTCAGCCTCATTGCGTAAAAACGTTTTTTTGATGCTAGTGGTTGTATTAATTTGGGATTTATCGCATCCCACAACTGTCCCAGACTATGTTTGGAAACATATAGCCCAACGTTTGTAGAACAACTAAAGTTACATTAATAACTCTCAATAAAACATATAGGAGTATCTATTTCTTCATTAACCGCTCAACATGTGCGCAAATCGTTTGGAGAAAATATCCTTTCTGTTTTATTCCACTTTGTTCAATTGTATTCTTCATACTATAAAATAATGTCACGGAATTCTAACCAAATCTTGTCTGATAAATGAGCTAGTGTAGCCCACAGCCATATGGCATAGCCAGATCAGGGCCTAACATAAGGACAACTCAGAGTATACTATTCTGTTCTTCTGGAAATAGACTACATTTTCTTTAGACCTGCCTAAAATAAATAATGGATTTATTGTGAAAGTGTAGGCTGCATTACATGGATTTATTAGACTTTTTAAAATGTAGATGTTCCAAAGGTTTGCATCAGTGACTTGTAGGCTGTGTGGAAGCCAGGAGATGCTAAATGTGTTTATGTTAATTCACGGTCAATTACCTTGAGACCGACCGTTATTTGCTTGACAATCACCCGGCTGACAAAATTTTGTGACTGCCTGCACGTCCTCAGTGTACTTTAGTTAACATTTAGCATGTCACCCGTGAGTAAATTAGGTCTGGAGGACCTAGGCTGTGTGATGAGCTGTCATTACGAGGCTGAGACACTTGAGTTTTCATTAACACAGTAATACTCTGTCTGTCTCGGTCTATCATGATGAGAAACTGGTGAGCAACACTTCAGTTGTCCTTAACACAATGACATACCCTGCACCCTCGTTCTGCAGTCAACACATCTCTGATACACATGCATACAACTGCAGTGGATGTGGTATGCACTGCATGTTAGGTCGTCTACTCTGTAAACCACCGTAGCTCTCTCATTCTCATGGTAACCTCCTAAAACTGATGCTGGATAGATGTACGCTGTGATCAGACAGACACGATGGCTGTCACCGCTCGTCTCCCTCTCTCCGGTCCCTGATTGGCTGTGGCAGGTCGGCGGGCGGGCCCATCGCTGCCAGCTGGAGGAGGGGGAGGGGGGGGGGGGGAGCAGTGTTTTTAAACGTATGGCCTAATGTCCCTTCACTCACAATGACGCTCACATATAACCACCAGCTGGCATTGGCTATGTCATCTGTTTCTGTCACCTCCACCCTCCACTCTGTGGGCTGGGAACACACGTGTGTGCGCACACACACACACACAACATACTGAGTGTTTTTAGCCCAGCTTAGGGCCTTCACAGCAATTTTTGAAATGCACTAATTGCTCTTTTCTCATAAAAAGGAACATTTGATATGAAGTGAAATAATACAAAATGATTTTCTGAACAAATACAGCTGGTCAATTGTACAGTGTTGGTTAATATTAGTTCAGGTGTGAAACAAAATGTGTCATTTGTCATGGAAAACATTGTTGTGTAAGGCCCTGTCAAACATAACAGTAGCTAAAACCAACCAAGCCTTAGTAAATCTTATGAAGTCAGTGTTTTTCTGTTAGAAATCTACAGTATAGGCCTATCATCATACCTCACTTTGATATTAAGGGGACTTTGAGCAGTTCTGGACCGGTTCCGACTGGTGTACAAAGCGCTCTGTGAACGTCGCAGGGTCCAGTGCTGGAAAGCCCCATCTGCCTGCTTCCCGCTACCACCCTGTCAGCAAAGCAAAGACATCACATTTTCTGGCCTACCTAGACAAAGAATCGACCGAGCCCAGCCTGGGAGACGGCATATCAAATCAAAGTTTATTGGTCGCGTACACAGATTTGCAGAGGTTATCACAGGTGCACCGAAATGCACCTGCGAAAACAAACACACACATAATCCATATGAAAGGGGACAGTTCAGCAATTTGATCAATCGTGGTTTCATCTCGCTGTGATTATTTTCAGCCAGATTTAGAGCTCTCAATGTGAATAGTTTGTAAATAATTTTGTAGAATTGAAACACGGCCACTTTCTCTTGGTCACAGAGGGACGGAGTCACCTTTGTGCGTAAAGCTGAAGTTGTAACGACTCTGCAAACATTCTAATGGTGTCTCTGCATCGCTCAGAGGAGGCTTGGTAGAAGATGCTCTGTCGTCAGTTCTATGAAATGAGGCCAAATTTGAACTGTCACTAAATGTGATCAGATTTGTTTTACAGTTATAAGAGTTATAAGTTATTTGTAATTTGATTGTTACTACATTTAGAAAGCATTGCAGGTACTTCAAGCCCTATTCCCCCACTTATGTTTAATAGAAATAAAAGTTGTATAGTTGTTTTCATTTTCATAATATTATTTCCTTGAGCTTTTGTCCTCAAAAGTGAGTACACCTCAGCAATGTATAACTATCTTTATCAGAAAGGTGAGTTCCAGACCTTTCTAGAACTATGCCGCATTACTAGTTATTGTTTATCTCATGAAATTAATTACTTTTGGGTATGTCTATATAGGCGGAAATCTACATTTTGCCATAACATTCTGACACATGATTAGGACCTGTCCTTGTGATGGCCAACTAGTAAGTAGGAAACTGCCACTTAAGCATTTACCCCAAAAACATCACCCCTAATGTTGCTTTAAGGTGATTAAAGTTTATTATAAGTTCACCCAAAAGTTTGGCCCTGCATAGTTATTGTTTTTTCATATGGGAGTTTATTTTACAATAGAAACTGTGGAGGTTAAATTGAGTACCAGGCCCTATGTAAGGGGTTGCCAGATTCTGAATGATTTGTGTTTGTGAATAGTAGTGTGGTCATGTCCCCTCCCTCCAGCTGACGTTTGAATGAAGAAAAATACTACACACTTCTAATCCCCATCCCTTGCTCTGGGTCAAAGTTGCACAGATCTAGGATCAGCCTACAATCTCCAAATCCTAATCTGATAAGATCCTGATGAAATGCAAAAACGACCTCAGATTAGTGTGTAGGGTCAATTTATTCTACTCCCCCTTGCTTGCGCTCAATCTAGGATCAGCTATCCAGTTTATCCTCCCCAAATCCTAACTTGAATTGTTAGGGTGATGACATGCAAAAATGAGTCCTAGTCCTCTTCCCCCACACTGGGCCCTCTCACCTCTCCAACCAATCAGTTACTCTTATCAGCAGCGAGTATTTGAGTGTTTACATTTGAACAGTGGCCAAAGCAAATAGGACCCCACCGAATAGTATTACCCACAGGGGCCCGACTCCAATGTTTACACCACCATGCCAATTGCTCCTTAATTTTCGCTCCGTATGAAAATGATTTACAGACGTATCCGAGCTCAAAAGCACTTGACCACAGCCTCTATGCGAACAGTGTATCACATTTAGGCACTCTCCTGAGATATATAGACTTCTCACCAACTTCAAGAAAACATCTGTGCTCTGGTGTCTGTGTTTGAAATCAGAGGGTGATTCAATTCTGCCTTTTCTATGAATAATTGTGTAAATGGAATGCCAGTTCATTCATGATGCATCACCCACCCACTGAAGTCTGGAAACTTAATGAAATGTAAAATGGTCATCATTTTGATAGGATTTCATTAGCTTTATCGGAACCGCCTTATTCCAACCCCGTAGCTACTATTTCCGGTCAGTGAGTTCAGCTTACGCCTTGAGGACGTCATCACTATGAGTCATGTGGACCCGTCTTAAGTCCCAATCCTCTGACTCCTTCAGAACTCTCTGCTCTACAGTATTAGTACAGAGAAAGTAAACTACCCTCACTAACACCGATAGCCTGATCCCAGATCTATTCATCCTATGTTGCCTCTTTCCAACTCCTATTGGCAAGACTGCTCTAACAAATCTGGGATCAGGCTATACAGAGATGCTCCATGACTCACAATGCTGTATCTATACTGTAGCTGCTTTTAAAGGTGTAAAATCACCATAACCTGCTCCCAACTCCCTCTACAGACCCAGTGTTCCTCCCTACACTTCAATAAACCACCCTTTCATTTTATAGTAACGAGAGAGAGCCTGCTTCTGTCCCCTACGGCCCTGGGCCATTAACACTGGGGCAGCCTGCCAAGCACAATACAGCATAGGATGCAGAGAGAGAGCAGTGAAAAAGAGGAGAGTGCGAGAGAGCCGAGTGACAGAGAGCAAGTGACGGAGAGGGGGAGAGAGAAAGAGAGAGACAGAGCACAGGAAGAGAGCACAAACTGCAGTAATAGATGATACGGCCATAACCCCTGAAAAGCTCTGTTGCAAATAAAACTTATGTTCCCCTCTGTAATACAGGAAGGTTTAGGCCTTGATTGCTTTGCCCTGTGTTTAGTGCAGATTTGTCATGTCCCAGGTTGGAATTTCTTTGACAATTCAAAAAAAATATATATATATATATTTTGAACTTTTGTCTTTTGTGATAGATGAACACAGGAGCACTGTCATAATGAGACGGTATAGTAATGCTTCATGATGTGAGTAAGTTGTATGTACAATTTCATGGGTATAGTTTGCCTCTAGTTGCCACTTGGGCTGAGGAATAGAAAGACTTATTTCCTCTAAAACGCACACTAATGACTAATTTGTCATTTCTGGTTCCTTTTCCACAACCTCTTTTCTCTAACTACTGCATGTTAAGAAGGCTTTTCTTAGTGTGCTTGCCACATAGGGTTTAGACCGCAGAGAGAGAGGAAGGGGTAGGCATGTCAAGTCGCACACATGAAAGCATGTTCCTGCTTCAGCTGGCCACACCGTAAGCCCTGCTAGCCGCGGAGATGGGCGTCCCGGCTAGTTCCACTTCCTGGTCCTCTGTTGTTGTGATGGTGTCTGACCCAAAGATGCACACGATGGCTCCCACAGGGCTTCTGGGTCATACTACAGTAGTCGGGAGAGCTCGAGGGGCTTAGAACACCCAGCTAACATACGTGACCTGCACCCCTAAACCTGTTTATATCCCCCCCAACTCCACTGGGTTCCAGGTGTCATAAACTGATGGTTTTCTAGACTTTCTTCGCGACGTTACACTGTAAAAAGTCTCGCCCTCATTTTTGGGGGGGGAAACTGTTCACACTTGGAGACCTTTGTTGTATAGTTAACGTCTGGTCTGTTTCAATGTGGCTTATGCTTTCTGTGTCCAGTATGAAGGAAGTTAATCCTTAAGAGTCTATTGACGCACCCATGCGTCAATCTAAGTAACATAATACAAAAATCGGCTAGCAGAATCCGTCAGTTTAAGCTAGAGATATCAGGTTTGGGCAATCCACTGCATCCGCCTATGCCGGGCCTGCAACTGTGTTTATCGTACCATGAGCCGAAAATCGGTCTTCTCACAAATGTCTGTAACGCCCAAACGGCACTCATCTGAAGGTAACCCATACAAACGAAGGGTTGGAGGTAGTTTTGTGCCAACAAAATATGTGGCCAAAAAAACTAAAGTATTTCCTGAGACGGATACTTCAAAACCTTAGTCAAAAAATAAATCATAAGGAATATTTTTTTTGTTTCCATTTATTAATGTGTTGTTCAATGCATTTTTATGGGCTAGTAGTAAAGACCAAACTCAATATTTTATCTAATAATCTTTTTGTATTTTTTTTTTTTTATATACCTAATGTGGTCCTAAAATAAAAAATCTAATAGCTAAATGATCCATGGTATGACCATCTTAAAACAATTCCATATGTTAGCTTAGCATGTACCATCGCCTTCCAGTCGTTGTGCTAACGCTTGTTAGCAATTGCGCTAGCGCTTGTTAGCAACTTCCTTCAAACTGCACACAGAGACTTAAAAATTGTATTCACGAGTTTATCTGACTCTGGGGAAGTAGATAAAGGGCCTCATTGTCAAATTCCCGAAGTATCCCTTTAAAGTTAGCAGAATGTACCATAACAAGTGTGATGAATTTACTGTTCAATCATGTTGTTTCTCTGCTGCATTCCCCAGACTTTTGACTTGACCTTCACATGAATTGAATAAACTTTGAGTCCCAAAGGGGAAATGTTATGTATTGGATGATTTGTGAACAACTTTTACCGTCAGCACTTTCTGACACCACATCACTGTTGTTCCCCCCCGCCTCCTCAGGAGGAGTACAGGGCAGAGGGCATCAGCTGGCACAACATCGACTACATCGACAACACCGGCTGCATCAACCTCATCAGCAAGAAGCCCACTGCGTTGCTCCACCTGCTGGACGAAGAGTGCAAGTATGTGAGCTGTCACGTCAAAGCCTTTCTCTTTTCGCCATCCTTTTTTTTGTACACCTCTGTCCTAGTTAAAGCAATACCTCTGGGCAGTTTCCTGCAATGTCACATTAAGATGTGTACTTTCTTTCCAAAACCTGTAAAAAGGGTTTGTTCTTGAATGTCCTCAAGCTCCTAAGAACATAGTAGTTGGGAAGGATTAGGCAGGGCTCAGAAGATTGTGCTGGTTTTATACAGTCAGGTCCAACATTATTGGTATCTTTTGTTTGCTCTTATGTACTTCCCTTTTCAATTCAAACTACAGGTTTTCAATTGGGTTCATGTCCAGAGACTGAGATGGCCTCTGCAAAATGATGATTTTGTGGTCAATTAACCATTTCTTTGTGGATTTTTGATGTGTGCTTGGTGGTATTGTCTTGCTAGAAGATCCACTTGTGGCCAAGTGTCAGCCTCCTGGCATAGGCAACCAGGTTGTTGGCTAAAATGTCCTGGTACTTGGTAGAGTTCATAATGCTGTTGACCTTAACAGGGGCCCCCAAGACCAGTGAAAGCAAAATAGCCCCGTAACAACCAAGAGCCACCACCAGATTTTACCGTAGGTATGAGGTACTTCTCAGGATATGCTTACGTTTTTGGATGAAACCTACAGTTTGAATTGAAGGGGGCACTCTATAGGCGCAGACAAATGATATCAAGGATCTGGAAAGATTATGTATGGAGGGATGGCTTAAGATCCCTCCCAAAGTGTTCTACAATCTCATCAAATGTTTGAGAAAATAGGCTGTGTCATTATCCTCGCAAGGGGAGGGTGCTGGAGTATTGAAATCAAATCCAATTTTATTTGTCACATGTACCGAATACAACGGGTTGTAGACTTTACTGTGCTTGCTTATGAGCCCTTCCCAATTATGCAGAGTTAAAAAAAAAAATAAGACAAATAAAAATAGTGCAAAAATTTATATTTTTTTCCCCTATATTTTTTTGTATTACTTGTATCTATTTTCCTGAGCAAATGTATTGTAACGACCCTGGGTTTATAAGCGCGGAAATCGACTCTGCCGTTTGAGCATGCTTTTGCGGCACAGTCGATAGCGCGCCGGACCTCGGGCTAGGAGGTCGAGGGTTCGAGACCTGCTCCCTGCTGTTTCATTGGAGCATGCTTTTGTGGCACAGTCGATAGCGCGCCGGACCTCGGGCTAGGAGGTCGAGGGTTCGAGACCCGCTCCCTGCCTGTTTCATTACAGTATTACAGTAGTATAAAATAATATCATTTTCAAAAAAGAAATTGCATACAGTATAGCTCAGTGTTTGTATTGTTTATTTTACACAGTCTTTTATTGCCAATAATGTTTGACCTGACTGTATGTCAAACTTCTTTAGGACAAAGCCAATATAAAACCAAGTTAGTTACATTGATGGACCTACACATTTATAGTGACCTTAGTCTCCCTACTTAGTCACCCTGCAGATTACAGACAAGATGAGGAATACAACAGGCTCTCTTCATTACTAGCGAAATGCTTGATTGATTACAGCTTTAGCCAGGCTAACTTAAGCACATAAAAATGATACTCATTCATACGTTTGCCTTTTTGGGGCACATGTACGCTTTCGCCCGCCCTTTTTAAAAGCCTCTCACACAGGCCACTTCACAATACCATCTCAATCCCACATAAGTTAAAGTCAGCCACGCACACAAAAACACACAGGACCACCATGACTGTATTAGCCATGCTAACCTAGCCTAACATAGCTATTAGCGCTGCTAACCACTTAGCCCGGAACACTCATCTGGATGTAATAACAAGTGGATGAATGAGTGTGGGGACTGCTTTCCCAGAGCCACAAGGTCAAAGAGGGATCTTTTTCCCCTCTTAAAGGCCTCCCTCCCGGGCCTCTCACGTGATTTATTTCATCATACGGAGGAACGCGATGGTAATCATTATGAAGCAGCCCAGAACCCACTTAAGATTTCATAATTTATAGTTAAGAGACCGCAAGCTAGCTGAAGCAATCAGAATCTCTCAAGGATAGCATTTGCTTCCAGGGGCCCTACTACAGGTTAGTCCATTTATAACGGGCCAGTGACGCGTTCTCTGACCCCAAGGGGAACCAGGATGTGTCATAGCCTCCGAGGCATGTTTTAGTGTATGGTGTGTAGTTTACTTTAATAAGGGAGCACGCTACTTTGTACAGAGCAGAGGAGTCCCATAGCATGCTTTAGCTAAAGGGCGAAAGTTTGCGACAATGTGTATGATAGAAAAAGCTGACACCAATTTACCCCGGTATACCATAGGCTTATAATTTTTGGTATACAGTCCCCAACATATTTATTTGGATAGTGAAGCTAAAACCATTAATTTGCTTTCGAGTTCAAATGTTTCATATGAGGTGACAGAACAGAATAGCACCTTTTTTATTTGAGGGTATTTTCATACATATTTGTTTTACTGTTTAGAAATGAAAGCACTTTATGTAATGTATCTAGTCCCCCCATTTTCAAGGTGTCATAAGTATTTGGAAAGATCACACACAAAGGTCATACCCCCAAGACATGCTAACTTCTCACCATTACCAATGATAGAGGAGGTTAGCATTTTGGGGGGGGTGTGTATGATATTTATGCCTCTAACTTTCTCACTCATCATTATTCACGATTCATTCATGATTATCCGTTATCATGGTGGTATTCACATTAATATAGAAGTGTTCAGAAACATTTTATTCTTATTTATAATAAAAGTGACTTAAATGCTTTTTTAAATTTTACCATTCATTTTTTGGGGGGGCACAACATAATCTGAAACACAAAACAAACTGCAAATGCATTCAACAAGTTGGTAGAGTCACAAGCTTGATGTAGTCATTGCATGCTAGGAATATGGCAGCAAATACTACACTTTTGACTACTTTAATACACATACAGTGCATTCCAAAAGTATTCAGACCCTTTCACTTTTTCCACATGTTACATTACAGCCTTATTCTAAAATGTATTAAATAAAATATTTCCCTCATCAATCTACACACAATACCCCATAATGGCAAAGTGAAAACAGGTTTTTAGATTTTTTTTTTGAAAAAAATAAAAAACTGAAATACCTTATTTAGTATTCAGACCCATCGCTATGAGACTCGAAATTGAGCTCAGGTGCATCCTGTTTCCATTGATCATCCTTGAGATGTTTCTACAACTTGATTGGAGTCCATCTGTGGTAAATTTGATTGATTGGACATGATTTGGATAGGCCTGTCTATATAAGGTCCCACTGTTGACAGTGCATGTCAAAAGGAGGTCGAAGGAATTGTCCTTAGAGCTCCGAGACATGATTGTGTCGAGGCACAGATCTGGGGAAGGCTACCAAAACATTTCTGCAGCATTGAAGGTCCCCAGGAACACAGTGGCCTCCATCATTCTTCAATGGAAGAAATTTGGAACCGGCAAGACTCTTCCTAGAGTTGGCCGCCCGGGCAAACTGAGCAATCGAGGGAGAAGGGCCTTGGTCTGGGAGGTGACCAAAAACCCGATGGTCACTCTGACAGAGCTCCAGAGTTCCTCTGTGAAGATGTGAGAACCTTCCAGAAGGACAACCATCTCTACAACACTCCACCAATCAGGCCTTTATGGTAGAGTGGCCAGACAAAGCCACTCCTCAGTAAAAGGCACATGACAGCCCGCTTGGAGTTTTACAAAAGGCACCTAAAGGACTCTCAGGCCATGAGAAACAAGATTCGCTGGTCTGAGGAAACCAAAATTGAACTCTTTGGCCTGAACGCCAAGCATCACGTCTGGAGGAAACCTGGCACTATCCCTACAGTGAAGCATTGTGATGGCAGCATCATGCTGTGGGGATGTTTTTCAGCTGCAGGTACTGGTAGACTAGTCAGGACCGAGGGAAAAATGAACAGAGCAAAAGACAAAGTTCCTTGATGAAAATCTGCTCCAGAGAGCTTAGGACCTCAGGCAGGAGTGGCTTCGGGACAAGTCTCTGAATGTCCTTGAGTGGCCCAGCTAGAGGCCGGACTTGAACTTGATCGAACATCTCTGGGAAGACCTGAAAATAGCTGTGCAGCGACGCTCCCCATCCAACCTGACAGAGCTTGAGAGAATCTGCAGAGAAGAACGGGAGAAACTCCCCCAAATACAGGTCTGCCAAGCTTATAATGTCATACCCAAGAAGACTCAAGGCTGTAATCGCTGCCAAAGGTGCTTCAACAAAGTACTGAGTAAAAGGGTCTGAATACTTATGAAAATTTGGTATTTCTGTTTTTGCTTTGTAATTATGGGGTATTGTGTGTAGATTGATGAGGAAAAAACAATTTAATACATTTTAGAATAAGGCTGTAATGTAACAAATGTGCAAAAAGTCAAGGGGTCTGAATACTTTCCGAATGCACTGTATAAGTGAATTTGTCCAAATACTTACAACACCTTCAAATGGGTGGATTTCATTTGAGCCGGATCCTGCTGGAACAGGTCTGGCACCTCTCTGTTTTTGGACTGTTGCTCCGTAGCCTTTCTGGCCGGATCCGAAACCTCTTGTGGCATCTAAAACAGTTTTCACTTTTTGCAACGTGTAAACATTTGAATAAAAGCGATCAACGTTCATTGGAGTGGACTCTCTGTTAATTCTCCTGCACACCCAAAAAAACATAATGTGAAAAAGTTGGTTTTCAGCCCGGGCCTGATATTCTAAGAGTTGATTTTGGTTGGGCCGGTCCGGGCTTATGGTTTGCACAACATTGTAACCTATGTTTTAGACCAACGCGTGGTCGTGGCTGTATGAGAAGCACGCCTGTATCTCTAACAGAACTTGAATGGTGTGATAGACATAGACAACTCTCATCTCTCCAGCGTTGCACTCTCCAACGTTGTAAAATTATGTAGAATTGCATAAAATGTGTTTATAGACGGCCATATTTTTATTAGACCCTAGGCTACCGAAACATTTCCCCATGTGGGTAACTACTGCAAGCGCCTCTACTCTCCTGCTCTATGCCACTACGCAAATGCAATGCTTTAGTTTGTAAATGTTAAAACATATGTATGGAAATACCCTCAAATAAAAGGTCCCATTCTGTACTGTCACCTCATATGAAACATTTTATTTCAAATCCATAATGCTGGAGCATAGAGCCAAATTAAATGTTTTAGCTTCACTGTCCAAAGGAGGGTCGTCCAAATAAATACGTAGTGGAGTGTAGCTAGAGATTTGTGTCAGGTCATAGGACTTTGTCATGCATTTGTTTCATTGTGAATACTGAGAGGAATACCGAGACGTCTAAAGATGATATGTTACCTGTCAGTAAATACCCTGGTCCCAACTCTGTTTGTGTTGTCATGCATGACCACAGGAGTTAGCAAGGCAGCACAAACTGATCTGGAACCAGGCTAGTCAGATCTCTATCCCTTGGTATCCCATCCTGCAGTCCTTTATATTAATGAATTAACCCTTTTAAATTACCCCCCCCCCCCCCCCCTCGTTTGTCCCTTTAGTTTTCCCCAGGCCTCTAACCAGACCCTGCTGGACAAGTTCAAGCGGCAGCACGAGGGGAACAGCTACATCGAGTTCCCCGCTGTCATGGAGCCCGCCTTCATCATCCACCACTACGCCGGCAAGGTCAAATATGGGGTCAAGGTAAGGACTGCTGACGTGATTTCATGATGGCAACATGTGTCCTTAGATCAGTGTACTCACCTGTCGACAACACAACATTCTCAACAACAGGTCATGCCACATGTCAGCCTGGCTTTGTTATGCCTCCCGGGTGGCGCAGTGGTCTAGGGCACTGCATCGCAGTGCTAGCTGCGCCACCAGAGTCTCTGGGTTCGCGCCCAGGCTGGGCTGGGTTCGCGCCCAGGCTCTGTCGCAGCCGGCCGCAACCGGGAGGTCCGTGGGGCGACGCACAATTGGCATAGCGTCGTCCGGGTTAGGGAGGGTTTGGCCGGTAGGGATATCCTTGTCTCAGTATGTAAAAATGTAATAAAATGTATGCGCTCTGGATAAGAGCGTCTGCTAAATGACTAAAATGTCAAATGTAAAAATGTTAACTGATGATTGCCCTTGACACAAGCCTAAATGTGCTCCTGGGCCTCTAATAAAACCAATGAAATATTCTGTGCCAGAGAAAGTGTAACTAGGTGTGTAGCTAGGTACTGCCCTTGAGAGAAAATCAATCCCAAATGCTCAGCAAAAGAGAAATGACACAACTGCAAAAACAAATGCATTCAGTGATCAGTTATGACACTCTGGTATTTGCCCTGGCCTTGCACCATTCTTCCATTCTTTGAGTCATTTGTCAGACTTCTCAAACATACACTTAGTGTACAAAACATTAGGAACACCTGCTCTTTCCATGACATAATGACGTAGACATAGGGTAAATCCAGGTGAAAGTTATTGATGTCACTTGTTAAACCCACTTCACTCAGTGTAGATGAAGGGCAGGAGACAGGTTAAAGAAGGATTTCTAAGCCTTTAGACAATTGAGTGAATGGGCAACGCTGCTGGGTTTTTCCCGCTCAACAGTTTCCCGCGTGTATCATGAATGGTCCACCACCCAAAGGACATCTAGCGAACTTGACACAACTGTTGGACGCATTGGAATCAACATGGGCCAGCATCCCCGTGGAACGCTATCTACAACTTGTGGAGTCCATGCCCTGACGAATTGAGGCCGTTTGAACTCTATATTAGGAGGGTGTTCTTAATGTTTTGTACGCTCAGTGTAGACCGTAGGTATAGTTACAGAAAGGAAAACCAGTCCTCTTGTTGTTCCATTGACCTGTTTTGCAATTTGAATCAGATTCACTGCCCAGTTCCCTGCTGTGTTTTGATAAAAAGCTTTATATATGCTGGAGGGGTGATATTTGTTATCATATTGTATATAGGCCCACCCATAACAGCTTTAACTGTAGATATGAAGCTCTCACATATCAGTTGGCAGCTACCCAGCATGTATGCATTAAACGTGTTAGTAATATGGTTGATAATGAACACAGCTGGTACATAAGAAGCCGTGAGTGTAAAAACACCAGTGGAGGGAGAGAGTACATGGAATTGTGCGTGTGTGTGTGCGACATCAGTGCTACTAAACAAATGTCTTTATTTTCCACCGCAGTGTTTTGCATTCTTAAGTAAAGGGCGTAGTATTCTCTTGCACAATGATATGAAACAAATCGTATTTACATTATCGATTTTCTCTCCTTAAAGGCCCAGTGCAGGCAAACACTTGATTTTCCTATGTTTTATATAGTTCTACACGAGGTTGGAATAATACTGTGAAATTGTGAAAATGATGATAATGCCCTTTTCGTGTTCGAAGGACACATTTGCACTCGGTTTTGGTTTCGAGCTCATAAGTGGTCCATGATATAGTCATTCCCGCATTTGTGTCATAGTTTTTACACATAAAGTGAAGCTAATTACGTTGCCAAATCCTTGCCAGTTCAATCCACCTTAGAGCCATCCCCTCCATTGGGTATTAGTCGGTTCATAGATTTACAATTAGTAGAATGAACACCCAAGTGTTCAATTAAATAACGCTTACCATTAACAGTTTTTCTTCAAATTCTTTATGTTCGTACTGGCAATTCTGCTGCTAAGGTATGGTGTAGCTCATGTCTAATATCTGTATATCTATAGTTGATCTAGTTGATAGATCTGTATACTATCCACCCCCCCCACAGGACTTCAGGGAGAAGAACACAGACCACATGCGTCCGGACATCGTGGCCCTGTTGAAGAGCAGTAAGAACGCCTTCATTTGTGGCCTGATGGGCATCGATCCCGTGGCCACCTTCCGCTGGGCCGTGCTCAGAGCCTACTTCAGAGCCATGGTGGCCTTCAGGGAGGCCGGGAAGAGACACACCGACAAAAAGACTGGTGAGACTAGGGCTGTTACGGTGACCGTATTACTGCCACACCTGGGGGGTCACGAGTCATAACGGCGGTCAAATTCCACGTGACCGTTTAGTCACAGTAATTAGGCTTCTCCAAGCTCTGACGCTGCTGATGGTCATTAGTAGCCTACCAAACTTGCTAACGGCCTGGTGCTCAGCACTCTATTGTTCCTGTAATCACACTGGCATCACTGCAAATGTGATCGAAAATCTAATCGAAACACTTCATGAGTGCCCATGAGCTCATGTTGCGCAATATTTCTATAGGCTATGCAACTGCGTGAGAAAAGAGTTTTGATGGCCTCTTAAAAAGAGGTGGATCCCATCAGCTTTCTATAGGCTAGGCCTAATATATTTATTTATCAACTTTCCTAATATTACGCACCAGTGTTGATTTTAGCATGTAAATCTTGGTGGGGCAAACAACAACAAAACATTGGGATGCATGGCAGCAAAGCCACTACACAACACAACACTAAACAAAACATGAATTGCACTATAACTGTGACAAATGGTGCCGACAAACTGTTAGGGCCTACATAAAGCTGTCCCAACTGCAGAGCTTCCTTTTCAGCACCATGGAGTGAATCCTTATCACTGCTACACCTGGCTATCAGCAGAGCCTTGTCTGGCAGTCAAACAGTTCATTCAGCCTCGTTTACTGCCTTTTAAAAACATAGCTGAAATGGCTCACTTGCTTAAACAAATGTGGTTTCTACTGACAGTTGAGATGTACAAACTACGGAATAAGGGGAGCGGATAAGAGGCAATCCGTAATTTCGATTAATGAGCGAGCTAGCGACAGAATTCAGAACATGGGCTGTTCTTACAGTGTTCTCCCTGTGCACCAAGTCAGAATCGTAGGATAAATAAAGGGGGACATATAAGTAGGAAATGAAAGCTCTTACAATATTCGATGATTACATTTCTCTAAAACAGGCTATAGGCTACATGTGAACCAACAAGTCAGAACAGTAGGCTAAATTATGAGGGGGAAAGGGACCAAATTATTAGGGTGAGCTACTATGTGCTACTAACAGCTTACTGCACAACATACACTTAGTATTACTTTCTTAGCTACAGTATACATATCTCCCTGGCATATTACATAATTTATGCAGCAGCATACAATACTTTTTTGGACTTACCTCACAGGAAAGTGGCGCAGCGGTCCTTCTTGTGGTAAAATTTTGGCATCAAAGTCTGGCATTCTCTGGATTTATGGTGCTTTCAAGACAACTGGAAACTCAGGAAAAATAAAAGGTTGAATCATGACATCAGTGATCTTCAGTTCAGAGCTCTAGAAAGACAATTGAGTTCCCGACTTGGAATTCCGAGTTGGATGACTGTTCAAAAGTATTTTCCCAGTCGGAGCTCAATTTTTTCAGAGTCCCAGTGTTCTTGTACTCACTTAAGTCTAAGATTTCACAATTCCAAGTTTCCAGTTCATTTTGAACAAGGCAGAAGTCATGCTGGATTGACAGCATGGCAAATGTACTCAATATTTTCTGGCACATGGTGTTGCATGTGAATGTTTATCCTTTTAAGCTTGGAAAGAGACCCTTAAACCCAGACTTGGACCACACACCCACTCCACTGAATAGCAGGCTAGTGATTGCCTTGCAACACTTGCAGTTAGCTGCTTATTCCTTCCAAACCACTCATTGTTGAATTTGCGATTTCCAACTTGTTGTGTAATGTTTATTTCCAAATGCCGATGAGCACAGATACGTTTTATCTGTATTTTCTCTTTATATGACAAGGATCGAAAATAATTTGTCCGTAGATTGTCGACTTGATTCATAATGATGACTGCTTGTCTAGCTTGCTAGCTAAGATTTTGAAAGTATGATGTTGACATGATCAGTCCAATCAAATCTACGGTAGATATAACGTGATTTGACATACTTTTATCTGTGGCCAATGACCTTGAGCCTTCTTGGATGGGCACTTCTAATGTACCACCCAAGGGGCTTGAATTTTCAAATTCTCCCCATAGGTTTTGCAGTGACGTAGTGTCCCCATGAGTGACAGAACACTGAACATATCACCGCTTAACTAGAGAACATTGCCAACCCCTATGCTTAGTATTTTCCGCTGGCTGCCTCACCACCACAGAAAGCACTGAGCTAATGCTGAAACACCTGCATTTTGGAGCTGCTTTACTCAAGACCATGTTTGTATGTGGTTTTATTAACACATTTTTTTTTTTAATACATGATTTGCAAACTGATATGTGACACGTATTAATGCCAAAATAACATGCAAAACAGGCACACACAAAAATATAAAGTACCAATCAAAAGTTTGGACACCTACTCATTCCAGGTTTTTTATTTATTTGTACTATTTTCTACATTGTATCATGTAGTAACAAACATGTAGTTGAATCATGTAGTAACAAACAAAATGTGTTAAACAAATCAAAATATATTTGAGATTCTTCAAAGTAGCCACCCTTTGCTTTTGAGGACAGCTTTGCACACTTTTGGCATTCTCTCAACCAGCTTCATGAGGTAGTCACCTGGAATGATTTTCAATTAGCAGGTGTGCCTTGTGCAAAGTTAATTTGTGGAATTTCTTTCCTTCTTAATGCGGTTGAGATAATCAGTTGTGTTGTGATAGGGTAGGGGTGGTATACAGAAGATAGCCCTATTTGGTAAAAGACCAAGTCCACATTATGGCAAGAACAGCTCAAATAAGCAAATAAGCCTTCATGGTCGAATTGCTACAAGGAAACCACTACTAAAGGACACAAATAATAAGAAGAGACTTGCTTGAGCCAAGAAACACGAGCAATGGACACTAGACCAGTGGAGATCTGTCCTTTGGTCGATGAGTCCAAATGTGAGATTTTCTTTGTTTCAACATCCATGTCTTTGTGAGACGCAGAGTAGGTGAACGGATGATCTCCGCATGTGTGGTTCCCACTGTGAAGCATGGAGAAGGTGTGATGGTGTGGGGATGCTTTGCTGGTGACACTGTCTGATTTATTTAGAATTCAAGGCACACTTAACCAGCATGGTTACCACAGCATTCTGCAGCGACACGCCATCCCATCTGGTTTGGGCTTAGTGGGACTATCATTTGTTTTTCAACAGGACAATGACCCAACACACCTCCAGGCTATGTAATGGCTATTTGACCAAGGAGGAGAGTGATTGAGTGCTGCATCAGATGACCTGGCCTCCAAAATCACCCGACCTCAACCCAAATTGAGATGGTTTGGGATGAGTCGGACTACAGAGGAAAAGCAGCCAACAAGTGCTCAGCATATGTGGGAACTCCTTCAAGACTGTTGGTAAAGCATTCCAGGTGAAGCTAGTTGAGAGAATGCCAAGCGTGTGCAAAACTATCATCAAGGCAAAGGGTGGCTATTTGAAGAATCTTAACCTCTCTAGGGTACGTGGGACGGTAGCGTCCCACCTTGTCAACAGCCAGTGAAACTGCAGGGCGCCAAATTCAAAACAACAGAAATCCCATAATTAAAATTCCTCAAACATACATGTATTTTACACCATTTTAAAGATACACTTGTTGTAAATCCGGCCACAGTGTCCGATTTCAAAAAGGCTTTACGACGAAAGCAAACCAAACGATTATGTTAGGTCAGAGCCAAGTCACAGAAAAACACAGCCATTTTTCCAGCCAAAGAGAGGAGTCTCAAAAAGCAGAAATATAGATAAAATGAATCACTAACCTTTGATGATCTTCATCAGATGACACTCATAGGACTTCATGTTACACAATACATGTATGTTTTGTTCGGTAAAGTTCATATTTATATCCAAAAATCTGAGTTTACATTGGCGCGTTATGTTCAGTAGTTCCAAAACATCCGGTGATTTTGCAGAGCGCCACATCAATTTACAGAAATAGTCATAATAAACATTGATAAAAGCATGGAATTTTAGATCCACTTCTCCTTAATGCAACCGCTGTGTCAGATTTCAAAAAATCTTTACGGAAAAAGCAATCCATGCAATAATCTGAGTACGGCGCTCAAACGCCAAATCAAGCCAAACAGATATCCGCCATGTTGGAGTCAACAAAAGTCAGAAATAGCATTACCTTTGATGATCTTCATCAGAATGCACTCCCAGGATCCCAGTTCCACAATAAATGTTTGATTTGTTCGATAAAGTTAATCATTTATGTCCAAATAGCTCCTTTTTGTTAGCGCGTTTAGCCCAGTATTCCAAATTCATGAGGCGCGAGCACTAGGTCCAGACAAAGTCAAACAGTTCCGTTACAGTCCATAGAAACATGTCAAACGATGTATATAATGAATCTTTAGGATGTTTTTAACGTAAATCTTCAATAATGTTCCAACCGGAGAATTCCTTTGTCTCCAGAAAAGCAATGGAACGCAAGCTAACTATCACATGAACGCGCATGGTCAGCTCGTGGCACTCTGGGAGAGACCTTACTCAATCCCCTCTCATTTAAAGACTCAGAGCTAGAAAATGGTATATCATACACTACAGTTGAGGAACAGTGGGAAAGTAATTCTGCTTCGAAAGTTGATCAACTTGTAACTCCACTTTTGAGAAAATGGCCTTTGAATATTTTGGTACACCCACTGGAGAGCTATTTTTTGTCTACACCTATTCGGCATCGTTCACACCCTCTTAAGCTATAGCCCCGCCCATAAACTCAGAGCGTTGTCAGATTGTCCGTTCGTAAATTCAGAGCATTTCGCTCTAGGGGAGTTCAGAGCACACACTGGACGCTCTAGCCGAGAAATAGGGTTCACCCGAGCGTTCTGTCCTAACATCAGCAGACAAGCACCCAAGCTAAATGGCTGGCTTGCTAGCTATTTCCCAACACAAATGAGAGAACAGCTCACTGACCATTTTACTCGCCCTAGCAGAGCTGGTTAGGTTGTTTTTATGTTATCCATGAAGATGTAATCTGGAGACAGGTGTTTTCTCCATCTCCTTAGCTATCATACTCTAATTCCAATGATTTCAAAACTCGATCTCTCGGCATGTCCAGCCCACTCATTATCTCAGCCAATCATGGCTAGCAGGAAGGTCGTCACCCCGCTCCTCCGCTCTCTCCACTGGCTTCCAGTTGAAGCTCGCATCCGCTACAAGACCATGGTGCTTGCCTACGGAGCTGTGAGGGGAACGGCACCTCCGTACCTTCAGGCTCTGATCAGGCCCTACACCCAAACAAGGGCACTGCGTTCATCCACCTCTGGCCTGCTCGCCTCCCTACCTCTGAGGAAGTACAGTTCCCGCTCAGCCCAGTCAAAACTGTTCGCTGCTCTGGCACCCCAATGGTGGAACAAACTCCCTCACGACGCCAGGTCAGCGGAGTCAATCACCACCTTCCGGAGACACCTGAAACCCCACCTCTTTAAGGAATACCTAGGATAGGATAAAGTAATCCTTCTAACCCCCCCCCTTAAAAGATTTAGATGCACTATTGTAAAGTGGCTGTTCCACTGGATATCATAAGGTGAATGCACCAATTTGTAAGTCGCTCTGGATAAGAGCGTCTGCTAAATGACTTAAATGTAAATGTAAGGTTACTGACTTTTTCTGTGGCTAAACGAACTAGGCTCGTATTTTAAACAATTTATTAGTATTTACACATGGCAGACAAGTTTGTTATTAAGGCACATGAATGTTCACATGTTTCAGAAGGCATTTTTGCCCCAAAACGCATTTAGATTTTTTTTTTAAACTTTTACATTCAAATGGCTAGTGGTGATGCACGACATACGCCTAGTTTCCTGAAACGAGTCACATTTGGAAATCAAGACAATTAATTTGTGAAGAATGAACTGTTATCCCAATTTATTGCATAAATGTAAGCCAAGATAACAGGTGTATTATACAGTCTTCCTACTACATTAATGAAGCGGCCTGCCGAGTCTGCCTCTACACTTGACATTACGAACGGTATGTTTTTCCTAATGAAAATGGCTGCTCCTCTAGTTTTAAAATGAAAATTGGAATGATATGATTGACCGATCCACCCTCCTTTTAAACGAGAGTGGTCGAAAGTGCGGAGATGTGTCTCCTAAAGAAAGGCGATATCTACTTTAAGGTGATTTAAATGAGAAAGAACCCTTTTACGTTTCACTGGGTGATTTAAAGATGTAACATTCCAGCTAGCAAAAGTGACCGAGCAACCAGCTCTCCCTCTCATGATATTAGGTCTAGCCATGTAAAGTCAGGATAGGAAAAGGATAGATGACCGATTACAATAACAACTGATCCATTACATTTTTTCTCCAAAAATAGCAAATAAACCCAAAAGTTAAAAAAAACAACAACAAAAAAACAAACAATACTCTGAAGTCGGGTATGAAAAATAAATCCCACCCTGGTCACCTAATAGAACAAGGTAACTGCTAATCCCCACACAAAGAAATCCACACATCATGTGCTTGTAGTGGGGAACACTTAACCGATCAAGTAGAAAGCCCTGGTGAAATTGTGACGGATTTAAAACAAGTTAATAAATAAATAAGATACTTATTTACAACCCCAAAACTAGGCTGTTTTAAAAGAAAGTTTAACATTTTATAAATCAGCAATACCACGAAGTTAGCAGCAACGTCTTTAAAGAAATTACGTAACCTAATAATAGAACTGTGCTTTATTTAACCTGGATACGGGTACCATCAATAAATAGAAATGAGCAGCTTCATGGTAATAAAATAAAACATTAAAACAAAAGGAGACTTGGCTCACCAGAACTAAGGCACTAACGTTACCTAATAATAACAATATAAACTGATACCACTGGCAACGCTATACAGTCTCTGCAAAGAGAGACTGGGTCTGCAGTGCTAGACACATTCGTCCATTACCTTAATCGTCAAATAGGTGAACATTCAGCCATTTTCTTAGTTAAACCTCGGTAGAACGTTCGCCTTATGGGGGTCTTGGAACTCTTTCTCAGTGCCGTTGTATATTATACGGAGTCAGGCAGAAAAAGCCACACCATACCGAACGTCGGTCCGTCCACGGAGCACACTCTTGACATCGTTTAAAGCGGCACGGTCACAAGCAACGCTGGGGGCATAGTCTGGGAAGATGGAGATAGGTGCTCCGTTGCATCGAAGTGGGCCAAATTCTCTGGCACGCCGAAGAACATCAATACAATCCTGATAGTAGTGTAGTTTAGCCACAATGACGCAAGACTTTCCGCCAGGCTTTCTTGCTTGAGACCCCGATTTGAGCGGTCTACAAGGATGTCTTTATCCAATTTGAGGGTTTCCTTCAATAACTTTGAGACCGATGAAGTAGAACTTGAGCCCAGGTCCTCAGCTACCCCATGATCCTGATATTGACTCTTCGCATATAACCTTGTAAATGTATGCATTGTTCTTTAAGGCTAGCCACATCAGTTTCGAGCTTCTTAACCGTGGTTTGTAGCGTAATCGTGTCATCTGAGCATGCTGACAAGCCTTGTTCCATGTAGGAGACAGTTTTCTTAACTGTATCCAGTTCAATACGAACCATTGCTGTATGCTTTGCGAGTTCATTCTTGACTGCTTGCAACTCCGACTTAGTAAAATGTAAGTCCTCACTGAGCGCCTCCTTGAGTTCCGACTTGAGTGTAGATGAAATGTCCGCTCTGAGGGCAGCAAGAATCTCGGCCTTCAAATAATCAGTGTTACTTTTTTCGCCGAGGGGTAGAGCCGCTGCTACCCCTTGTTGAAGAACTCGAGCTCCTCGTCTTGGGCCTAGTGTTTTCTCTCTTGTAAGTGACTCTGCTGAACTTTTGTAGGTTATGTGCAATTTAAGCATTAAAGCATATATACAAGTTGAACAAAGTTAAGCGTGTCATTCAAAGGCTGTGTTTCCTAGTCCTTTTTGGGTCAATGCGCAGAGAAAGTATAAAATAAATGCAATTTCAGCAGGAGCTCGGAAAAACGTGACCTACTCCATGGCTTGCTCACTAGCTCCCCCCAAGTGCTTGTCAAATTGTGAATAAGAGACTGATGAAGTGTGTGTAGCTTGCAACTTTTTTCAAATCATCATTAGAGTCCCATCATGCAGCCTTAGAATGTGTAAAACATCAAAACATATAGCCCAATGATTGTATCACAACTAAAGTAGCATAAATTACTCTAAATTAAGCATATAGGAGGACCTGTTTCTTTGTTAACCGCTCAACACAGAATAGCCGAATGTGCGCACAATTTTTTTCTTCATACTATCAAATAATATAAAATAATGCCACGGTGTTCTAAGCAAATCTTGTCTGCTAAATGAACTAGTGTAGCCCACAGCCATTTGGCATAGCCAGATCAGGACCTAACATAAGGACAACTCAGAGTATGCTATTCTGTTCTTCTGAAATGGACTACATTTTCTCCATATCATGTTTCTTTAGACCTGTCTAAAATAAATAATGGATTTATTGCGAAGGTGTAGGCTCTATTAAATGGATTTATTAGACTTTTTTAAAATGTAGATGTTCCAAAGGTCTGCATCAGTGGCTCGTAGCTAATTAACGGTCAATTACCGAGACCGGCAGTTATTTGCTTGATAATCACCAGCTGACAAAATGTCATGACCACCACAGCCCTAGGTGAGACCATAGACTGCTCGTGTACATAAACATTAACACACACATGTATGTGTATACACTCAGTCAAACACACACACACACACACGCGCGCGCGCGCACACACACACACACACACACACACACACACACACACACACTCTTGGACGTACACTCTCCCAGACACACACACACACACTCACCCCTCTTCCACAGTGATAGAGAGCCACATACTGAGGCTTTTTGTGATATGAGTTATCTCCCTCCCGAGCCACCACAGTACAGTATGTTTCCCTCAGTGGGATGTCAGAAATAGCAACTGATCAAATGTAACTTTTCTCCAGGGTTGCGGGGTAAAAAGTTTCCCTGCCACATAATGTGTTTCTCCTGATCGTTCTCCGCCATTAGACTAGCTTGATTTCACAACCCCCGAACGAAAGTCTATTCCATTATTCATCGCCATGGAGACCGCCCCCTGGTTTCGGGGATGTTCAAGTATGCATTTTTATACCCATGTATAAACACTGGCAAGGCAACATCCCGGAGGTTGATAGTTTTAGGGGGACAAAACTGACCAGTGATGATGCATGGGCTGCTACTTTCGATTATAACTGAACTTCCACATTAGGCTTCATCTCCAGCCATTTACGTGACATTCAGTCAAACATTTTGCAAACTTAACACATACTATTTCTTCCTCTTATTTCTCCCTGTCTGTTCCTCTCTTTCCTCCCTCCCTCTTTCGCTCTCTCTCCCTCTTGGTTTCTGTCTCTGTCTTTCTGTCTCTCTCCTCTCTCTCTTTCTCTTTTTCTTTCTTTCTTTTGCAGGGAATGATACTGCTGTACCATGTGTCGTCAAGAGCGTGGACAGCTTCAGCTTCCTCCACCACCCTGTGCACCAGAGGAGCCTGGAGATCCTGCAGAGATGCAAAGATGAGAAATACAGTAAGAAACTCCAAGTCCCACAATCCTCTCTGCTGCCCAACTCCCTTTTCCTGGGCTTACAAATTAGGAAGGGGACAATTAGCTTGTTTTGAATTAACTTGTTCTCCCTTAAAATACTCCCTCAATTAAAGGCCCACTCTGATATCTACAGCGTTTTTGATCCTTTAACATGTAACCAATGTATTTGGTTCATATGTAGTGCCACCCTCTTTCTTTCAACCTTCTGTTCTAGTCAGATCAAAGCATCGCTTTCATACTTTATTGCCAAATTCACATAGGTCAAATATGTAATAATTAGGGATGCACGATATATCGGTGGACATAATGGAATCGGCAGATATTAGCTAAAAATGCCAACATCGGTATCGGCCCGATGTCTAGTTTAACGCCCCGATGTTAAAAACCGATGTCGATGCTACCGTACATTCCTGACCTAGCCCACACAATGTCGAGCAGTCATTTGAAAGAGTAAGAAAATTTCAGCGAGACGACTCAAATGCGAAATCCATTAAAGCCAAGATAATGGCATTCATTGCCCTTGACAATCAACTGTTCTCTGTCGTGGGTGATGTTGGCTTTCGCCGACTGGTCGAGCACCGGTACACACTACCAAGTGCGCTATTTTTCAGATGTTGCCCTACCGGAGTTACACAGTAATGGCGTCACTGCTATTAGCTTCACGACATGCATACTATGGAACGCCGTTTGGGTCTTTGCTTGTCAAAAAAGATACAGTAGCACTGTCAAAGCTGTACAAAAATGTCTGCAAACAAGCAAACACCGACCACAAACGATGTGTTTACAATACCGCGTTGGTAATAAAGCATCACTTGTTCAACCGCAACTTCTGGGGTAGCTAACACCAATACAACAAGCCTGAAAACAATGACCAGTAGAAACTGCAGTCATTTTCATTATTCTTAGCAATGATTTAGGAATCATTGTGAGTAAGTATTAGCTAGGTTGCCACTTGTTGTTCGCCTATTGAAATTGAACTAGCTAGCCAGCTACTTAACCCTGTTGTCCAAAGCTAACTTTATAAGCAGCCAGCTAGCTTCATGAGGCTCGACCGGAGCTAGCAACAATAAGGATTACGCACAATAGTGGAATGTGCAGTTTGCCTTCAAATGAAAAGTATGTCATTGACAGTGATGCAAATGAATACAAATAGTAGAATTATTCCATACTTTTATTTTGAAGGCTAACCCCAAAGTCCACTATTGTGGCTAATCCTTAGCTTCACATAGATGGGTCCGACCACCATTAATCAAATAAGAACTGTCTTATAAATTAGGGTTATTTTAGATGACACCTAGCTGTATAGTTAGCTAGCTAACTATAGCTACTGAAACAGATGTCGTGTTATTTGACACGTCAAATAGTGTTATTTGACATGTATCTTTTTTGACACGCAAAGACCCAAACGGCGTTCCATAGAAATCCTGGTTAAGAATGAAACGACTGACGAATGAACAAAGAAACAGCACAGCAAGTAAGTGAAATAAATAGGTTTTGATTATGTTTTACTGGTAATGGGGGCATACGTAAATGCCAACAAAATAGCTTTTTGGTCAGTGTGTGTGTGTGTGTGTGTGGTGTAACCTTTATTTAACTAGGCAAGTCAGTTAAGAACAAATTCTTATTTACAATGACGGCCCGGGCGATGCTGGGACAATTGTGCGCCTCCCTATGGGACTCCCAATCACGGCCGGATGTGATAAAGCCTGGATTCAAACCAGGGACTGTAGTGACGCCTCTTGCGCTGAGATGCAGTGCCTTAGACCGCTGCGTCCATGTATGTGTGTGTTAACTATTTAACTGTATTAGAATGCTTTAAAGGCTGCTAACATTTTAAATATTGGTTATAGGTATCGTTTTTTTGGCAAGGGAAATATTGGATATTGGTATCGGCCAAAAATGCCATATCTGTGCATCACTAGTAATAATAAACAGGTCTGCAACAATTTTTGGCCTCGACTAGAATTTGCATTGCTATTACTAATAAGTAATTGGAAATCAGACATGGATCCTCTTTCTTCATAAGGCACTGTTGCGCTATTTGCCCTGTAATAGTCATCGTAATGAAGCTGTTTCTCATGCATGACCACTCCCACACATACGCACTGAAATAGACCTCATGGCAGTGTGTTTAATAAGCACTGTGAGTTACTGTTTCCTCCTTCCTCTGTTGTTCCATTTTCCTCCGTCCTCAGAGGCTTCGCTGCCGGTTCAGAGACAGACTGACAATAGCCTGGACCTTGTCACGTGTGTGTGTGTGTGTGTGTGTGTGTGTGTGTGTGTGTGTGTGTGTGTGTGTGTGTGTGTGTGTGTGTGTGTGTGTGTGTGTGTGTGTGTGTGTGTGTGTGTGTGTGTGTGTGTGTGTGTGTGTGTGTGTGTGTGTGTGTGTGTGTGTGTGCGCGCATACATGCACGTGTGTGTGTGTGTTCCAAATGTCATAGCACTTTCATGATGGACACACAAATCAAACTGAATCCAATGCGCAACAGCCTCAGTCTCTTAAATGGATCATCCCTGAGGGAAATGTTTCCAGTGTATAGAACAATGGACAGTTAAAGAATTCAGTGAGCTTCCAAGCCTCCAGACCATGCAGCTTGTCTCAAATGTTCAATGTTAAATACCATTACGCCTCAGGCCCGTGGGGATATCTCTCTCATTCCCCATTATCTGGCCTTTCAAAGCATGGCAGGGAGAGACCTGCTGGGAAATCAGTCCATTAAGAGAGATGAGAGTTGAGACGAGAGGGAGCGCTCATATCTGTCCTCATCAGGCCTTTGGTATTTGGGGAAGGAGGGGGGGGGGGGGGGGGGGGGGTTGTGGCGGTGGCTGATCACTGTTTAGGAAATGAGGGTCTGGCAGTACAGTGCCTTTAATCACGCATGCATCTTGGTGGCTTGCCTGATAATGGCCCAATGTGAATTAAGCAATACATTAGCCAATGATACGGACTGAGTAGTCCGACGGTCATTGTATGCATGTTTGTTTTGGTGATGAGACCACATGTTCCTCCTTAAAGGTTTATACAATTGACACATCCTCTCTCTCTCTTTCTCGCTCTCCCTCCTGCCTTACATCACGGTCTCGTACAGGTATCACTAGGAAGAATCCCCGGACCCCCTTGTCAGACCTCCATGGCACCAACACACTGAACGAGAAATCCGCCAGGTATGAACCTGTTTTATGGACACTCAAAGCAATGAGCTGTTCTGCTTTCAGTGTGTGATTGTTCAGTATATGCTACAGCAATTCACACTCTCGCTCTCTCTCTCTGTGTCTTTGTCTCTCTCTCTCTTTCCTCTAGGGATGGTTATGGTGTGGGCTGTAACGGGCGTAGCTCCATACAGGGTCGTCTGTCTTCCTCAGGCTCGGAGTTCGATGACGGCGTCTTCGTCAACTCCACTAGCAGCAAGCTCCTGGAGAGAGCGCAGGGCATCCTCATGTGAGTATGACTGCAAAGTCGGACCACGCACACACTCAAACCTTGATCAGCCAGTGTTCAATCCACGCTCAATATGTGTTCATACGAAATGATTCTCCTGGGGAGAGCACAGGGGCATCCTCATGTGAATATGACCAGTCTGACCATCATCATGCAGCTCGCACCACGGTCAGAAAAACGTGGTCAGGCAGTGGTCAATCCATGGTCAATGTGTGTTTATGCTGTATGTTCATTCTGTAATATATCTGACAACCAATCTCTCTCCCACAGGCGGAACAAAAACTATAAGTCCAAGCCCTGCCTACCGAAGGTAAGGGCCTTCCAAAGATGTGGTCATTTTCCACCGTGAAAGTACAAGTGAGGATTTCTCTATGGCTTCAACATGATATACATATGAAAGGCCAATAGTGAAGTAATGGATTACAGCAGGGGTATTCAACCTGGGGTCTGCGAAAATATATATTTTTTAAATTACATGGGGGGGGGGGGAGTGGACAAATATCACTAGCAACAACAGAATAAACAAATGTTTTATTTATAATGTCAACGTTATTTCTCAATTCCTAATATTGAGCAAATTACACTCACTGGAGTATCTAACATAGGCTTTGAAAAAACACCCGCAATTAGCAGACGCAGTATTATTCTGGCCAACACATGGCTATCCTTTGTTTAACAAGATATATAGTTCCTATTAGCGAAAAGTGTGTGGCGTTTATGGCACCTTTCTAGCTAATAGGCTATGTTTGAGTAATTGTTTCCTTCAATTATGTGGTAAGCTCATAAAAATACAAATAAAAAATCTACCAAATCGATTCATTAACAGTTGGCCGTAGAAGAATACTTATTTTGAATTATTTTGAATACAATATTGTCCATTATCATGCAAGAATGGAAATGAAACAGTATGTCATATTGTCATGTGACCATGTTCATAAGGTAAATAAAAAAAGGTATGATTGCAAGACTGTAAGTCGCTCTGGATAAAAGCGCCTGTTAAAATGTCATAAAAAATAATACTCATCTGACTGTGTTCTTATGGCGATTCCTCTCTCTGTGCAGCACCTGCTGGACGTGAAGTCTCTGAGGTACCTGAGCAGTGTGACCCTCCACGACCGCATCACCAAGTCCCTCCTCCACCTGCACAAGAAGAAGAAGCCGCCCAGCATCAGCGCCCAGTTCCAGGTAAGACTCAATTTCTTTCTCGCCCTCTAGTGACAGACTCTGTCAATCAGAATTTCAGCCGTTAAACCAATGCCCAATTCCAACACTCAGCTTCTACATATTCCCGAGGCACTTTGTGTAGATCTTAAAGAATTGGACAGGTGTCAAGAAATATTTATATAAATGAAACATTTACTTAAAGTGCATTTCACAAAAATGTCACAGAAATGATCTCAGATCTGCATCAAGTGTCGGGGCAAGAGGTTGAATTGGACAGGAATTGACTGTAATAAATAACATGAGCTATTATAATGCCAGGTTTATGCAATGCATTATGAGATGTTAATTACGAGATGTCAATATGATGGGATGCTAATGGTTATTGTGCTAATGAATTGCTGTGCTAATAAGCTAATGCCAATTGTCTCTTGCTGTGTGAAGGCCTCCCTGAACAAGCTGATGGAGACCCTGGGTCATTCGGAACCCTACTTTGTCAAGTGTATCCGCTCCAATGCAGAGAAGGTGTGTTCAGCTACTGTTGTTACAGCTACTTCAGTTTGGTTAGATGCTAATGTAACTACTGACAAGCTCCAGCGAACAATAAAACCACTGAACAAACCACTGTCTGGTAATTGCATAGCCCGTTATAGCCAATTATACAATGTTTCACTGTTATTGGGTGATCTAAATCTCTTTCTCTATTGTACCTCTCTCCCCTTCTTCTTTCGTGCCTTTATTTCTGTCTCCTTCCTTCTCTCTCTGGATATTTCTCTCTCTCTCTCTGCTATCTCGCTGCTCTCTCTCTCTCAGCTCCCACTGCGTTTCAACGATGCCCTGGTGCTCAGGCAGCTGAGGTACACAGGCATGCTGGAGACTGTCCGCATCCGCCAATCAGGATACTCCATCAAATACACCTTCCAGGTAAGCCCTCGCCAACCAATCAGGATACAGCACTGTCATGGGGCACAGAATTAGCAGAACAGATACGCACACCAGATACACAATACTGTGTATTACCTACCATAGTTGAATGCACTGACTGCATTTAGCTCTAGATAAGAGTATCTGCTAAAATGACTTAAATGTGAAAACTGCTGATCGATGGTCATCAGTCTCATCAATCAGAGTCTCAATGAGCTGCACGTAGACGTAGTGAAGTCACATCCACGCACTTGTAATGTAGTCAGTCTTATTAACAGCTTGTAACTTTTATCCCTCTGAGGTCACTATTGATATGTTGTCTTTCGTCTTGTCTTTGCAGGACTTTGTGCGTCACTTCCGTGTGCTCTTACCAGACAGAACTAGACCAACCAAGTCTGGCATCCGGGAGTTCTTTCGTCAGGTTCACCTAGCACCTGCTGGGTATCAAGTGGGCAACACAATGGTACGCACTCTGGGGATGTCCCTTTTTTTCTTTATTTGTCTCTCTTTTTCTCTCTCTCTTTCGCCATCTTTCTCTCCTCTCTCTTTCTCTCCTCTCTCTTTCTCTCACTTTGATACACGCTTGCATTGCAGCCGTTCTGTTCCTATTGAATTTCCCTGGCTGTGGGTGGGTCTGGTCATTTGTGGGTGTATCTAGTCACTGATGCTCCCCCCCCCCACCCCGGGTCTCTCTCTGTACTGCAGGTGTTCTTGCGGGAGGCAGAGCGTCAGCGGCTGCAGGCCCTGCTCCACACGGAGGTGCTGCGGTGCATCGTCACGCTGCAACGCCGCTTCCGAGCCCGGCTGGAGAGGAAACACTTCATCAGGATGAGACAGGCCGCTGATGTCATCCAGGTGAGACGACGAAGTCAGGGCACCACACCAAGTCCAGGGTTGTGTTCATTAGGGCACGCCATAGCAACATTTTTTGCAGCAGAAAACAAAATTAGCATTTCTTATTGGACAAGTCTAGGTAGTCCCTCCCTGAATGAACACGACCCTGTTACTGTCCTGGCATAACAGACTAAATAAAGCATGTGTACACAACTTCCCCGCACAGCAAGTTTTACACTAACTTTTTAGCCGTTTGTAGTAGTACCATTCTACATGACCCACAGACGTATAAAATTGTTCGTAACCAGTTTAGGTTATTGCGTAACTCTGGCGATGAAGTAGAACATCTTTTTGGAGTTGTGTAATGACTCAGTCCTGAGAATCTCTATACTTCTCCTCATGCTCCGTCTATAAGAAAGAGGGGGAAATTGCCGAAATAAATAAGAAACGTGGTGCTTTTCTGGAAGCCATATTGTTTATGGAAGAGATACTTGGCTACAAGAAGAGACTCAGTCTGCTGTCCTAATCATTGTCAGATTGAACAAAAACAAACCGAATCCGTTTTCCTTACCTCGAAAGGATTCTCAGCATTACTCCAATGCAACGATGTCACCCCAGTCAATAAATTCATTTTGTTCATTCATATTTCTTCATTCTCTCCTTTCCATAGAGGTGGTGGCGGGGCTGCCTGCTCAGACAGTCGGAGGCGGCAGTGGACCCAGCTGTCCAGGAGGAGGCAGCAGTGTGCCTGCAGGCAGCATGGAAGGGCTACAGGGAGCGCAGGCTGTTCCTGCAGTGGAAGGACTCTGCCCTGATAATACAGAGGAGCTGGAGAAAGAGTAGCCAGCGCAGGGTTCTGGCGGCCATTACGGTGCAGACAGCCTGGCGGGCCTACAGAGAGAGAGCCCACAATTGTAGGACACACAGTGCAGCGACACTGCTACAGGCAGCGAGTAGGGGCTACCTGGCACGCCTAAGGTAATGAGGAGTGACAAACCGTTCTATTTTATGAAAGGTACAGGTAACTGCCAAAAATAAAGGAAACACTTGAGTAAATGAGGGATACAAAGCACACTACATGACCAAAAGTATGTGGACACCTGCTCGTCGAACATCTCTTTCCAAATCATGGGCATTAATATGGAGTTGTTGCCTCCCTTTGCTGCTATAACAGCCTCCACTCTTCTGGGAAGGCTTTCCACTAGATGTTGGAACATTGCTGCGGGGACTTCCTTCCATTCAGCCACAAGAGCATTAGTGCGGTCGGGCACGTGTGTTGGGAGATTAGGTCTGGCTTGCAGTCGGCGTTCCAATTCATCCCAAAGGTGTTCGATGGGGTTGAGGTCAGGGCTCTGTGCAGGCCAGTCAAGTTCTTCCACACCGATCTCCACAAAACATTTCTGTATGGACCTCGCTTTGTTCATCGGAGCGCTGTCATGCTGAAACAGGAAAGGTCCTTCCCCAAACTGTTGCCACAAAGTTGGAAGCACAGAATCGTCTAGAATGTCATTGTACTCTGTAGAGTTAATATTTCCCTTTACTGGAACTAAGGGGCCCCAACCATGAAAAACAGCCCCAGACCACTATTCCTCCTCCACCAAATATTACAGTTGGCACTATGCAGTTGGCACTATGCAATGGGGCAGGTAGCGTTCACCTGGCATCCGCCAAACTCAGATTCGTCCGTAGGACTGCCAAGATGGTGACTAGAAAATTGAGTAAAGTTCAATCTCGTGCTTCTCTGCGCGGGGTTATATTTCTTCTGCACGGTAGTCAAATCAAGTTAAATTGTTTTTGTCACATGCCCCGAATACAACAGGTGTAGTAGACCTTAGAGTGAAATGCTTACTTACAAGCCCTTAACCAACAATGCAGTTTTAAGAAAAAGGTGTTAGGTAAAAAAATTGATAAGTAAGAAATAGAAATAACAAATAATTAAAGAGTAGCAGTAAAATAACAATAGCGAGGCTATATACAGGGGGTACCAGTACAGAGTCAATGTGCATGGGCACATGTTAGTCGAGGTAATTGAGGTAATATGTACATGTAGGTAGAGTTAAAGTGACTATGCATAGATAATAACCAGAGACTAGCAGCAGCGTAAAGGAGGGGGGGGGCTATGCAAATAGTCTGGGTGGCCATTTTTATTAGCTGTTCAGGAGACTTATGGCTTGGGGGTAGAAGTTGTTAACTTCTTATGGCTGCAGGGGCAGTATTGAGTAGCTTGGATGAAAGGTGCACAGAGGTGCCCATAGTAAACTGCCTGCTCCTCAGTCCCAGTTGCTAATATATGCATATTTGGATAGAAAACACTCTGAAGTTTCTAAAACTGTTTGAATGATGTCTGTGAGTATAACAGAACTCATATGGCAGGGGAAAACCTGAGAACAAATCCAAACAGGAAGTTGGAATTCTGAGGTTGGTCGATTTTCAACCAAGACCCTATTGAATACACAATGGGATATGGATGAGTTTGCACTTCCTACGGCTTCCACTAGATGTCAACAGTCTGTAGAACCTTGCCTGATGCCTCTACTGTGAAGTGGGGCCGAAGGAGATAGGAATTAGTCAGGTCTATCATGACCTGACCATGCTCTGACCATGCGTGTTCACATGAGAAGGAGCTCTGTTCCATCGCACATCTGAAGTCAATGTATTTCTCCGGTTGGAACGTTACTGAAGATTTATGTTAAACATTCTAAAGATTGATTCAATACATCGTTTGACATGTTTCTACTGACTGTTACGGAATTTTTTGACATTTCGTCTGCTTTTAGTGAACGCGCTTCCTGACTTTGGATTCGTTTACCAAACACGCTAACAAAAATATCTATTTGGACATAAATGATGGACATTACCGAACAAAACGAACATTTCTTGTGGAAGTGGGAGTCCTGGGAGTGCATTCCGACGAAGATCAGCAAAGGTAAGTGAAGATTTATAATGCTTTTTATGAGTTTTGTTGACTGCACAATTTGGCGGGTAACTGTATGGCTTCCTTTTGTGGCTGAACGCTGTTCTCAGATTATTTGATTATTGTGCTTTTGCCGTAAAGCTTTTGAAATCTGACACAGCGGTTGCATTAAGAACAAGTTTATCTTTAATTCTATATAAAACATGTATCTTAAATCAAAGTTTATGATGAATATTTATGTTATTTGACGTGGCTCTCTGCAATTTCTCCGGATATTTTGGAGGCATTTCTGAACATGGCGCCAATGTAAACTGAGATTTTTGGATATAAATATGAACTTTATCGAACAAAACATATATGTATTGTGTAGCATGAAGTCCTATGAGTGTCATCTGATGAAGATCATCAAAGGTTAGTGATTAATTTTATCTCCTATTTCTGCTTTTTGTGACTCCTGTCTTTGGCTGGGAAAATTACTGTTTGTCTGTGATTTTGCGGCGACCTAACATAATCGTTTGTGGTGCTTTCGCTGTAAATTTGGTGGGATTAACAACAAGATTACCTTTAAAATGGTATAAGATACATGTATGTTTGAGGAATTTTAATTATGAGATTTCTGTTGTTTGAATTTGGCGCCCTGCACCTTCACTGGCTGTTGTCATATCATCCCGTTAACGGGATTGCAGCCATAAGAAGTTTTAAGAAGCCTTTTGGATCTAGACTTGTTGCTCCGGTACTGCTTGCCGTGCGGTAGCAGAGAGAACAGTCTATGACTAGGGTGGCTGGAGTCTTTGACAGTTTTTAGGGCCTTCCTCTGACACTGCCTGGTATAGAGGTCCTGGATGGCAGGAAGCTTGGCCCCAGTGATGTACTGGGCCGTATGCACTACCCTCTGTAGTGCCTTGCGGTCGGAGGCCGAGCGGTTGCCATACCAGGCAGTGATGCAACCAGT
The DNA here is from genome assembly GCF_016432855.1 of Salvelinus namaycush. NCBI lineage: Eukaryota > Metazoa > Chordata > Actinopteri > Salmoniformes > Salmonidae > Salvelinus > Salvelinus namaycush. The sequence goes on from NC_052327.1 coordinate 11,744,150, forward strand.
CAGGATGCTCTCGATGGTGCAAGTCCCGGGGGAGCTTAGAGGAAACATTGCATTGGGTCATGTATAAAAATACCCAGTTGCCCATTATTTTGGCTACCATGGCTAGAGAGCTCAATGACTTTGAAAGAGGGATCTCAAAGGAGCATAGGGCATTTAAAGTATGTGTATGTGTGTGTGTGTGTGTGTGTGTGTGTGTGTGTGTGTGTGTCAGTCACCAGGTCTCAACACAATTGAGCGGCACCTGAGGCAGCGTTTTCCACCACCATCAACAAAACGCTAAATGACAGAATTTCTCCTGGAAGAATGGTGTAACATCCCTCCAATAGAGTTCCAGACACTTGTAGAATCTATACCAAGGCACTTCTGGTGGCTCAAGGTGGCCCAACCCCTATTAAGACACTTTATCTGGGTGTTTCCTTTGTTTTGGCAGTTACCTGTATAGAAAGATGCACAATAAGGATTCCATAGGCTGAATTTTGCTCAAACCTAGATCTCAAACACCTGATTCATATAGTTTGTTCAAGAAAACACAAGTGTTTTAGTGCTGGGCTGGAACAAAAGCTTGCACACTATTGCTCCCAGGTCCAAATGATCCTACATTGATGAATAACATCGGAGACGAGAAGGAATGGAAGGAAGATTGCTTTAAACTGTGTTTGCTTACAATGACTGTTTCCTACAGGTTCACAGAACTAAAAGAGCAGAGTATGCATGAAAAGCAGTTGCTCAATGGACAAAGGAGCCCCACCACAGAAGAAAGAAAGCCAGAGAGGACCATGGGCCTGGATACTGACACCTCGGACGAACAGGTCCTCGAGATCAACCACAATCATGACATCCAAGATGTCTCCACAGTCTGGCCTGCTGAAGACTCTAAGGAGTCTAAGTCGGCATGTTTAGTGAAGGAGGAGGAAGAAGGAGAGAGCGAGAGAAGCCAGAGTATAGAGGAGCCCAACTGCCACAAGACGCGGGCCAAGAGACAGAGCCGGCGCATGAGGGAGCTGGAGCAGGCCCAGTTCAGCCTGGAGCTACTCAAGGTGCGGACCCACAGCACAGGAGCAATTCTGCAAGAGGAGGAGACCCCTGTACCCCCGTGTCCGGACAGCACCCCCTGTCCCCTGGACGACCACCAGCCCTCCTTGCCCCACCGAGGCTTCCCCGTTAGCCACGGGAGCTTTGAGCTGCTCGACACCACCGTGGATGTGGAGGCGGGAAGGCCTGGTTACCCCGGTTGCCATGATAACCAGTCCACGCTGCTCTGGACCTCTTCCCAAGAGGATTTGAATGGACCAATGTCTCCAGAGTCCCAGCCCCAGCCAGAGAAGGACCCAGAGGTGGTAAATGAGAATGATCCAAGCTCCAGGATGGAGGAACTACCTGCCATGATACCATCCCCAATCAAGGAGGTGGTGGCAGAGGATCCACAAGCTACCTTCTATATCCCCTCTGAGGACCAAAGCAGCGAGCCCAAGCAAGAGAGCCCAGGCAAGCCCGTGAAGGAGAGACGAGAGTCCGCCTTACAAAGGCCCGTGGTTGTGGTCATCAGCATGCAGAAGGAGACCCCTCTGGAGGGGGAGCTGTGGGCGGCGCCAGCCCAAGAGAGTGCACTCCAGACCGGTGTGACCACCACTGCCTCCCGCCTTACACCCATCGCCGGCCTGGAAGTATCAGAGAAGGCCCAGCCACCCAGTACTGTTACCCAGCCTCGGAGAGACTTAGCTGGGGTAGACAGGTCTAGCTTGGTCCCCTCCTCCACCTCCACCCATGGCCTTTGTCCTTCCGAGGTAGACATCCAGATAGTCCCCGAGCCCAAGGCCCCATCCGGTGAAGTCCTACCCAGCCAGGTGGAGAGGAAGGCAGGCTGGCCGGTGCAGGACAGCTGGGTCTCCACCAACAGTATCCTGGAGAGTAGGGAAGTTTCCAGCAAAGCAGCAGCCAAGGCACCACAGAAGAGCCCAACCCAGACCATCATTGTCAGTATGACCGAGAAGCCCCCCACCAACACTACATTCTGCTCCCGACGCAAGCTCCCCTTCTCCAAGTGAGTGTCATTTTGCTGTAACGTTGCTGTAATGATGCTGCTCTGTCAAAGTGTCACTTAGCAAAAGCTTTGTAATTCATTTCTTCTCTCTACACTAGCTTGACTCTGTTCACTGACGGGCAGTGTGTACAAATGAACACTTTCATTTCAACAAATCACCACAGGGCTCTTCTTTTCTCCAAATGTACAGAAATGTATTTCTTATTTCTGTTGTTTTTTATTGCCTTGTACAGCAAAAACACAGGAAAAATATATTTGAATATGCAACTAAATGCGTACATTTGAAAGTCTACAAATAGTTGTAACGTTTCCTGAATGTGTTGTAGGTCTGATAAGGACCTGGTGAACCAGGAGCGGTCGTTGGCCATGCATAGACAGGAGGCCTCCGCCTCTAGAGCCACCGCTGGACAGAGAACCAAAGAGGTGGGTTGCGCACAAGTACACTACCCAAAGGACATACACACACAGAGTACACAATACACAAAGAGTTTACACATACGTATCTTGGGAGTTTTTAAAAAAAGAGTTTTGGGAGTTTTTTTAAAGAACTTACACACTGTAACTCGTTACTCATCCTGTTGTAATATACTAAAGCACTCAATGTTGATGTGTAGTTCATACTGATATATTGTTTAAACTAATAATAGAACGGGCAGCTGTGGCTTGTATGTGCATGTGAGAGTGTGTGCTTGTATAAGTTTGCATGTCTTGTAAATTTGTGTCACTCAGACTGTCAGTTTGTCTCTATGTGATATCCACATAGAACACATATACACACACACCGTTCCTCTCCACACACACACACACGCTCACACACACACACACACACACACACACACACACACACACACACACACACACACACACACACACACACACACACACACACACACACACACACACACACACACACACATATCCCTATCTCCCATCACGTACCCAGACCACTGACGTGTTGTGGTGTGTGTGGTTGAGCAGGTGGGCCGGCCCGGCCCCAAAAAGAAAGCCCGTATGTCTCGGACCCGCTCCGACTTCCTGACCCGCTGTAACTCCGAGGGGGCGGGCCAGTCAGACGATGACGATGTCGACACGTTCTACACCCCCGCCCTGTCCCGCACGCTGCCCCTCCTCCCCCCGTCCCCCCTGACCCACCCCAAGGGGGGCACTGAGCCGGCCTGTTACAGTGACTCTGAAATGGTAAACGGACCCTGCAGGGGTCCAAGCGACCCCCCTCCCCCTCTTGTCCCCTGCCTCCTACTGACCCCTCCTACTGACCCCCCCCCCCACAGCCAATTTATTTTCTCTCTTGGGGCCATGCTTACTAGCCTGAGGGTACTCTTTTAACACGACTAACCCCATTGAACTAGCATCCTCCAGCTTCGTTTAGTTTTTACCTACTGGACAGAGACATGTTTCTGTACTACCAGCTCTTTGCTTGATGCTCCTTTATTTCGCAGATAGGGAAAAACCCGACACGGGCTCAGGCCTCTTCTAGCGATAGTTTGTCGCAAAAAAAAAACTTTACAGCGTGGCTGCAACTGTAAGTGGTAATGCCATGGTTTCAGAACTGTGTTTTCTCCTGAAGAGAATAATCATCCTTCATAAACACTCAGTACTAACCAACCACAGATCTAGGATCAGATAACCTAACCCTTAACCTTGGAGGTTTCAAAGTTGATCTGACCCTGGAGCAGCAGTAAAGGAGCTGACCTGGAGCTGATCTGACCCTGGGGCAGTAGTAAAGGAGCTGACCTGGAGCTGATCTGACCCTGGGGCAGTAGTAAAGGAGCTGACCTGGAGCTGATCTGACCCTGGGGCAGTAGTAAAGGAGCTGACCTGGAGCTGATCTGACCCTGGGGCAGTAGTAAAGGAGCTGATCTGACCCTGGGGCAGTAGTAAAGGAGCTGACCTGGAGCTGATCTGACCCTGGGGCAGTAGTAAAGGAGCTGACCTGGAGCTGATCTGACCCTGGGGCAGTAGTAAAGGAGCTGACCTGGAGCTGATCTGACCCTGGGGCAGTAGTCTTGTGTCTACTCTGAACTTGTGACATCTGTCTAGTTGCTGGAAGAGGAGTAATGCAATGTCCCTCTCCTCTTAGCCTGGTCCCAGAACTGTTTGTGCTGTCTTGCTAACTCCTATGGTTATCACAAACAGATCTGGGACCAGGTTAGTCCAACTAGTCTTAGCCAGAAGTGCAATCGGTGATGCATGCTGGAACCTTCTACCATTGACACCATTTCATTACTACCTTTTATTACTTCCATAACAGGTCTTTCCGAGCATGAGCACCCTCCCTCCCTCACCCAGTCATATCTCTTTTAGTTTGAAATAGTAGTTTTCTGAGCAAATATGTCTGTACTCTATATGTTAATATGTCCATGTCTCAGTATGTAAACATGTTAGAATGTTTGTGGACTGTTAGCTGTTGTTTTGTGCAGAATGAATGAGTGATGGATGGATGCAGTAGGAACATCCAACGTGGATGTATTTCTTTGTTCTGCGATTCAAGTTTGATGGCACTGCCCTCTAGAGGACAATGCATTTTCATGTCTCAAATGTGTCTCTTCTGTCTTTTCAGCATATGACTCAAAGACATGGCAAAATAGCCTGAGCGTTTTGATGCCCAATCAATGAATATTGAAAACATTTCACTTCCCTATGTTTGGTATCAAGACTTACCTTGCTACACCCTAACTTTCTATTCTCCCAGGCTTCTCACAAGGAAGAGCATAAGAAGTTCCACAAGACTATGTCTTCAGGGGACCTGGGCAAGGTAGCAGCGCTTGGGAAGACATCCAGTCAGGATGGAAGGTAGCTACAGTACCTTCTCCTGCTCTCTAGCCCATATTACAGTAGCAAGACACAATGTCTCAGTTGATAGAGCATGGTTCTTTCAACATAGGGATTGTGGGTTCGATTCCCGGGACCACCCATACGAAAAATGGATTCACACAGGACTGTGGATAAATGTCTGCTAAATGGCATTTATTATTATTATATTACAATCATTATGCAGAGGAACAAATTAAGCTCATATTGTATTAAACAGACTATTACCCTTTTCACACAAGTTGCTGAACACGTGCCGAAAAGGACATGTGAAAAGATTATACGAAGACAAACCCGAGACAGCACACACTCTGGCGAATCTGGTCGGCCCAATCGAAATAGAATAAAGGTTTGTTCTAAACTGCCTGTGTGTGACTGTGTTTGTGGCAGCAGAGTGCGAGGGAAGATGCGTTTCTGGGGCAAGGCCAAGCATGCAGAGAAGAAGCTGTCCAGAGAGAAGCAGCAGACCACCAGGAGTGAGTCCACACAGGGAGACGGCACCGACAAGACAGGTAATAAATACACTGTGTGTGTGTGCGCGCAATGGACAATAAAGTTGTTCATACCATGGCATTGTTGAATACTTGTTTCTGCTAGCTTGAAGGGCATTCTAGAGCATGCGTTATGTCCCAGTAACGCATGGTATATTTGCACGGTAGAATTCAAATACTATAGTTCATTCTGACATGTTCTATGTTTGAGCTGCTTTTGAAAGCAAAAGTCGAATTGAAAACGTAATTGGCATTGTTGAATTAGATTTTCATAATGGCAAGCTAAGGTTTGCATCTAAACTAGCAAGTCTGTTTGTTTGGTTACCAAGGCAACTACTGACACTATCTAGTAAACTTCCTAGCTACTTCAGTGGATGTTGAACACATTTCTACCGGCAAATGAGCACATTTCTATGCGTTCTCTGGAAAACAACACATCATAGAACACACCTTCCATGTTGCTCATCATTTTCCAGAGAACGAAATGCCCCTCGTTGATAATCCCTTACATATTGTATAACACTGGACATGTGACATTCCAAATAAAATAAAAATTGTCACATGCTTTATAAACAACAGGTGTAGACTTACAGTGAAATTCTTAATTAAGAGCCCTTCCCAACAAGCCAGAGAGAAAAATAATAACACAAGGAATAAATACACTTTTTTTATTTAACCTTTTATTTAACTAGGCAAGTCAGTTAAGAACACATTCTTATTTACAATGATGGCCAAACCCTAACCCGGACGATGCTGGGCCAATTGTGCGCTGCCCTATGGGACTCCCAATCAACGCTGGTTGTGATACAGCCTGGAATCGAACAAGGGTCTGTAGTGACGCCTCTAGCACTGAGATGCAGTGCCTTAGACCGCTGTGCCACTCGGGAGCCCCATGATTGACAATAACTTGGTTACGTACACTGGGTACCCGTACCGAGTCGATTTGCAGGGGTACAAGGTAATTGAGGTATATACAGTTGAAGCCGGAAGTTTACATATACCTTAGCCAAATACATTTAAACTCAGTTTTTCACAATTCCTGACATTTAATCCTAGTCAAAATTCCCTGTCTTAGGTCAGTTAGGATCACCACTTTATTTTAAGAATGTGAAATGTCAGAATAATAGTTGAGAGAATGATTTATTTAAGCTTTTCTTTCTTTCATCACGTTCCCAGTGGGTCAGAAGTTTACATACACTCAATTAGTATTTGGTAGCATTGCCTTTAAATTGTTTAACTTGGGTCAAACGTTTCGGGTAGCCTTCCACAAGCTTCCCACAATAAGTTGGGTAAATTTTGGCCCATTCCTCCTGACAGAGCTGGTGAAACTGAGTCAGGTTTGTAGGCCTCCTTGCTCGCACAAGCTTTTTCAGTTCTGCTCACAAATGTTCTATAGGATTGAGGTCAGGGCTTTGTGATGGCCACTCCAATACCTTGATTTTGTTGTCCTTAAGCCATTTTGCCACAACTTTGGAAGTATGCTTGGGGTCATTGTCCATTTGGAAGATCCATTTGCAACCAAGCTTTAACTTCCTGACTGATGTCTTGAGATGTTTCTTCAATATATCCACATAATTTTCCTACCACATGATGCCATCTATTTTGTGAAGTGCACCAGTCCACCCTGCAGCAAAGCACCCCCACAACATGATGCTGCCACCCCCGTGCTTCACGGTTGGGATGGTGTTCTTCGGCTTGCAAGCCTCCCTCTTTTTCCTCCAAACATAATGATGGTCATTATGGCCAAACAGTTCTATTTTTGTTTCATCAGGCCAGAGGACATTTCTCCAAAAAGTATGATCTTTGTCCCCATGTGCAGTTGCAAACCGTAGTCTGGCTTTTTTATGGTGGTTTTGGAGCAGTGGCTTCTTCCTTGCTGAGCAGCCTTTCAGGTTATGTTGATATAGGACTAATTTTACTGTGGATATAGATACTTTTGTACCTGTTTCCTCCAGCATCTTCACAAGGTCCTTTGCTGTTGTTCTGGGATTGTTTTGCACTTTTCACACCAAAGCACGTTCATCTCTAGGAGACAGAACGCGCTCCTTCCACAGCGGTATGACGGCTGCTTAGTCCCATGGTGTTTATACTTGCGTACTATTGTTTGTACAGATGAACGTGTTACCTTCAGGCGTTTGGAAATTGCTCCCAAGGATGAACTAGACTTGTGTAGGTCTACAATGTTTTTTCTGATGTCTTGGCTTATTTCTTTTGATTTTCCCATGATGTCAAGCAAGAGGCACTGAGTTTGAAGGTAGGCCTTAAATACATCCACAGGTACACCTCCAATTGACTCAGGCTAATTGACATCATTTATCAGAAGCTTCTAAAGCCATGACATCATTTTCTGGAATTTTCCAAGCTGTTTAAAGGCACAGTCAACTTAGTGTATGTAAACTTCTGACCCACTGGAATTGTGATAGTGAAATAATCTGTCTGTAAACAATTGTTGAAAAAATTACTTGTGTCATGCACAAAGTAGATGTCCTAATTGACTTGCCAAAGCTATAGTTAGTTCACAAGAAATTTGTGGAATGGTTGAAAAACGAGTTTTACTGACTCCAACCTAAGTGTATGTAAACTTCTGACTTCAACTGTTTGTACATATAGGTAGGGGTAAAGTGACTAGGCAACAGAATAGGTAATAAACAGTAGCAGCAGTGTATGTGATGAGTTAAAAGAGTTAGCGTTAAAAGGGTATCTATTTGTTTAACTATTTAGTAGTCATGTCTTGAAGCTGTTAAGGGACCTGTTGGTTCCAGACTTGGTACATCGGTACCGCTTGCCGTGTGGTAGCAGAGATAACAGTTTGGCTTGGGTGGCTGGAGTCTTTGACAATTTGTAGGGCCTCCCTCTGACACTGCCTGGTATAGAAGTCCTGGATGGCAAGGAGCTCGGCCCTAGTGATATAATGGGCGCGTACGCACCACCCCCTGAGGGGGAAGAGGCATTGTCGTGCCTTCTTCACAACTGTGTGTGTGGACCACGTTAATTTACAGCTTACAATTGGCTCATTCACCCCCCGCTCCTCCCACCTGTAATTTTTCCCCAGGTCGTTGCTGTAAATGAGAATGTGTCTGTCAACTTACCTGGTAAAAAAATTATAATAAAAATAAATAAACAATTCCTTAGTGATGTGGACACCGAGGAACTTGAAGCTCTCGACCTGCTCCACTACAGCCCCGTTGATGTGGATGGGGGCGTGCTCCGCCCTCAATTTCCTGTAGTCCACAATCAGCTAGTTTGTCTTGCTGACGTTGAGGGGAGAGGTTGTTGTCCTGGCACCACACTGCCAGGTCACTGCCCTTCTCTCTATAGGCGGTATCATCATTGTCGGTGATCAGGCCTACCACTCTTGTGTCGTTAGCAAGCTTAATGATGGTGTTGGAGTCGTAAACGGCCACACAGTTGTGGGTGAACAGGGAGTACAGGAGAAGACTAAGCACACACCCCAGTGGGTCCCCCCGTGTTGAGGGTCAGCTTGGTGGATGTGTTGTTGCCCACCCTCACCACCTGAGGTGGCCCGTCAGGAAGATCCAATTGCAGAGGGAGGTGTTCAGTCCTAGGGTTCTGTGCTTAGTAATGAGCTTGAAGGGCACTACGGTGTTGTAACACTGAGCTGTAGTCAATGAACAGCGTTCTCACATAGGTGTTCATCTTGTCCAGGTGGGAGAAGCCAGTATGGAGTGCAATAGGAATTGTGTCATCTGTGGATCTGTTGGAGCGGTATGCAAATTAGAGTGGGTCCATTGTGTCTTAGATGATGGTGTTGATGTGAGCAATGACCAGCCTTTCAAAGCATTTCATGGCTACAGATGAGTGCTACGGGGCGATAGTCATTTAGACAAGTTACTTTGGCATTCTTGGGCACAGGGACTATGGTGGTCTGCTTGAAACATGTAGTTATTTCAGACTGGGTTAGGGAGATGTTGAAAATGTCAGTGAAGACACCCGCCAGCTGGTCAGCGCATGCCCCGAAGTACACTTCCTGATAATCTGTCTTGCCCACGGCTTTGTGAATGTTAACCTGTTTAAATATCCTACTCACATCGGCTAAGGAGAGCGAGATCACACAACTTCGTCCAGAACTGCTGGTGCTCTCATGTATGGTTCATTGTTGGTTCCCTCGAAGCGAGCATAGAAGGCATTTAGCTCGTCTGGTAGGCTCACGTCAATGGGCGGCTCGCGGCTTGGTTTTCCTTTGTAATCCGTGATAGTTTGCAAGCCCTGCCACATCCAACGAGCGTCAGAGCCGGCATGGTAGGATTCGATCTTAGTCCTGTATTAACGTTTGTGTGTGTGATGGCTCGTCGGAGGTTGTAGCGGGATTTCTTATAAGCTTCCAGGTTAGTGTCCCGCTCCTTGAAGGCGGCAGCTCTAGCTTTTAGCTTAGTGTGGATGTTGCCTGTAATCCAAGGCTTTTGGTTGGGGTATGTACGTACAGTCACTGTGGGGATGACGTCATCAATGCACTTATTAATGAAGCCGGTGACTTGATGTGGTGAACTCTTCAATGTTATCAATGAACACATTCCAGTCTGTGCTAGCGAAGCAGTCCTGTAGCTTAGCATCCGCTTCATCGGACCACTTCCGTATTGAGTGCGTCAGTGGTACTTCCTGTTTGAGTTTTTGCTTGTAATCAGGAATCAGGAGGATAAAGTTTTGGTCAGATTTGTCAAAGGGAGGGCGAGGAAGAGCCTTGTAGGTGTTTCTGTTTGTGGATTAAAGGTGATCCTGAGTTTTGTTGCCTCTAGTTGCACAGGTGACGTGCTGTTAAAAATAAAACTGAATAGAAAACCAAAACAATTGTCTTCACAACACCGTTACTGTATCTTTGTCTCTCTGTGCTTTGCGGGTCAAGATGGCATGTCATCTCCCCCCCACAGTCCCGACCTGACTGCAACCAGGGGCCGGGATTCCAAGGAGAACAAGGACACCTCTCCCAAAGTGCGGAGACGCAGCGTCAAGATCAGCAGTGTGGCCCTAGAGCCTGCCCAGTGGCAGAACGACGCTCTGCACATCCTCACCAGCGCCCATGACTACAGGAGCATGAATGACTTCCTCATGAAGAAGGTAGGCAGACTGACAGAGGGATACGCAGGTAGACAGACTATGTACACCTGTCCGTCTTACACACACTCTCAAGTAAATGCACAGGGCACCACAGAATACTGTTGGTTTCCTAATTAAGATGATGCACAAAACACAATACACACACACAGATGCACGCTCACACGTACAGAAGTGTACACAAACAGTGCGTTCAGAAAGTATTCAGACCCCTTCCCTTTTTCCAAATGTTGTTTCGTTACAGCCTTATTCTAAAATGGATTAAATAAATAAAAATCCTCATCAATCTACACACAATACCCAATAATGACAAAGCGAAAACAGGTTTTTAGAAATTTCTGCAAATGTATTACAAATAAAAAACAGATACCTTATTTACATAAGTATTCAGACTCTTTGCTATGAGACTCGAAATTGAGCTTAGGTGCATCTTGTTTCCATTGATCATCCTTGAGATGTTTCTACAACCTGATTGGAGTCCAGGTAAATGTGGTAAATTCAATTGATTGGACATGATTTGGAAAGGCACACACCTGTCTATATAAGGTCCCACAGTTGACAGTGCATGTCAGAGCAAAAACAAAGCCATGAGGTCGAAGGAATTATCCGTAGAGCTCAGAGACAGGATTATGTTGAGGCACAGATCTGGGGAAGGGTACAAAAAAAAAAATTCTGCAGCATTGAAGGTCCCCAAGAACACAGTGGCCTCCATCATTCTTAAATGGAAGAAGTTTGGAACCACCAAGACTCTTCCTAGAGCTGGAGGCCTGGCCAAACTGAGCAATCAGGGGAGAAGGGCCTTGGTCAGGGAGGTGACCAAGAACCCGATGGTCACTCTGACAGAGCTCCAGAGTTCCTCTGTGGAGATGGGAGAAACTTCCAGAAGGACAACCATTTCTGCAGCACTCCACCAATCAGGCTTTTATGGTAGAGTGGCCAGACGGAAGCCACTCCTCATTAAAAGGCACCTGACAGCCCGCTTGGAATTTGCCAAAAAGCACCTAAAGACTGTCAGACCATGAGAAACGAGATTCTCTGTTCTGATGAAACCAAGGTTGAACTGTTTGGCTTGAATGCCAAGCATCAAGTCTGGAGGAAGTCTGGAGGAAACCTGGAACCATCCCAATGCTGAAGCATGGTGGTGGCAACGTCATGCTGTGGGGATGTTTTTCAGCGGCAGGGACTGGGAGACTAGTCAGGATCGAGGGAAAGATGAACGGAGCAAGGTACAGAGAGTTCCTTGATGAAAACCTGCTTCAGAGCACTCAGGACCTCAGACTAGGGTGAAGGTCCACCTTCCAACAAGACAACGACCCTAAGCACACAGCCAAGACAACACAGGAGTGGCTTCGGGACAAGTCTCTGAATGTGCTTAAGTGGCCCAGCCAGAGCCCGGACTTTAACCCGATCGACCATCTCTGGAGAGACCTGAAAACACCTGTGCAGTGACGCTCCCCGTCCAACCTGACAGAGCTTGAGAGGATCTGCAGAGAAGAACGGGAGAAACTCACCAAATATAGGTGTGCCAAGCTTGTAGCATCATACCCAAGAAGACTCAAGGCTGTAATCTCTGCCGAAGGTGCTTTACAAAGTACTGAGTAAAGGCTCTGAATACTTATGTAAATGTTATATTTCTGTTTTTTTATATATATAAAATAGCAAACATTTCTAAAAACCTGTTTTTGTTTTGTCATTATGGGCTATTGTGTATAGATTGATGAAGGGGGGGGGGAAAAGCAAATGAATTAATAATTGAATAAGGCTGTAACATAACAAAATGTGGAGAAAGTCAAGGGGTCTGAATATTTCAGAATGAACTGTACATTCACCAACATACACTTATTCTCAAATACAGTCGTGTAAATGACTTCATCATTAAAGGTAGACTCAGCGATAGGTCGTAGATGCAGACAGTAAACAGCATAATGGGTCGTTGTAGCGTGAGGCTCAACTTCTCCGCTGTTTTGGTCCTGTGGCTATACCAGGCTGCAACAGCGTGATGCCAACCCGTGCACATACGCAGATACTGTGTGTGACTGTGCGAGAGCAATGTCTTGCATTTCGCTACTCTCAAAATCTGCGGTGCTACTCGTCTACCTTTAACTTAGTGTACACACACCAGAACGCTACACACACACACACATACACACACCAGAATGCTAAAGCAGTACTGTATTGTACTATGCCGTATAATACGATAGTCACATATTTACACAGCAGCAGCATACTTTTGGTTTTGTAGACTACAGTATTTGATGAGTTTGATGAAGAAAACCTGTATTTATTACGACCATTTATTGTACCACATAGATCAATGACCTGGACTCTGAGGACGGCAAGAAGGACACCTTGGTGGACGTGGTCTTCAAGAAGGCTCTGAAGGAGTTCCGTCTCAACATATTCAACTCCTACTCGACCGCTCTGGCTGTGAGTACCACTGTGGTTGCTTCGCGGTCCTTTCAAGTCTGAAGGTTTTATCAGTCGTATGTACAGGATACACATGGTATGCACCGTCCAACAAAATGCTTACTTGCAGGTTCCTTCGCAACAATAATAAAAGATAAGATTTCGAACATAAAGTTAATGGCTTATTAGAATAGAATAAACATTTTATCATACGTATAATACAGGAAGGCACAATTTATAGTACAATAATTACACGTGTATCAGTGAAAAGGGAGATTAGCAATTAAATAAGAGTCTAGTAGCAGCAAATGTGGTGTGTGTGTGGGGGGGGGGTGTTAGTAGGGCTGTTATGGTGACTGTATTTCTGCCACACTGGCAGTCACGAGTCATGACCGCAGTCAAATTCCACATGACCGTTGAGTCACGGTAACTAGGCTTCTCCAAAACTGCGCTCTGATGCCGCTGATGGTCATTAGTAGGCTACTAAACTTTCTAACGGCCAATCATTAATGGCCTGATACTCAGCGCTATATTGTCCCTTTAATCAGTCTGTCATCAATGCAAATGCAATGGAAAATCAAGTCAAACACTTCATGAGAGCCCTGGCATTCAGAGTTTGTGTGGAATAGGATCACCTCTTGTGTAGAAAGAGCCAGCTCCGCATAGCTGGTTGATGCATTGAATGAAATGTGTGTTCCTATAAGCCCATGTTGCGCAACATTTCTATAGGCCTTTGATGGCCTCTATTAAAAATAGGAGGATACCATCAGCTTTCTATAGGCTTGCTATATTTATTTCTCAACTTTCCTAATATTAAGCACATTGCTTTTCTTTAGAACCTGAGTAGCCTACCTGGCTGGCATGAAAATGAACCGCAGGAAAAGCATCCTCCATTCGCTATTTAAGTGCATACCGATGACATGTCTATTGGTCCATTCTAAATCAAACTAATTTCACACATATATTATTTAGTATATGTAAAGTCAAGATTCAATTCAGAATGTTCTGATGGGTGAGAATTGTATCACTGTTTGTGCCTAGTGTGTGCAGTCTAAGGCAAGAAACAACGCGTGCATTTTTCCCCCTGACTTTTTCAAATCATAGTTGCATGCATTGTGTGATGTAGCCTAGCCCATAGGCCTATATATTGTGAAAAGATTTGTATCACAGCTGAAGTGGCCAAATAAAGGGATTTTTTATTGGAACAGTGACACATTTTTTGTTGTTTTGGCTCTGTACTCGAGCACTTTGGATTTGAAATGATACAATGACTATGAGGTTAAAGGTCAGCTTTCATTTGAGGGTATTTTCCATCCATATCGGGTGAACCGTTTAGAAATTTCAGCCCTTTTAGTACATAGTCCCCCTATTTTAGGGGACCAAAAGTATTGGGACAAATTCACTTATGTGTAGTAAAAAGTTTACTATTTGTTCCCATATTTCTACGGAGCAATTCCCATACCAGGCCGTGATGCAACCGGTCGAGACGCTCTCAATGGTGCAGCTGTAGTATTTGGAGAGGACCCGGGGTGGCATGCCAATATTCTTCAGCCACCTTAGGAAATAGACACGCTGTTGCACCCTCTTGACAAGAGTGGTGGTGTTGTTGGTCCATGACAAGTCCTCGGTGGACGCAGAGGAACTAAAAACTGCTGACTCGCTCTACTGCAGTCCCGTTGATGTGGATCAGGGCGTGTTCCCTCTTCTGCTTCCTGAAGTCAACAATCAATTACTTTGTTTTGCTGACGTGGAGGGAGAGGTTGTTGTCCTAGCACCACAAACACTTACCTCCTCCCTATAGGCTGACTCGTCGTTGTTGGTTATCAGGCCTACAACCGTGGTGTCGTCAGCAAACTTGATGATGGAGTTGGTGCCGTGCAAAGCCACGCAGTCGAGGGTGAACAGGAAGTACAGCAGAGGGCTGAGGACACAACCCTGTGTTAAGAGTCAGTGTGGAGGAGGTATTGCCAATCCTCACAGCCTGTGGTCTGCCTGTCAGGAAGTTCAGGATCCAGTTGCAGAGGGTGGTGCCCAGACCCAGGGCTCTGTACTTGGTAACTAGCTTGGAGTGAACAATAGTGTTGAATGCTGAACTGTACTCAATGAACAGCATTCTCACATAGGTGTTCCTCTTGTCCAAAGAGAAAATTGAAGTGGGTCCAGTGTGCCTGGCATGCTGGCCTTGATGTGGGCCATGACAAACCTCTCAAAGCATTTCATGATGAAAGGGGTGAGTGAGATTGGGCGATAGTCATTTGGCCATGCCACCTTGGTTTTCTTGGTCACTGGTCACGATCACTTTTACAGTGGGCCTCAAGGTACTGGGCACCCCAATCACAACCGTCAGTGACCACAAATGCTTTTTTACTTGGACAGTGGCTGACTGTATTGTAGCACATGAATCGATTTTTGTAATCTTGCCTCCCTCACTACTACTTTCCTCCTCATCTCTGCCTGTCCCATACTACTTTAGACGGTAGTACTGTAATCAATTGCATTATAACACTTTCTCAAAAGATCTCAAAACTCTTTACAGTAACACATATGGGCTTTTTCCGCTAATATCTTCTTCTCCTCGTTCCCTCATCCCAATCCCCCACATCTCTTCCTTCTCCCCCTTTCCCTCTCCTCCAGATGGATGACGGTAAGAGTATCCGTTATAAGGACCTGTATGCCCTGTTTGAACACATCCTGGAGAAGAGCATGCGGCTGGAGCAGAGGGACTGGCGCGAGTCGCCCGTCAAGGTCTGGGTCAACACCTTCAAGGTCTTCCTGGATGAGTTCATGACCGAGTACAAGCCCATGGACAGCACCATCGGCAAGGTAGGGTTTGTGTGAGCGGGTGGAAGGATTTTGGCTGGGCGGGTGGGCGGGTGGGTGGGTGGGTGGGTGGGTGGGTGGGTGCTTATGTGTCAATGCGTGTGTGTTGTTTATTTAGAATATGCT
Source organism: Salvelinus namaycush (assembly GCF_016432855.1). Classification (NCBI taxonomy): domain Eukaryota; kingdom Metazoa; phylum Chordata; class Actinopteri; order Salmoniformes; family Salmonidae; genus Salvelinus; species Salvelinus namaycush. Next base: position 11,759,933 of record NC_052327.1, read on the forward strand.
TCGACGGGTCAGTCCCATTGAGATGGAAATCCTATAGCAGTCTTACAAGCTGATGCATGGCATGTTGGATCAGTGTTAATTTGGTCAACAGAAATCGTGACAGCAGTGCGAAGGACACGTGACACCCGGCACACACAGCCTACATCAGCTGGTGAGCTGCAGGGGAGCAAGCGAGGAGTGTAGGCAGACAGGCTCCGCTCTGGCCCCGCTTTCGATTATACACATCATGCAGGCAACTCTCTTGCTTCCCTGTAGCAAACCAGTCACCACCAGCCTTCTAGTTAGCTACCCTTTGCCTGGTTAAAAAAACACAAGCTAGGGCCTCCCGAGTGGCGTGGTGCGGTGGTCTAAGGCACTGCATCGCAGTGCTAGCTGTGCCACTAGTGATTCAGTTTTTGAGTCTAGGCTCTGTCGCAGCTGGCCACGACCAGGTGACCCATGGGGCGGCGCACAATTGGCCCAGCGTCGTCCGGGTTAGGGGAGGGTTTGGCCGGCAGGGATGTCCTTGTCCCATCGCGCACTAGCGACTCCTGTGGCGGGCCGGGCGCAGTGCACGCTGACACGGTTGCCAGGTGCACAGTGTTTCCTCCGACACATTGGTGCGGCTGGCTTCCGGGTTAAGTGGGCAGTGCGGCTTGGTTGGGTTGTGTTTCGGAGAACGCACGGCTCTCGACCTTCGCCTCTCCCCGAGTCCATATGGGAGTTGCAGCGATGAGACAAGACTGTAACTACCAATTGGATACCACGAAATTGGAGAGAAAAAGGGGTATAAAAAAACACACGCTGCTTCAAGAAATTTTAAACAATAGCAGCATTGAGTTTAAGAGAAAAAAAAGGGTATGTTTTTCTCTCCCTTCAGTATAGAGAAGTAGTCTGTCTTTGATTTTGTAGTCTCGCTCAACCCTCCTACTTTCCCCACTGCATTTCAAAGCCAGATTCTGTAGCCACGTCTCCCTCTTTCCCTCAGAGAAAACGGCTTGAGAGATTATCGTTCAAAAGACCCATAATTCTGTTTCTTTCTATCGTGCATTGGTGGGCCGCTTTTTACATTCATAAAGCATATCGCGGGCCATTCTAGAACTAGGCTACTTAACCGTTTTATGCTACTGGGCCGCGTACAGCAGGATGCAACATTTTGGAACGTTCAGGTAGGCTCTGCAGGCTGCCATTAGCAACTCCAATTATCCTTAAAACGTCTTCTGTGTTTGATTCTTTTTTAAATAATCGGTTCAAGGACATACATCTGGTGTATTAGAAGCAATTATTGGTACCATGATTGTCTTCGAATGTTGTATTTATTTACACAAAGATTGACCAAGAAGATCGCCATTTGCCTATTCTCTATCATGCGGGATCCTGTTTTCTGCTAACAATGCCTGAAGTACCGCGGTCAGCCTTGAACTTCTGTGGCTTCAATGACCGCGGGGGGTCAGTCGTTCTCCCTGGGAATAACATTGGCTCTACTCATGGAATTCCATCTGCAACATTCAAGAAAGTTTTGCAACTGAACGTGGTCCTACTAACATTACCAGTAGCCTATACGTAAACATTTGGTGGCACACAAAGAAAGTAAAAGAGATAGCAAACAATTTATTGACTACATTTCTCTTGCCACTACACTATGACTGACTTGGTAAATAACTTTATTTTGAGTCAATGTGGATCCAGTGACTCAGCACTTGGACCAGGACTCCAGCCATAGGGACTCGACCATTGGGGACTCGGACTTGAGCACAGAGGACTTGGTACTCGATTCGGACTCTAGGTTTAGTGACTCGACTACATCACTGGGCGAAACGGCCATTAGCTTTCGTTCTACTTTTGAACATCAATGTGGCTTCGGCGTCCATGGAACGTTGATAACAAAGGCAATGATGCCACTGAGGTGCAACCCATACTACTTTGCGGCACCATCTGGTGATTGTGCTTCTCTCTCTCGCTCTGTCTCTCTCGCTCTGTCTCTCTCGCTCTGTCTCTCTCGCTCTGTCTCTCTCGCTCTGTCTCTCTCGCGCTGTCTCTCTCGCGCTGTCTCTCTCGCGCTGTCTCTCTCGCGCTGTCTCTCTCGCGCTGTCTCTCTCGCGCTGTCTCTCTCGCGCTGTCTCTCTCGCGCTGTCTCTCTCGCGCTGTCTCTCTCGCTCTGTCTCTCTCGCTCTGTCTCTCTCGCTCTGTCTCTCTCGCTCTGTCTCTCTCGCTCTGTCTCTCTCGCTCTGTCTCTCTCGCTCTGTCTCTCTCGCTCTGTCTCTCTCGCTTTGTCTCTGTGCTTGCTAGATAATGTGCAATATTTATGTAGGCTGAATTAGGAATTTACATGGGCAGATCATTCGTATATATTCTTAGATATGTTTCTCATATGTCTGCTGTTGGGAAGAGAATAGGATGTTATGCAGAAAAATATGTTGGTAGGACATGGCTATGTATGTTTGTGCACATGGAAGTCAGTGATTTATGCTTACTATAGGTTAACGAGGCAATACAAATGTGATTTGACTAAAATGTGACAAATTAAGGGCATATAGTTTACAAAAATGGCCCATTGTTTTCGTCATTTTTAACAATAACTACACCAAGTCCTTATTTAAATGACCAAAATGTGACTAAGTTATATTTTTGTCAAAATTATGAAGACTAGACTAAATGTAAAAAAAGATTGCCAACATTAACACTGTGTTGGATGTATGGGTGGGTGCATGGCATGTTGGATGGATGGGTGGGCGAAGGCTTGATGGGCGAAGGCCTGATGGGACTAGTCACTGGTCTGTCTGTCTCCTGTTTTCTTAGGCCCCCAAACCAGAACGCAAGAAGAGGAGGAAAAAGGAACCTGACATTGTGAGTACTATATTCTATACCGTACGCTTTGTAATGCATTTGATGGCTGTATCTTTATGGCAAACTGAGTTGAGCCCCTCTATCACCCTCTGTAGGTTGAGGAGCACAATGGGCACATCTTCAAGTCCACCCAGTACAGCATCCCCACCTACTGCGAATACTGCTCCTCTCTTATCTGGATGATGGACCGGGCCTGCGTCTGCAAACGTGAGTTCACACACACACATTAACAGTTCCACTCCACACATACACTCCACACAAAAAATGGTCGAAGACTCCAGTCACCCAAGTTATAGACTGTTCACTTTGTTTGTTTTTTACACTGCTGCTACTCGCTGTTTATTATCTAGTCATAGTCACTTTACACCTACCTACATGTACAAATTACCTCGACTAACCTGTACCCCAGCACATTGACTCGCTACCTGTATCCCCTGTATATAGCCTCATTATTGTTATTTTATTGTTACTTTTTAGATTTTTTACTTTAGTTGATTTAGTAAATATTTATTAACTCTATTTTCTTCAAACTGCGTTGTTGGTTAGGGGCTTGTAAGTAAGCATTTCTCGGTAAGGTACCTGTTGTATTCAGCGCATTTGTGACATTTGATTAGATATACAGTGCCTTCAGAAAGTATTCACATCCCTTGACTTTTCCCACATTTAGTTGTGTTACAAAGTGGGATTAAACTGGATTTGATTGTCTTTTTTGTGTGTCAACAATCTAAACAAAATACTCTGTCAAAATGGAAGAAAAAGTCAAATGTTTTAAGAATTTATGGAAAATTAAACACTAATATCTTGATTAGATAAGGATTCAACCCCCTGAGCCAATACATGTTAGAATCACCTTTGGCAACGATTACAGCAATGAGTCTTCCTGGGTAAGTCTCTTAAGAGCTTTGTTTCACCTGGATTGTACAATATTTGACCATTATTCTTTCAAAAATTCTTCAAGCTCTGTCAAGGTGGTTGTTGGTCATTGCTAGACAGCCATTTTCAAGTCTTGCCATAGATTTTCAACCCAATTTAAGTCAAAACTGTAACTAGGCCACTCGGGAACATTCAATGTCGTCTTGGTAAGCAACTCCAGTGTATATTTGGCCTTGTGTTTTAAGTTATTGTCCTGCTGAACGGTGAATTTATCTCCCAGTGACTGTTGGAAAGCAGACTGATTCAAGTTTTCCTGGTGGATTTTTGCCTATGCTTAGCTCGTTTCTGTTTCTTTTCATCGCCTCCCAAAAAATCTCCCCAGTCCTTGCCGATGACAAGCTACCCATAATATAATGCAGCCACCACCATGCTTGAAAATATGAAGAAATTAGTTGAATACTTGACTCAAGACATTTCAGCTTTTTATTTTTTATTAATTAGTTTATTTTTTTTAAATTAAACATAATTCCACTTTGACATTATGGGGTATTGTGTGTAGGCCAGTGACACAAATTCTAAATGTAATCAATTTTAAATTCAGGCTGTAACACAACCAAATGTGGAAAAAGTCAAGGGTGTGAATACTTTTCTGTTACGTGAATATATTTAGTATAGTTGTATCTAAACTTTTTAAATGTTTCACTATTTACATTTTTCTGAAATTGACTGAGTAGGATGGTCCTCCCCTTCCTCTGAGGAGGAGCCTCCACTGATATATACGAACACACACAGACTCCCACCATAACATACACACACATGCACACACAGATATAACCCCCCCACACACACACACTTTCACATTCACACACACTACCACCCTTCCACTCCACACACACACACACACACACACACACACACACACACACACACACACACACACACACGCCCTCTTCCTGTGCTGCCTCTTAAGTGTCTGTAATCAAATTGTATCCAGCTGTTCTCATAAATCTATCTCCTCTCCATCCGCTCTCTAATGTTCACTCGAGCACAGGCATTGGCAGCTTTCTCTCTCCAGACTGCCGACTCTATATTTAAGCCTTTGTGGTCTGCTTGTTGACTGACGGGTTGTGTTTGGACACAAAGCATTGTTAGAACGTTGCTTAAAGGTTAGGGGATGCAGTTTGCTTGTTGTTGACTGAAAAGCAGTTGGAGACTTAGCGTTGATAGGTTGGGTAAGGGTATAGAGATTGTGTCTGACTCTGTGTCCTCTTCTGCAGTGTGTCGGTACGCCTGCCATAGAAAGTGCTGCTCTAGGATGACCACGAAATGTAGCAAAAAGGTAAGAGGCTATTGTATAGTGTTTGTATTTGTGTATTCATTATTAAGAATGGAAGGAAGAGATAGAGTATCAACCAAGAGACAATTAAAAGTACTTGTAGAGATGTTGTAGTTTTTAAAGGGATAATCCATCCACACCACTAATTCCAATGATTAACAGTGTTAAATAACACTAATATGTGAAAAACAATCATTTTTTAATGAAAAATGTTGTCGTTATAACAAGGTTTGGTAGCAATGTGAAAATCGTTGAGGAAATCTGTTGCAGCTCAAGTCAACTACAAAACCCACAATGTGATGCTCTCTCTTTGGGCTGGCTAGGTAGCGCTTAATTTGGCTTCTCTTAGTTTTGGACTGTTTCGTTCCGGAACCTATACCTCTCGTGGCATGAAAAATAATCTTCACCGTTTGCCATGTAATAAAAATAAAAAAAAGCAATCAGGGTTCATTCGAGTTGCCTCCTGCCCCCTTAAAAAACATAATGTGAAAGCGTACATTTTCAGCCTGCGCCGGATAAGAATTGATTAAGGTCAGGCCTGGGCTCATGGATGGCGCTACATTGTAGCCTTGAGACCAACACGTTGCCGTGGCTGTGGTAAGAGAGAGAAGCGCGCCTGTAGTCTCTCACACAGAGCTAGAATGAGATTTACTTTCTATGATCTCTCTCCTTCTCTCTGCTCTGATAGACACGAGCCTGTAGCTCTCATCTCTCCAGTAGCACTTCGTCATTTATTTCCTTATAGAATCATATCCGTGGGAACCGTGCTGCAGCAACTTTGATAAATTGAAATAAATTTGCCAAAGTTATAGAATTAGGCCTACTGCTGTCTGTTCAGAAAGAAATGAAATCATTCAGAATACTACACCAGGATTAGGATCAATAGCTTTTAATAGCTTTTAATTGTGTGTAGCCCAATCACAAGGGGTCGGGAACGCGTGGCAAATCTATCGGTGAACAGCATGCAGCCAGAACAGGCCTTTCGCAATATTTCAAATACAATTGCGGGAAAACACAGGTAGGAAAGCAAATTGCTCCTGCTGAAAGAGAAGACTCTAATCTGTCTGTAGGCTACCAAGATATTTCCTCAACTTCCAAATAGGTCAAGCGAACAGTAGCCTATTGTACAAAGTAAAACGATAATATATGCTTTTTGGCACGAGTGGAGTGAGCTGCGCATCATTGACTGGAAACTGGAAAGCTTTTTTAGGACTATAATTTCCTCCTTGTATTGTACAATATGTGTCTCAACACACCTAGTATATTGATGGATTCAAGACACGGTTGTTTTTATTGAACTCAGATTCTCAGTTTGCCTGTCATTTCGATCTTTTGCGCAGTAGGAAGATTCTTCTCCAGTCACGTAAAATGACACAGCATGGCATGAAATGCGTTTTTAAAAAGCATAACATTTTCGGGACCCTACAGGCTAACAATGTTTGCCTTGTGTTCTACTTTTGCAACCAACTTTACTCTACTGCTCTATGCTACTACGCAAACGCGATGATATTGCGGCATGGGTTGCCAACTTTCTCACTACCAAGTAAGGGACGTGTCGTGCCAGTGCACGGTGCCACGGCGGTGTGGGTATGGTGTTGTGTGAATTAATATACAGTATATATTCATATTCTTATTCAATTGGAAAGGCAAAACATTTTTATATTCCATTTAGTCTATAGCTTTACTACAACTGTATCATTATGTAAACTTATGTGAATAAAATTCAAAATAAATGATCAAAGAAATCACAATATATTTCAAATGCAAAATAGGAAAAGAGGGGCATGAGTCACTCACAAAGTTTACTTTTTCCATGGATATTTTTTGCTGCTCTTGACTGATTCAAGCAATCATTTGTCCTTTTGCATAGCCAGAGAGAAGTACTTACATGACAAGTCACAGTTCACAGATATTTGAAGTTCGTTTTTGATCAGATTTGTCACGGAGCCTCTGTGCTGCATCTGTTTCTTGAGTCTGACCATTTAATGGTCATCAGAGAGAGAATCCTCCACAAAGGCATTTGAGCCTGGCACACTGAGGACAAATGAGACCATCCTGAACATGTTGATCAAGTTGGCTTTCCCTAGGTTTTGGAAAACTGCCACCCACTTCTCCCTGGTGGATTTTTTGGTATCCTGTCTGGCTTTCTGTATTTCCTCCCGGCTAGCACAAAACTCTTCATAGAGTTGGTCCATACTGACTGTCTCTGTCATTTTGAGGGCAACCACCACCTGCTCCAGGTCAGTGAAGGAGAGCTCATAGCAGCCGATCAGTTTCACCATTGCATGTTCTGGTGAGAAATCAAACCACTTGTCAATGTATGTAATGACAGGGTCATAGAACTTCAAAGTCCTCTTGCTGCTTGGACATTTGTGCCGACAATTGTTTGTCCATCAGCTGCTTGGTCTGGTATCCAAAAATCTGTCCTGTTTCCACTGAAGCGTCTTCATTTTGAAATGTTGGACTTCCTCGTAAACATCTGTGATGGAGAGTGTTGTTTCCTCCAGGTTTTGTACGAGTTGGTCAAAAACACACCCCACGTTGTGGAAAAAGCACAGATAAATCTCAGCAGCTTCCATTTTTTTCTTCATACTCAGAAATACTCTTCAGTGCCACAGGACAGGAGGGACCTGAAGTATGAAGTAAGAGCTGGCCAGCTTTGCAGGAGACGATCGACAGCTGGATGAAGAGAGAGCCATCGTGTGCAAACATGTCGCAGGATTTCACGCCACTCAATGTCAACAAAGGCAAAAAATGCACTCAGTTCCTCTCTTCGGGAAGCAGATACTGAGAAGTGGCTGTAGATCTTTAAAACAATTGTCTCAATATCCACTGACAGCTGATCGCAGGCGTGCTTCCGGGCATTATGAGCTATGTGAGCTGGGCAATTAGCTTTCAGAATGCGATTGTTAGCACTGCTCAATATCTGGTAAACAGAGTGGTGTTTTCTAAAGTTGACATTGGCATTATCTGCTGCATAGGCTGTGATAAGTGTCTAATATCCAGTTCATGCTTTTCCAGACAGTTCATCAGAGCTTGATGTATTTACAGTTTCATCACGATCTTCATAAAAGTCATGTAACTCCATCAGACACAGAGAAATATCTCACGCACATTGGAAATATGTTTCTATTTCCCTTGTTTGAGGCGTCACTGGCAGCTGAGAAATACACGGGCTCACCTTCGGTCGGGGACAGATCATCCAAAATATCCCGCACGGTCTTTCTTCACAACATTTGAGTCATGAAACAAAGGCACTTTTGAGCTTAACAAGACAGTCAGTGCTGTTGTAGCTGAGTCCGTGTTTAACCGTGTGGTACACATACGAGGATTCACTTGCAGTGATTTTGTCGTTTTTCCGCAGTAGACGTTACGAAGAATGCACCGATATTGCTAGCACCTTTAGCTTGCGTGGCCTTGTGCATTTCTGTGGATGCATGCTGAGTTAGGTCATTCTCCCCTCCATGGCCAATTGAGAATTCCCGACGGCATGAAGTACAGAAAGCTTTCGTCGAGTCACCACTGACGGCCTTAACCCACGTCTTTGTTGCTTCCCATTGTTTGTTGTAGCTGCACAGTCTTTTTGCATGTTTATCCATATTTCCTTGATATGCCAAACCGACCGAACAACAACAGAAATTACTTTGCAGGAATTGGTGCGTTTACGCTGTACTGTGATTGGATGAATATAGGGGACAAGGGAGGTCCCGTATGGGACAAACCAATTTATCCCAATATAAGGGACATCCCGGCTAATACGGGACAGTTGGCAACCCTATGCGGGCAATACTTTTTTATAACAATAAAAAATGTTCATGCCTTCCGGTACCTCAGAGCTCCTCAGGTCACCACCTTCTCACGCTCACTTTTTGTTCCGGCACCTCCCGATTTACAAATGAAGCACAGGCTAGCTAGTCAACGTAGCTACGTCAGTATCAGTATCAGCATGTGAAGTAGCTAGCTACAGTAGCCGTAAAATAGCCTAAACAAACTCCACTATCTGTCTGTTTGCCTGTACTTCTCAACTTCTATTTCTATGTGTCCGTCCGTCCGTGTGTGTATGTGTGTGTGTTTTTCTCTATCTGTGTGTGCCTCTATCAGTACGACCCGGAACTGTCGTCCAGGCAGTTTGGCGTGGAGCTGTCTCGTCTGACCAGCGAGGAGAGGACAGTGCCCCTGGTGGTGGAGAAGCTCATCAACTACATTGAGATGCACGGCCTCTACACCGAGGGCATCTTCAGGAAGTCTGGCTCCACCAATAAGATCAAGGAGCTCCGGCAGGGGCTGGACACAGGTGTGATTGACAGGGTCCTGCTCCAGTTTACCGTAGATTGTAGGGTTATGTTGTAAACCGGGGAGGGACAACAGAGCTGTGGTCGAGGCACTGTCTATAGGTTTTCTGATTGGTTAATATAATGACAGGATACAGTTATGTTAGAAACTGTATGCCCTAGAATGAAAATAGGCTGTTGACACAGGCTGTAATAGTAGTGGCAACAGTTCCCATGAACAAGTTGCCATGACACCATGTTCAAGTTATTCACACTACCGGATCGAAAGCACTGTGTCCGTAGCAAAGAGTTTAACAGTTGTAATGTTTACTCCAACTATAGTATTTAAGTCATATTTATACTGAACAAAAATATAAATGCAACTTGTAAAGTGTTGTTCCCATGTTTCGTGAGCTGAAATAAGAGGGGGGGGGGGGGGGGGGGGGTGCTTATGTCTGTAATATAGCCCTTTTGTGTGTGAAAAACTCATTCTGATTGGCTGGACCTGGCTCTCCAGTGGGTGGGCCTATGCCCTCCCAGGCACACCCATGGCTGTGCCCCTGCCCAGTTGTGAAATCCATAGATTAGGGCCTAAGAATGTATTTCAATTGACTGATTTCCTTCTATGAACTGTAACTCAGTAAAATCTTTGAAATTGTTGCATGTTGCGTTCATATTTTTGTTCAGTATACTTGTATGTCACTCTCTCTGTTTGTCTCCCATTGCCCTCCAACTCCAGATGTGAGCAGCATGAACTTGGACGATTACAACATCCACGTCATTGCCAGCGTGCTCAAACAGTGGCTCCGCGACCTGCCCAACCCTCTGATGACCTTTGAACTCTACGAGGAGTTCCTCCGAGCCATGGGTAAGAACTGGGGTCAGAAGTAACCACATTGGTATTTGTTACAATGTTACTGTGTGGTAATGGTTCAAATTGGCCTCTGTACCATTTTATAGATGCCCGAAGGTGTAGATATAATATAATAGATATGATGATGATATAATGAATGAAGGTATGTTGTGTGTGTGCATAGAAATAGGAATACTAGATGCATAGAAATAGAAATACTAGAACATACATTCCCATTCGAGTCTGTGACGGGTGCCACCGGCGGCCATATTGACTGCACCCATAGAAGTAAAGCAGGAAGTAAGACGCAGGAAGTAATATTTTTTGTATGACGTTGCTTCCCCCACGCAGGCCAGCCAGACAAGCGGGAGGTGATCCGTGGGGTGTACTCTGTGATTGACCAGCTCAGCCGAACCCACCTGAGCACCCTGGAGCGCCTCATCTTCCACCTGGTCAGGTGAGTGGTCACGTTACCCCACGGGAAGCAGGATGTGGAGACTCACTGGATGCCTCCCGATTCTCCGTCCCCTTCTTCCAAAGTGTGCACTTTCCGTCATGGACTTAACTATCGGAAACTCCCTCCAGTCAATACACCAAGGCGATGCTTCTAAATCCATGAATGGGTGTGTGGGAGAAGGGTGGATAATTGGGAGGTTGTTATCTACTGCGTTCCAGTTTTGACATCTGTACTTTGTTGCGACCTCCTCTGATGTGTGTGTGATCTTCCAGGATCACTCTGCAAGAGGACACCAACCGTATGTCGGCCAACGCCCTGGCCATAGTTTTCGCCCCCTGCATCCTCCGCTGCCCCGACACCATCGACCCCCTGCAGAGTGTCCAGGACATCGGCAAGACCACAGCGTACGACTCAGACCAGAATTAACAAAACACCCACCGTCACTCGATAGTTGCGAGTGTGTATACCAAGGCACTGACAACTGACACACCTCAATAGCTATTCATCAGATGAGTCAATGTGTTATTTCTGTTGTGAATCCTGTTCCTATCAGACAGAATCGATTATAAAGTATAGACTGAGCAACAGGACAAGTCACGTTATTCACTGGTTGCTCATTCTGTATGTCCTCCTCTAGGTGTGTGGAGCTGATCATTGGAGAGCAGATGAATAAGTACAGGGCCAGACTGAAGGACATCAACAGCCTGGAGTTTGCTGAGAACAAGGCCAAGAGCAGACTGACACGCATCAGGAGGTCCATGGTAAAGGCACCAGGACACCAGGGGCCGTGTTCTTTAGGCATCAAACCGGATAAAAAAATTGGAGGGACTTCCTGGACTTGTCCAATAAAAAAACGCTAATTTCCATTTCCATTGCAAAACATTTAAGCGTTTTCTGTTGCATGCCCTAATGAACACGACCCAGGGGTTCCAGGCAGGACAAATGTGACTGAGGTCATCATAGACTTCCCTCTCCATCTTCCAGTGGTTGACCTTTCACCTTTAATCTTTAGCCCTTAGATCCTCTCACCGGATGCAACGTTCTCCTACATTCTCCCAGTGATCGAAACATTAGACTCAAGTATGAAATTACTTTAGCCGTGATTTCGGCCATGACATCATGGGTCATGATTTAAGTTCATCTCCAGAAGTATTTCACTTTACCACCATATGAAAGTTCATTTGAGTGCAATTGGTTGTAATAAAAATTGTCCTACCCTCCATTTCCTTCTAATACCACCATGTAGTGTTTAGGCTTCAGCCCTAACCCTGTTCTCTCCTTTCCCCCTCCCCCCACTCCAGAAACCTGTACTAATCGCTGTTAGGTTTATTGGCATAACCCGCACAGCCACCCCGGTATGTATTCCTAGTATATACTCCATGAGATCACACCCAGTCCTGTCAGACCATTTGTCTGTGGTGCTGTCAATCAACCAGTCCTGTCAGCCCATTTGTCTGTGGCGCAGTCAATCAGCAAGTCGGCACCTCCCTCATGCTGTGAAGTCCACGTGCCCTCACATTGCTATCTCTTCCGTCCTTCTGTCTCTCTTCCCTTCTCTTCATTCTCCCTTTCTCTATACACTGAGTGTATAAAACATTAGGAACACCTTCCTAATATTGACTTGCATACCTTTTGGCCTCAGAACAGCTTCAGCTCATCGGGGCATGGACTCTAAAATGTGTCGAAAGCTTTCCACAGGGGTGCTGGCTCATGTTGACGCCAATCCGTCCCACAGTTGCCAAGTTGGCTGGATGTCCTTTGGGTGGTGGACCGTCCTTGATCCACACGGGAAACTGTTGAGCATGAAAAACCCAGCAGCGTTGCAGTTCTTGACACACTCACACCGGTGCGCCTGGCACTAACTACCATACCACGTTCAAAGACACTTAAATATTTTGTCTTGCCCATTCACCTTCTGAATGTCTCAATTGTCTCAAGGCTTAAACATCCTTATTTCACCAGTCTCCTCCCCTTCATCTACACTGATTGAAGTGGATTTAACAAGTGACATCAATAAGGGATCACAGCTTTCACCTGGATTCACCTGGTCAGTCATTGTAATGGAAAGAGCAGGTGTTCCTAATGTTTTGTACACTCAGTGTATATCTCTTGTCCACAGAAGATTGTATTTGTGTCTACCAAAGTCAGCCAACTAATATTCTCAGCTTGTTACTTATCCTCGCACCGTTGACACCGTTGATTTGTCATACATTTGTAATAAATATCAACCTTTTATTATTTGTTAATTGAAACCGTTTTATGATTCATTCATGACTATCAACGGTCATTACTAGGTCATGTGAGAGAAATGAGAGCTGTGGTTCGTCCGTTGGATAGATAGGGCAGAGTTTAGCTTATGTTATACAACTGGTGGTTCTAATTCTGAATGCTGATTGGTTAAAACCGCGTTCTAGCTATTCCACAAGTTACCACCGCTAAATCTGACGTAAAATGCCCATTTACTCTGTTCCATCTGACTGCGCAATCCACTGTCTCATCAGCCCAGCCAGGCAATTTATAAACTTGATCTCCACTATAAAAAGCATCTAGACATTATCTCACATTTCTTTTAAAATAAAAATTGGTTTTCAAACGCTGAGATTTGTATAAACCTTAGTGTCTGTCTCCCTGACATTTGCAACATTGTTTCAATATTCAAATTAAATCTCCAGGTGTCCCATAGTAATTAACGTTTCGGGAGACAGGACGAGACAGACATGCAGGGTTTCTCAGCCAGTCGAAATCATGAATCAGCTGGCATCATATTTATGGATATATACTACAAAAAAATGAAAAAAAGGTAAAACAAAGTGAAGCTAGTTTGCCGTCTTTCCAGCTTCACTTTGAACTTATTAGCTGTGTTGCTGTGTTGATGGCTAGCTCCTCTGAATAACAGTGTACTGATGAGAGAACACATTTTCTATGCTAGGCAAAATCGCACCATATCTCATTGCTATGGATGAATCCAAATAAATGTCAATAGAAAACAGCTGAAACAAATGCAATTACAACTACTGTTGTTATTCTGTCTGCACTGTTTGACGTGACTGTAAATTAGCCGTAGTTGGCTAGCAAGCAAGCAAGGGATAAGAACGTTGCCAGCAAGTATGGCAATGGAACATTTAGAACGAACGACTAGGTTCTGTCCATAGATACAGAACAAAAAGACTGAACGACTGGGTTGCGTCTCTGGCAACCGAACCGATAGAACGAACGACCGACCGACCGACAAGCTGGCTTGGGTAGCAACCCTAGATTTGTGTAAGGACTGTACGGATTAAATAGTATGAATAAATTCATAAAAATAAAGTTTTTAATGAAAATATGTCAATCATTATTTGAATATGTTGGTAACCCGTTGTATAAAAGTGATAATGCCATCGAAGCCGGTGTTTGGCCGATATAATATTGGCACGGTTTGCCGGTGTTGTGCCGAAAACCTCCCCCCTGCCAGAATTCTCCCCCCCCCTTTCGCGTTCTTCATTGCTGCGACTGGCTTGATAGTTGAGATTTCTGCTCTTCACTCCGTTGTCAGTTTTGCCTACATTTCACTGATCTTAGTAGCAGAAGGCATTTTTGTCTGCAGTTTTCGGTTTGGCTATTTGTTTCAAGTGTATGTGGCGGTTCTAGCTTGTATGGTATCCTGGGCGAACACCCGTTTCAGCATCCGCGATCGGTGCCCCCTCGGCGGCTGCCCATGTCGCCCGTACCTAAATCCACTACTGATTTGTATTAGTCTATAAATAAATCTCTTTGCCAAAATTTGTCAGCTCTCATGTCTTATTCGACTAGTATTTTTGAAAGTGTAAGCATAATTCATCCATAGTTGTTCTGAAATGTTTGTTTGCCAACATTTTACTTGCTTCTCTATGTTTAATATAACACACATACATTAGTTATTAATTTCGGTTGCCTATCCTGACGTGAAGTTTGTTCTACAGAAAGTAAATGAAGGAAATTAGAAGGGGGGGGGGGATTCTGGCAAGGGGGAGATTTTCGGCACAACACCGGCAACACCCGTGCAAATATATCCTCCAAACATTGGCTTCTCTGGCATTATCACTCAAATAACCAATGAGCTTGCTTTGTTTGTTTTATGTTGTCATTATTTGCATCTCGACCGAACCAAAGCCCCATGGCTAACATCATTTTTTCCCACTTTATTTTTTTGTTGCTTCGCATCATAAAATGCAGCCTAAAAAGGTCATGCACACCTGTGTATGCTTGCGTGCGTGTCTTTGTGTATGCTACAGTTTGTTGGTTTTATAACACTCATGAAGTAGTTTTTATCATAACTTGATGAACATATTCTAGAAAATATGCATATTCAGTTGCTTTGTGCAGGTTTGAGAAATCAACGTTTAAAAGACCATCAACCATGTCCCTCGCTGTGGGTTTTCTGTCCAGCCATCTTGAATACTCATCTCTTGGGCTGTCGCCACTGTGTATGTGTTTGTTAGTAGAACCTGTCCTCGTGACACTGAGTCGGATGTGAACCGTTCCATCAGCCTCTATCCTAACCACCTAATGGCCTGCTGTAGCCTAGCCTAGCTTACCTCATAGTCTAGCCTTTATGCTAACTAGCCCTCTGCTCTGTGTCCTATAGGGCAAAGGTGGTCTTCGGAGGGGTAGCAGCCACCACACGCCCTCCCCACCCCTCAGCCCCAGAGCGCCCCCGGTGGACGGGGACAGTGCTGGAGAGGAGGGGGCAGAGCCAGGGCTGACGGAACAGCAGCAGGCCGTCATGCAGCAGGAGGAGAGGGTCCTTACCGAGCAGATCGAGAGCCTGCAGAGAGAGAAGTAAGCCTGTCATGTCGTCCTTATTATCTCTTATTCACGATAACTGTAGTACTGTAGGGGGCCCTTGGACCTTCTCCTCCAATGTGTTTTGACAATGAGACGAGGACATAAGGAATTGAGGAAAGACAAATTGAGAAAGAGACAAGTTATATGTCTTGTGAACAACTTTGTTGATAAGTACTCAATTAGTTATTCTGTAGATGGGGTAATATATGCCATTTTTGCCAACGCTTTTATCCAAAGCAACATTTTACATACGGGTGGTTCTGGGAATCGAACCCACTGTCCTGGCGTTGCAAGTACCATGCTCTACCAACTGAGCTACACAGGACCGCATGTCGACAGGGTGTTGATGGGATGTGTAACTGTTGATCGTGTGTGTGTAGAGAGGAGTTGACGTACGAGATGTTGATGTTGGAGCCGCGGGCATCTGATGATGAGACTCTGGAGTCGGAGGCCTCGATAGGAACAGCAGACAGCTCTGAGAACCTCAGCATGGACCATGAGGGAGCCGCCTCCAACCCCTCTGGTGAGACTGGAGAGTGTGTGTGTGTGCGCCGTGTTCTATATGTGGTGCGTGTCTGTCTGTCTGTGTGTCGTAAACACTTCTCTCTAACCAAGTCTTTCTTTCGACAGGCACCTACCGCTCCCGGATGTCTGAAGCCAAGAGCCGCCGCGGCCTCCGGAGACAACCCGACTCTGTGGACTCGGTCGACTCCATCTTGTCCACCGCCTCTTCCTCGCTCTCCTCCTCCTCCTACCACCCCTCCTCCTCGGTTATCCCTCCTTCCCCCAACTACCGCTTCCGCTCCTCCTCATCTGGCCCCCTGCTCGCCTCCTGCTCGTCGGGCCTAGGAGTCCCCATAGTGCAGTCTGAGGGGGACCCGAGGGGCACTGTGGGGGTGAAGAGTCGCCACCGCCTCCGGCTGAGTAGGAGCTCGCCGCGTGAAGCCCCCGAGGGCCACAGAAGGGAGTCTGACTTCAGCTCGCCGCCCCAACAGCTGGTTCTGTATGGCAGTAACGAGTTTATGGTGTGAGGGAGAGTGGCGGAGAGACGAGACATCCGAACCGCCTTCTATCTCCCATGCCGATAGAATGTGTATGAGGGAGGGAGGGAGTGAAACAGGGCTGGAATGGGCCATGTAAGCATCCGTGTCTCACTTCTGTCCTCCCCTAGCTGTGCTCACCTCTCTACTTCTTCCCTGTGCCAGTCTTGCCTTGGAGGTCTGCCGCCGTCCCACGATGCAGTTGGGCGCTATCCGCTTGGAGGGAGTGGGCTGAGAGTGAAGTGAAAGATGATGAACGGAGAGGGAGAAAGAGAGATGGAATGAATGAACGAAAAAAAATAGGAAGCCTCGGGAACTAAGATGGAGGAGAGGCTGTAGAGGAAATAAAAGGGCGACAGAGAGAGAGAGAGAGAGACGGAGAGTGAGGAAAAGGATGAGGGCGGCTGCCTTGACTCACCTGTCTTTTTGAACTTTGACCTCCAAACCCCTTGACCCCTGCTGGAGCCTCAGGGGCACAGGGGGGCTGGAGAGAATTAAAAAATAGAAGCTACAGCGCCATCTTTTGAGTGGAGGTCTAAAGTGGCTTGAGCCACTCAATTGCAGAGTAACTGACTGAGAGGACTGTCCACCATTTTGATAAGAAGCACTCAGCTACTCTCACATCTGCTTTCAAGTTTACACGATACAGCCTCTCCACAAGGCTGCATGCTCCTTCATTACACTTGTTTCCTATGCCTGTTCAAGAGACTACTGTGGTGATATGTTATAAATGTGTAATATGACCTTATTATTATGTTATTAAAAATATGTACATAGAAGGAACTCCAGTGCTACTGGGTCGTCCAGTGTTTATGATAACAGTCTCTTGTCAGGAGTCTTTTGCAAAGTGAAGTGTATGGGATTCAGGTTATGGTTTTGTTTGTCATTTTGTCGTTTTGTTTTGTTGATTTTAACGAGGTCGGTGCTATCCGGGATCTTTGGGACGTCCCTACCCTAAACACTAACCCTTATCCTAACCCTAACTATAACCATAAACCTTACCTAAACCGAACCATTTTTAAAATGTCAACTTCAATGGGGTAGGGACGTCCCAAGAATCCCAGATAGCACATACCATTTTAACAGAGCCACTTGATGTGTTCAGTTGGTGCCACTTCTTCTCATGTGAGATAATACATGTGGTGCGACGAGAGATTGACTTTCAGACACTTACGATCATCACAGCACTGTTGCCATTGTGTTTGATACCGCGACTGCGGTGTTCAATGTTTATCAGCCATAATGTATTGTAATGCCTTTCTCCTCCATCTGTCGTTTGTCTGTGTTCCCCCCCCCCCCCACAATTCTACGTTGACGCTACGTTTGTTCTGAGACATCAGTGTTAAGAGTAACCAAATCAGGACTTGAATTTATTTTGTCTCTTTATTGGTGTATCATTATCGTTGTTGTGATAGTTGCCGTTGAGGCTGTCATCTTTTTGTTGCAACAGCTTTACTTGAGTGGTAATGGGGATTTTGTTGAGACGAAATACATTTTTTATCGCCTCTCTGTACCAAGAGGTGTGTGTGGTTGGTTGGTTATCACTACTGCTCTGTTCATTTGATGTCAACACAGTCCAACCTTTACGATAGACACACACACACACACACACACACACACAGTCCTCTGCTATGTATGTCCCATACAACCTTTGAGCCAGCCAAATCCTTCACCTCTGATTTTTACATTGGTTAAAATATGAATTAACCTTTCCATCCACTTCACTACCGGGCTTTCCTGAACAGTAGCATTTACGCCATGCTAAATGTGTATTTAAATGCCTCGCAGAGAAAAGGCAATCAGTTTCAATCGTCCAGTGTGTTTAAACAGAAGATAACTATCTCTGGTACTGTAAGATAAATACCGCTATACTCTCACTCTCTATACCGTGCAATATCCTATGTGTCCTGTAGGGGGACCTATCTATCTATCTATCTCTTCTCACCAGTACTTAACCTGGAGTTAAATCAGTATTATAGTCTTGCCATTCCTGTACTGTACTTGCCATCAAATGCATTACAACAAGGACACATCTGAAACAACACAATCAAAGTCTTGTCATAGGGAAGGTGTAGGACTTGATCGCAGAATAGTCATCATAATGAATAGGGAATTTCATGTAGCCTATGTGTTTTGTCACAAGCTTGCCTCTTCTTCAGTGTGCGTTGTTCCATCCAGGTTCTCCACTGTGTCCCGAAACCAGTAGAGACTTCACTTGCTGCTTGTTGTCTACTATTCGGGTGAAGCAGCTGAACCATGGTGGTATTTTAGGGAGCAGGCACCTCGATCAGTCACAACCAAACCTGGGTTGTGTGCATTAGGCACCGAATGAAAGAAAACTGACTGAAACAGGAAGGGACTACCCGAACTGACTACCAATAAGAACCGCTTGTTTTTGTTTTACGTAGCAAAGCTTTTTGCTACGGTGTGCTCTAATGAATATGACCCTGGTTATCAGAAAGAGCACTCAGAAGTTCAGTTTGAGAGGGGAGCACTGGGGGTTGTTGAGGGGCGTGGGAGAAAATAACCATTCGTGCTGGTCAAGAACCCACACTAAGCACGGTATTTGTACATCCTAAGGCTGGCATTGGCGTCCTGCTAAAGTGAATGTACCTATCATTGGAAGGCAATGCTCTGCTTTCTCTTGTCGTTTTATTGTTATTTTTATATACAGTATGTATATTGTATTTATGATCATGCTTATGAGTGTACATTGAAAAGAAAAAAAAGCCTGTAATTAAAAGGATATATTATCCTGTGTATGACTCCTTATATAATATTAATCATATTTAATGTTTTTTACAGGCTCAAAAAAAAACTGTCATGTTTGTGCTACAGCAAAAATCCAACTTGAGCAATTGTGTCTTTTTGTGTGTGTGTGCTACTCTGGACACAGTTGTATGTATAAGGTGCAATTTGTGTAATATTTCTTTTTTTATTATATAAATATATGTCTATGGTAAAAATAAAAAAAACACATTTATGGAAAAAATCATGTGCTTATTAAAAAAGCCAAACTGTTGTGAATTGTGTGATTAAAATACAGTGCATTCGGAAAGTATTCAGGCCCCTTGACTTTTTCCACATTTTGTTACATTACAGCCTAATTCTAAAATAGATTAAATCGTTTTTTCCCCTCAGCAATCTACACACACTATACCCCATAATAACCCACTATACCGCAACTCCATAAACCTTTTTTTAAACTATTTTTTGCAAATAAATAAAAACAAAATATCACATTTACATAACTATTCCAACCCTTTACTCAGTACATTGTTGAAGCACCTTTGGCAGTGATTACAGCCTCGAGTCTTCTTGGGTATGACACTACAAGCTTGGCACACCTGTATTTGGGGAGTTTCTCCCATTCTTCTCTGCAGATTCTCTCAAGCTCGGTCAGGTTGGATGGGGAGCGTCCATGCACAGCTATTTCCAGGTCTCTCCAGAGATGTTCGATCGGGTTCAAGTCCGGGCTCTGGCTGGGCTACTCAAGGACATTCAGAGACTTGTCCCAAAGCCACTCCTGCGTTGTCTTGACTGTGTGCTTAGGGTTGTTGTCCTGTTGGAAGGTAGACCTTTGCCCCAGTCAGGTCCTGAGCACTCTGGAGCAGGTTTTCATCAAGGATCTCTTTGTTCTTTCCCTTAATTCTGACTACGTAGTCTCCCAGTCCCTGCTGCTGAAAAACATCCAAACAGCATGATGTTGTCACCACTATACTTCACTGTAGGGATGGTGCAGGCGCTTCGACTGCAACGTGCTGGCCAGGGCTCTAGGGGAATGCTCCCTGAGGCATTGGTTCAAGGAAGAAGTGTCTGGTTTCCTAGATATGTTCTTGATTAGTAAGGAGCTGTTTGCTCATAGACTGGCTAGGTACTCTGTCTGGTGGGGGAAGGGCTCTAATTAAAACAAATAATTGGTAACACTGGTGCAAAAAAAAGCATATAGGAGCACCTCAGCACCAGAAAATAAAGTTGTTTTTAAATCGATTGAGATATAGCCTATATGAATTGTAGCTACTTCTGAAGCACAACATTGTGAGGGTGTTTCTCAGTATGACGTTTGAGGCTCATAATGTGTTGGAGGATGTCAAGGCCCTGCAGGAGCTCAACCAAACGTTGAGTCCCAGTCAGGCAGTGGTGCGCCATCACACCTTCCCCCCTGCAATATGCTTCTAACCCATTGACTAGAAGGGCTTTCTGATCGAGGGAAGCATATGTACAATATAGTTTTTTTTGATTACACACACAGGTTGTACTGTTTTCTTATGTGTGTTCTCACACTGCATTTCCACAGTTACTTGTAGCTTTTTTAACCTAGAAAAATAAATTAAGTCCTTTGAATTTTCTGCATATCTGTGTGCCCTGGCCTGTACAGTGAATATAGCACTTTTAATTTACAACTAAAGTGTTGTTTGGTTTTGTTTCAGCAAGTTTGTGGATGTCCACAGTATAGAAAAACAAGAAAATGTATCTAAATAATGTCATGTACAATTTTAGCAAACAATAATCATGTGGTAGTCTAGTCCAATAATGTACTCTTAAGACGTGTAGGTGAGCCTGACTTTACTCCTTAAGATCCAAGGACCAAGGATGTTATTTTCAGAGGTAGACTGGCTCTCCTTGCTCGCACATGCTTTTTCAGTTCTGCCCACAAATGTTCTATAGGATTGAGGTCAGGGCTTTGTGATGGCCACTCCAATACCTTGACTTTGTTGTCCTTAAGCCATTTTGCCACAACTTTGTATGTTGAGGACATTGTCCATTTGGAAGACCCATTTGCAACCAAGCTTTAACTTCCTGACTGATGTCTTGAGATGTTGCTTCAATATATCCACATAATTTTCCATCCTCATGATGCCATCTATTTTGTGAAGTGCACCAGTCCCTCCTGCAGCAAAGCACCCGCACAACATGATGCTGCCACCCCTGTGCTTCACGGTTGGGATGGTGTTCTTCGAGCTTGTAAGCCTCCCCTTTTTTCCTCCAAACATAACGATGGTCATTATGGCCAAACCGTTCTCTTTTTGTTTCATCAGACCAGAGAACATTTCTCGGTTGCAAAGCGTAGTCTGGCTTTTTTATGGTGGTTTTGGAGCAGTGGCTTCTTCCTTGCTGAGCGGCCTTTCAGGTTATGTCGATATAGGACTCGTTGTACTGTGGATATAGATACTTCTGTAACTGTTTCCTCCAGCATCTTCACAAGGTCCTTTGCTGTTGTTCTGGGATTGATTTGCACTTTTCGCACCAAAATACGTTCATCTCTAGGAGACAGAACACGTCTCCTTCCTGAGCGGTATGACGGCTGCGTGGTCCCATGGTGTTTATACTTGCGCACTATTGATTGTACAGATGAACGTGGTACCTTCAGGCGTTTGGAAATTGCTCCCAAGGATGAACCAGACTTGTGGCGGTCTGCAATTTCTTTTCTGAGGTATTGGCTGATTTCTTTTGATTTACCCATGATGTCAAGCAAATAGATACTGAGTTTGAAGGTACAGTTGTGGCCAAAAGTTTTGAGAATGACACATATATACATTTCCACAAAGTTTGCTGCTTTGTGTCCTTAGATATTTTTGTCAGATGTTACTATGGAATACTGAAGTATAATTACAAGCATTTCATAAGTGTCAAAGGATTTTAGGGTTAGGGCATTTCGCCCTGGCATGCTGTCAATTAACTTCTGGGCCACATCATGACTGATGGCAGCCCATTCTTGCATAATCAATCCTTGGAGTTTGTCAGAATTTGTGGGTTTTTGTTTGTCCACCCGCCTCTTGAGGATTGACCACAAGTTCTCAATGGGATTAAGGTCTGGGGAGTTTCCTGACCATGGACCCAAAATATTGATGTTTTGTTCACCAATCCACTTAGTTATCACTTTTGCCTTATGGCAAGGTGCTCCATCATGCTGGAAAAGGCATTGTTCGTCACCAAACTGTTCCTGGATGGTTGGGAGAAGTTGCTCTCGGAGGATGTGTTGGTACCATTCTTTATTCATGGCTGTGTTCTTAGGCAAAATTGTGAGTGATCCCACTACCTTGGCTGAGAAGCAACCCCACACATGAATGGTCTCAGGATGCTTTACTGTTGGCATGACACAGGACTGATGGTAGCGCTCACCTTGTCTTCTCCGGACAAGCTTTTTTCCGGATGCCCCAAACAATCGGAAAGGGGATTCATCAGAGAAAATTACG
Source organism: Salvelinus namaycush (assembly GCF_016432855.1). Classification (NCBI taxonomy): domain Eukaryota; kingdom Metazoa; phylum Chordata; class Actinopteri; order Salmoniformes; family Salmonidae; genus Salvelinus; species Salvelinus namaycush. The sequence goes on from NC_052327.1 coordinate 11,782,592, forward strand.
TTACCCCATTCCTCAGCAGTCCAATCCCTCTACCTTTTGCAGAATATCAGTCTGTCCCTGAAATTTTTCCTGGAGAGAAGTGGCTTCTTTGCTGCCCTTCTTGACACCAGGACATCCTCCAAAGGTCTTCGCCTCACTGTGCGTGCAGATGCACTCACATCTGCCTGCTGCCATTCCTGAGCAAGCTCTGTACTGGTGGTGCCCCGATCCCGCAGCTGAATCAACTTTAGGAGATGGTCCTGGCGCTTGCTGGACTTTCTTGGGCGCCCTGAAGCCTTCTTCACAACAATTGAACCGCTCTCCTTGAAGTTCTTGATGATCCGATAAATGCTTGATTTAGGTGCAATCTTACTGGCAGCAATATCCTTGCCTGTGAGGCGCTTTTTGTGCAAAGCAATGATGACGGCACGTGTTTCCTTGCAGGTTAACATGGTTGACAGAGGAAGAACAATGATTCCAAGCACCACCCTCATTTTGAAGCTTCCAGTCTATTATTCGAACTCAATCAGCCTGACAGAGTGATCTCCAGCCTTGTCCTCGTCAACACTTACACCTGTGTTAACGAGAGAATCACTGACATGATGTCAGCTGGTCCTTTTGTGGCAGGGCTGAAATGCAGTGAAAATGTTTTTGGGTGATTCAGTTCAATTCATCTGATCACTCTTCATAACATTCTGGAGTATATGCAAATTGCCATCATAAAAACTGAGGCAGCAGACTTTGTTAAAATTAATATTTGTGTCATTCTCAAAACTTTTGGCCACTACTGTAGGCCTTGAAATACATCCACAGGTACACCTCCAGTTGACTCAGGCTAATTGACATCATTTATCAGAAGCTTCTAATTTTCCAAGCTGTTTAAAGGCACAGTCAACTTAGTGTATGTAAACGTCTGACCCCCTGGAATTGTGATACAGCGAATTATAAGTGAAATAATCTGTCTGTAAACAATTGTTGGAAAAATGACTTGTGTCATGCACAAAGTAGATGTCCTAACCGACTTGCCAAAACTATAGTTTGTTAACAAGAAATTTGTGGAGTGGTTGAAAAACGAGTTTTAATGACTCCAACCTAAGTGTATGTACACTTCTGACTTCAAATGTAAATACTCCTCAGTTTTTATCAGTCGTCCGGGTGGCTGGTCTCAGACGATTCCGCAGGTGAAGATGTCGAATGTGGAGCTCCTGGGATGGCGTGTTCTGCGGTCGTGAGCCCGTTTGGCCGTTTCTGCAGTCAGCATGCCAATTGCATGCTTCCTCAACTTGAGACATCTGTGGGTTTGTGCTGTGTGACAAAACTGCACATTTTATAGTGGCCTTTTATTGTCCCCAGCACAAGGTGCACCTGTGTAATGATCATGCTGTTTAATAAACTTCTTGATATGCCACACCTGTCAGGTGGATGGATTATTTTGACAAAGGAAAAATGCCCACTAACAGTAATGTAAACAAATTTGTTGACAAAATTTGAGAGAAATAACCTTTTTGTGAAAAAATTTAATATTTCTGGGATCTTTTATTTCAGTTCATGAAACATGGGACCAACACTTTACATGTTGCATTTATATTTTTGTTCAGTATACATGCATGAGACGCATGCATAGTTGCCGAGATCGTTACAGTGTTTACATGTTTCTGCACATGCTTCATGTGATGGAAATCTGAATGCATTCCCAGCGCTTTGAAAAGTTTGTAATTATTCTGTCCTGAGGATATATTGTCTCACATTCCTACTGCCAAAAGGACCAACCACACAGACAACTGGTAAAGTACGTTAAAATATAATTTTTGTCAACATTCTTACTTGTAGAGGTCATGGGAGGAAACTTTCCTGATTCAATGCAATTCAAATTCAGGTTTCCAGGCAAACCAAAAGTGATTGCTGTCCTTGTTATGAAATTATCTACTTTACCCTGTATATCTAAAAGCATTCCAGGTGAAGCTGGTTGAGAGAATGCCAAGAGTGTACAAAGCTGTCATCAAGGCAAACGGTCAATATACGATCAACAGCCCTGCACTCCCCACAGCAACTCGCCCAAACCTCCCCCACTTCTCCTTCACCCAAATCCAGATAGCTGATGTTCTGAAAGAGCTGCAAAATCTAGACCCCTACAAATCAGCTGAGCTAGACAATTTGGACCCTCTCTTTCTAAAATGATCTGCCGAAATTGTTGCAACCCCTATCACTAGCCTGTTCAACCTCTCTTTCGTATCGTCTGAGATTCCTATAGATTGGAAAGCTGCCTCGGTCATCCCCCTCTTCAAAGGGGGAGACACTCTAGACCCAAACTGCTACAGACCTATATCTATTATACCCTGCCTTTCTAAGGTCTTTGAAAGCCAAGTTAACAAACAGATTACTGACCATTTCGAATCTCACCGTAGCTTCTCCGCTATGCAATCTGGTTTCAGAGCTGGTCATGGGTGCACCTCAGCCACGCTCAAGGTCCTAAACGATATCATTACCGCCATCAATAAGAGACATTACTGTGCAGCCGTATTCATCGACCTGGCTAAGGCTTTCGACTCTGTCAATCACAACATTCTTATTGGCAGACTCAAGAGCCTTGGTTTCTCAAATGATTGCCTCGCTTGGTTCACCAACTACTTCTCCAATAGAGTTCAGTATGTCAAATCGGAGGGCCTGTTGTCCGGACCTCTGGCAGTCTCTATAGGGGTGCCACAGGGTTCAATTCTCGGGCCGACTCTCTTCTCTGTATACATCAATGATGTCGCTCTCGCTGCTGGTGATTCTTTGATCCACCTCTACACAGACGACACCATTCTGTATACCTTTGGCCCTTCGACACTGTGTTAACTAACCTCCAGATGAGCTTCCATGCCATACAACTCTCCTTCCATGGCCTCCAACTGATCTTAAATGCATGCGCTTCAACTGATCGCTGCCCGCACCTGCCCGCCCATCCAGCATCACTACTCTGGACGGCTCTGATTTAGAATATGTGGACAACTACAAATACCTAGGTGTCTGGTTAGACTGTAAACTCTCCTTCCACACTCATATTAAACATCTCCAATCCAAAATTAAATCTAGAATTGGCTTCCTATTTCGCAACAAAGCATCCTCCACTCATGCTGCCAAACATACCCTCGTAAAACTGACCATCCTACCGATCCTCGACTTCGGTGATGTCATTTACAAAATAGCCTCCAACACTCTACTCAACAAATTGGATGCAGTCTATCACAGTGCCATCCGTTTCATCACCAAAGCCCCATATACTACCCACCACTGCAACCTGTATGCTCTAGTTGGCTGGCCCTCGCTTCATACTCGTCGCCAAACCGACTGGCTCCAGGCCATCTACAAGTCTCTGCTAGGTAAAGCCCCGCCTTATCTCAGCTCACTGGTCACCATAGCAGCACCCACCCGTAGCACGCGCTCCAGCAGGTATATCTCACTGGTCACCCCCAAAGCCAATTCTTCCTTTGGCCGCCTCTCCTTCCAGTTCTCTGCTGCCAATGACTGGAACGAACTGCAAAAATCTCTGAAGCTGGAGACTTATCTCCCTCACTAGCTTTAAGCACATGCTGTCAGAGCAGCTCACAGATCACTGCACATAGCTCATCTGTAAATAGCCCATCCAATCTACCTCATCCCCATACTGTATTAATTTATCTTGCTCCTTTACACCCCAGTATCTCAACTTGCACATTCATTCTCTGCACATCCTACCATTCCAGTGTTTTATTTGCTATATTGTAATTTCCTTTGCCACCATGGCCTATTATCCTACATGCTGTATATAGATTTTCCTACTGTATTATTGATTGTTTATGCCATGTGTAACTGTATGTGTCGAACTGCTTTGCTTTATCTTGGCCAGGTCGCAGTTGCAAATGAGAACTTGTTCTCAACTAGCCTACCTGGTTAAATAAAGGTGAAATAAGTACTGAGCACACATCTTTTCACTCTGGGTATTCTATCCCAATGAAAGCACTCCACGCACTAGTACAGAATGTTTTTTTATTTTTGTTTACATACAGACACTCTCTGTAGAGATCCATGCTACTGTAGTATAGTCAAATGCAAAACCATGCTCTCATTCCAGCTTCTATTGAAAGAAACATTCGCATAATGTTAAAGTAAAACCGTTATACTTTTAACCCATAAATCTCAGACTTGTTTGCAATCAAACCTACAGTAGTATGTGTGTGTAATATATATATATATATATATATATATATTTTTTTTTTAACTATTGTACAAACAGTTCCATGTAAATTAAAATATCCTGGACAAAACCAGTTGGAATAAAAACAAGTTCAGAACAAATTACTTCTTAATAAGTTATCGTTTGCTCTCAATGTTCCCGTCCTTCATTCACAAATCTTAAGTGGATCATCGCTGTTCAATTGAAAGCACCAGAGCCGTGTTCATTAAGCACAAAACGGAAGAAAACATTAATGGGGAGGTACAAATCAGTACTTCTCCAATAGGAAATCTTGAAACTTTTCGTTTTGCTACAATGTGCTCTAACGAACACCAACCAGCAGACATGCCTGACCCAACAGAGCTTCATTCAAAGTGACTAACAGTCTTGGAACAACAAACTATAGCATACAAAATGTCACTTTTTTTACCTTTGGGGAAATCTATTTTGCGTGTTTGAGAGACTACATTGCAGTTTACGACTAGACTGATATACAAATTATAATCAGTAGTCATTTAGGATGCAAGATGATTCGGCAGTCTACAGTCACCAACTGCAATGCAGTCCATCTAAAACACCAACTTTGTATCCTGTAACACTGTGTGAGGTGTTACCATTGACACAGTACAGCTCACAAGCCACCTTCAGTCCAGACTACTACTGAATGCATTTCTTCTGTTGGATGCGTGAGTTGAATTGCATGGTCACATGCTGCTTCAGCCTTACGGCAGACATTTTGGATCACTAAATGCCACGGCCCTAGTGCAAACATTTGTCAACTGAACCAACTTCAATGTTGGCGGTCCAGCTGAAAAAAGGTCTCCCCATACAGTAGCTATGCATTCTTACTATATGCTCTATTTGTATGTACACTATGTATGCAGCAGGCAGCTATGTATGCAGCAGGCAGCTATGTATGCATGTGTGAATGGCAGGTGCCTTTGTTCCGCAAACATGCACAGGAACCTCAGCATACTGTAAATGCCAAATGTTCCCAATACAGCTGATATATATTTTTTAAATACTATGTTTTTGTTATGATGCATCGTCTTAACAGCACTAATATTGAACAGAAGAATTCCCCCACTAAAAATAAAATAAATGATTGCTTATGAGGTAATTAATTACAACATGCTCAATTAAAATCAGCAGCAATAACAGAGTATGTGACACTTACAGCGAGATGTGAGCTGAGGCATACTGTACCAATGAAAACTCCATAATCACTGCCTCGATACTGTATAAACCGTCACAGAAACATGGGCCGAATAAGAAGGACCACAGCAAGTACACACTAGCTGTGCATGTTCCTGGACCTGTCAGGGCGATTGTCTGAGAAAAATGAATGGAACTGCACATAGACTACGGTTAAAACTGTTAGTAGCCTATCACTACTGGCCTTATGTCAGGGAACACCCTGGCATGACGAATGACACAGAACCACAGGTTGGGTTGACGTTGGTAGGAAACATTATCAGAAGACCTGGGGCTACAGGAGACTGCAGGCCCGGTACATGGTCATTCCGGAGGGGGAGGTGACGTGAAGGGAGACGCTCTCATTGGCTGAGATGAAGAGGACGGTGCCCCGGCTCAGGGTGATGTCAGAGAGGGCAGCGGCGGAGGTGCCGGTGGCCTCGCCCTCAATCACCAGCAGGATGCCCGCACAGTCCACCGGGGCCACCGTGTACTGTCTGACTGAGGCTGGCACCTGGAGATGGAGAGAGATGGGGGAATGAGGGGGAGCAGAGAGGAAAAAGAAAGGGAGTTGGAGAGAGAGGAGGCAGACAGAGATTGGGAGAGAGAAAGGGGGGGGGGGGGGGGGGGGGGCAAAGAGAGAAAAGGAAGAAGGGGGAGAATATGACATTACCTATGTTAAGTTTAAAAATGTATGAGCCACACTGGAACAAATATGGTAATGGCTTACTACAAGAGAACCATTCAAACAGAGAATTTTGTCAAGGCGGAGTATAATTGTTTGTGTTGTCTGGCGTGACAATGACCATAGGAGTTGGCAAGACAGCACAAACAGATCTGGGACCAGGCTAAATAAGTAAGTCAATTACCTGTATCCTCATGACAGTGAAGTCAGGGACAGGGGGGTCATAGAGGTAGACAAAGGGGTCTGAGGGGTCCTGTATGGAGGGGAAGATCTTGGCGCTGGCTGGAGCGGGGCTGTAGTCCAGCATCTCACACAGGGTGTTGACGTCGATGAACTTGGGCGTCAGGCCGGCGCGCACCGTGTTGTCCGAGCAGGCCATGCACTCGATGCAGTCTGAATAGCATTATGAGAGAGAGAATGGGATATAGGACACTTTCTTTCAAGTTCACTTCAAAATAAAAAATATGTAAACATTAGAATTCTCACTGCTCTGTATTTGAGATTCATTGTAACTTTACATAATGATATACTTTACATAATAAACCATTGTCATATTTTAAAATGTATTTCAATAGGTAATCTCATTGTATAACAAACAGATCCACATACAGATATAGCTCCAAAAGTGTAGTTTAAAATCAGTCTGAAGCTCTATACTTTGGAAGCTATACAATTGTGCGGAATAATTTTTTTCTCTCACTTCTACATTATTCTCTCACTAATCCAACACCTGGGAAACATGTTTCTACCACCACACTAAACAATAGCTCATCTACTGTATTATTCACCACATGGCCAAAAGTATGTGGACACCCGCTCATCAAACATTAATTCCCATGATTTTGGAATGATTTTGGAATGCTGTAGCATTAAGATTTCCCTTCACTGGAACTAAGGGGCCTAGCCTGAACCATGAAAAACAGCCCAATACCATTATTACTCCTCCACCAAACTTTACAGTTGGCACTATACAGTCGGGCAGGTAGCGTTCTCCTGGCATTCGCCAAACCCAGATTCAGCCTTCGGACTGCCACATGATGAAGTGTGATTCATCACACATTCATCACAGACAATGTGTTTCCACTGCTCCAGAGTGCAATGGCGGCGAGCTTTACACCACTCCAGCCAAAGCTTGGCATTGCACATGTTGATCTTCGGCTTGTGTGCAGCTGCTCGGCCACAGAAACCCATTCATGAAGCTTCCGACTAACATTTCTTGCGCTGACGTTGCTTCCAGAGGCTGTCTGGGACTCGGTAGTGAGTGTTGCTGCTGAGGACAGGCGATTTCTCAGCACTCGGCGGTCCTGTTTTGTGAGCTTGTGTGGCCTGCCACTAAGAGGCTGAGCCATTGTTGCTCCTAGACGTTTCCACTTCAGAATAACAGCACTAACAGTTGACCGGGGCAGCTCTAGCTGGGCAGAAATTTAACATACTGACTTGTTGGAAAGGTGGCATCCTATGACAGTGCCACGTTGAAAGTCACTGAGCTCTTCAGTAAGGCCATTCTATAGCTAACTTTTGTCTATGGAGATTGCATGGCTGTGTGCTCGATTTTATACACCTGTCAGCAACGGGTCTGGCTGGAATAGCCAAACCACTATATTGAAGGGGTGTCCACATACTTTTCTATATATATAGTGCATTTCCACTGTACTCTAACAGCTTATCAATACATCTAGTTAACTCTAAGAAGCTGACTGGTTGACCCCTGACCTCCATTGAGGTACGCGTGTGGTTCATTGGCACCCAGAAACATGGCGTCGCCTGGCTCCAGCACCATGCGGTTTAGGAAGTAGATGGAAAAACAGCCGATGTCACCCGGATACTGGGAGTGGAGCCGGAGCAACAGTTCACTGTTACTGCCCGATGTGTCCTTCCCTGCAGCAGCTGAATGAGGTACAACAGGTAGAACAAAAGCCTTTAACATAGGGTCGTGTTCATTAGGGCATGCAACGAAAATGTTTTGCTACAGAAAATAAAAATGAGTGTTTCTTACTGGACAAGATTTTATCTCAATAAGACTAACCTGGACTGGTTTGATATTACATAGAAAGCTGTCTTGATGCAAGAGGTCCTTTGGAAACCTTGACTAAGCATTATGCAGTAGAAAATATACAATCTCAAGGAGTATATAATTTATGCCCACATTCATGCACTATTGATTACAGGGGTTAAAGGAAGAAAAAATAGTTTGGGGCCAAGTTAACCTCCCCTTTCATGTAAGAAAGTCATGGCCATCATGCTTTTAGGGAAAGAGGTCAATTTTGTACATGTATTAAACTGCGAGTTTGACCAATTCCAGTCCCCTTAGTGGGTCTGGGGTTCTCCCTGGGAGAATTTGTATGTAGCAGGACAGAGAAGGAAGTTCTAGGAACCTAGGAAAAGTTCTAGGAACTTTTTAAAAGAACATTCTACTCCAAAATGATACTTTCTAATTATGCTGACACCATATAAAATATACATTTGACCTCCAGAAATGAGCCCAATAACATATTGGTAAAAATGATGTTTGAATGACTTTAACATATTGAACCATGCATATAGGAGCCCATGCATGGTCAGATGTGCTATAAGCATGATCACATGAAGCCTAACTGACACAGCATAGTGGCTATAAAATGTACACACAATATCCTGATTATTATTATGAGTACATAGAAATTGAATTTGATTGAATGATTCATAATTTATTACAAAGTACAGTGCCTATAAAAGTATTCATACCCCTTGACTTTCCACATTTTGTTATGTTACGGTCTTATTATAAAATTGATTAAATTAATTGTTTTCCTCAATCTACACACAATACCCCATAATGACAAAGCAACTGTCTTAAAATAAAAAACAGAAATACCTTATTTACATAAGTATTTCAGACCCCCTTACTATGAGACTCGAAATTGAGCTCTGGTGCATCCTATTTCCATTGATCATCCTTGATGTTTCTAAAACTTGATTGGAGTCCACCTGTGGTAAATTCAATTGATTGGACATGCTTTGGAAAGGCACACACCCATCTATATAAGGTCAGACAGTTGACAGTGCATGTCAGATCAAAAACCAAGCCATGAGGTTGAAGGAATTGTCCATAGAGCTCCGAGACAGGATTGTGTCGAGGCACAGATCTGGGGAAGGGTACCAAAAAATGTCTGCAGCATTGAAGGTCCCCAAGAACACAGTGGCCTCCTTCATTCTTAAATGGAAGAAGGCCAAATTTAGCAATTGGTGGAGAAGGGCCTTGGTCAGGGAGGCGATAAAGAACCCGATGGTCACTCTGACAGAGCTCCAGAGTTCCTCTGTGGAGATGGGAGAACCTTCCAGAAGGACAACCATCTCTGCAGCACTCCATCAATCAAAGCTTTATGGTAGAGTGGCCAGGCAGAAGCCAGTCCTCAGTAAAAGGCACATGACAGCCTGCTTGGAGTTTGGGGAAAGATGAACGTAGCAAAGGTGAGAGATTCTTGATGAAAACCTGCTCCAGAGCGCTCAGGACCTCAGGCTGGGGTGAAGGTTCACCTTCCAACAGGACAACAACCCTAAGCACACAGCCAAGACAACGTAGGAGAGGCTTCAGAACAAGTCTCAATGTTCTTCAGTGGCCCAGCCAGAGCCCGAACTTGAACCCGATCGGACATCTCTGGAGAGACCTGAAAATAGCTGTGCAGCAACGCTCCCCATCCAACCTGACAGAGCTTGAGAGGATCTGCAGAGACAAATGGGAGATCCTCCCCAAATACAGGTGTGCCAAGCTTGTAGCATCATACCCAAAAAGATTTGAGGCTGTAATCGCTGCCGAAGGTGCTTCAACGAAGTACTGAGTAAAGGGTCTGAATACTTATGTAAAATGTGATACGTTTTTTATTTTTTATACATTTGCAAATATTTCTAAAAACCTGTTTTGCCTTGTCATTATTGGGGTATTGTGTGTAGATTTGAAGGGCAAAACCCCCCCATTTAATCAATTTTCAAAAATAAGCCTGTAACGTAACAAATGTGTAAAAAGTCAAGGGGTCTGAATATTTTCCGAATGCACTGTATATCATTACACCTTTAAGAAGTATGTTGTGCAGCGGCGCCTCCCTAAACCATGCTTGACGCTCCAGTAGTAAAACAGCATTTATAAAACAATATCACGCACGCAATTGAAGTAGAGAAATAAATGTAGTCATTTAAAACTGAGATCCACCTCTTTAACAAAAACCAAAACTGCTTTCAAAATACATTTGACAAAACTTATTTCAAAAGATTTACACTGATCTCAAAAACAACCTCGCCAAAATCCATATAATGGAACTCCGTCGCAGTGACTTAGAACTTTAACCCCTGTTATTATAAAAAGATAACCTCTTTTTGAAACTTACGCAAGAAAGTTGAGGCCTGGTCCCAGATCTGTTTGTGCTTTCTTGGCAACTTTTATGGCTGTTGCCAAATAGGTCATGTTTGGATTGACATGTCAACGACCATAGGAGTTGGCATTACAGAACAAACAGATCTGGGACCAAGATAGTTGGTGTCTACCTACATGAGGAAGTATAAGGTGTCACAAAAACAAAATACTTATTGTTTGATGCTCACCTTCCTCAGTGACTCTTTTCACCAGCATGTTGAGCTGGTCCACAAACACTTTCTTTTCACAGTTCATCATGCGGGTGAAGCACTTCTTCAGGGCCAGCGAGGTGCGGCCCGCCTCCCCTATACTGCTCACCAGCTCCTCTGCCGCCTCATTCCCTACAAGAGCGTGGAATTCTGGCACGGCTGGGGGACACACATTTTACACTCTTAGCAAACTTGAATACAATCCTCGGATGGATTGTAACAGTCAGGGCCGGCTCTAGCCTTTTGGGGGCCCTAAGCAGGATTTGGCGGCGGAGAGAAACATGTGCAGTTTTAAAGTACATTTCCTACAATTTGAACAGTAACAGTTAGCTGTACATAAAAAAAAGCGTGGGGAAAGGGCTTTGCCTCCCACAGAGAGTGGTGCCATTTTTGGTCCACTCCCCCGCATTCCCCATACTTTTGAATGCACGGCTAACTGATACAATTCATTTTCACTATCATTGCTATATTCTCAAAAGATGCTAGCCAGAATATTCAGGATGTCGCTAAATAACCAGGTAACAAACTTAAAAATAGTTGGGAGGAAAGACCCTAGGTAAGTCGAAAATGAGCCAACACTTCAAATGAACTATCGCTTTAAAAAAGGGATTACTGAGCATCATTGATCTCTACTTAATTTATCTTAAAGTGAAGGAAATCCCTCAACTGAGCTGCTGTGCTGTTGAATGCATTTTAAAAACATGGACTTTAAAACACTGATAATGGACAGTCTGCAAGATATGGGACTCACATTTGAGAAAGCCAATGATCTCTTCCACGGGTCTGAAGCCACAGAGGCCTTCAAAATGGGTGAGTGCGACAGCCATCTCAGGCTTGTGGTTGTTGTCAGGGTAATGTTCTGGAAACTGAGCATGGAGCCGTCCAGCCAACTCCTGGTGTGAGAGCCAATGGGAAAAGAGCAATTTGATTAGCAAAATGAAACAAATTTAGAATAGAAACGCAACAAAATACACCATATCTACTTGAGATAAATACGTGTAACCCCCTCCTCCCCTTACTTTTGTTTTTGGGTTGGTCAGCAGACATGAAACCTTTGTTTTAATTTGCCACTGCAAAATGCTGTGTTACAGTGTGCCCTAATGAACACGACCCAGGACTTACCCTGTTCGGATGGGCCTGTATGGACAGAGCGGTGTTGACCGACAGGACCTTGAAGAGGAAGGGAAGCTGGCCCTGGAAGGTGTCTTTGACCTTTGACCCCAAGCATGCTGGGTAGTCTGCAATCCACTGACCGAGCGTCCTCTGGGCTATCCGGTTGTCCTTGATGAGGGCGTCTCCTTTGGGGTGAGCGCCCATCCAAAGCTGCAAGACACACAGGGAGGGGCCTCATCATTGACCATACAAGAGTATTTCTCTTTTAAAACGGTTTAATAAAAAGCATGAGCTGGCGCACACCCAGAGAATATTATTTAGTGTAGAGGTGCTGACTAACTGAGAATAAACTGTAAGCTGTAAAAACAAATAGAGACGCACACTCCATATGTATAACCTCCTAGTAATATATTGGGTAAAACAACGTTTCAGCATCACTGTGCCTTCTTCAGGGTCTTTTTTACCCAATAAATTACTGGGAGGTTATACATATGGAGTGTGCGACTCTTTAAATATATATAAAAACAGAGTTAACATCACTTTGTGATTTAGCTTCGTCATCCATTGTGATCAAGTTTTTCAAAGATAAAACAAACTAAATTAATTAAAGGTCTTTTAAGTATGAAAATGTCAATAACATGCAAAGAATGACAAACAGGATATGAACACAGTTCAATAGAATGATCTTCAATGCATATACGATAGCCTAGGTGCCATCCTAGGAAGCTATTGTTTAGCACCAGAGGATTGTCTCAAACAGGAGAAGGCACCCAGGCTATTGACTATGGATGCTGATTGCGGAGTATGAAAATACATCTGCCCATTCACCATAGCATGTGACTATGCGTTTCACTTGGACAAAATGTCCCCACTCCCATACTATTAACCTTTATGATAAATACTCCCTGTGAAGCTGAAGCTAAATAAAGAATGACTTGTGACAGGGCAGGCATTGAGGGAGCTTGAAGGGTAAGAGACTCTCAGCCAAAGTCCTAAAGGGCTTTGTACTCTCTTTTTTAAATATCTGCAGGACAGGAATAATACATTGGAAGGGGGAAAACCGCCATAGGCTACACCTTCAGAGAGAGCATAAGGATTTATAAAATTATTGATTCTTTATTAAAATGTCATTTAAATATTTTCTATAATTTAAAATGTTATTCTGATTTCTATTCAGTTTGTATTGAAAAGGGAAAGGTTAACACTGAAGAGAAAAAAATATCCAATCAGGATTTTTTGTGGGGTGGACATCTGCCATTCACAGCGGAGAACGACTGCCTCCTCTCATTGAAGCCACGGTACTGCAGGCATTGTTAGCGGAAAATAGGATCCCCCATTATATTGAATGGGAAAAGGCAGATATTTGTTGTCAATCTTTGTGTAAAAAAATGTAATGTTTTGAAGACAATCATGGTAATAATAATAATAGCTTTTAATAGACCAGATGCATGTCCTTGAACCAATTATTTTAAAATCACACACAGAAGAGTATAATTTACTTGCTAATGCACCTCTCTGATTCAGAGGGGTTGGGTTAAATGCAGAAGACACAATTCAGGTGAACAACTGACTAGCTACCCCATTATGGCAACCTATACAGGAACAGTGGGTCCCCCGCGGGACGGTTGAGCTAACATAGGCTAATGTGATTAGCATGAGGTTGTGAGTAACAAGAACATCTCCCAGGACATAGACATATCTGATACTGGCAGAAAGCTTAAAATCTTGTTAATCTAACTGCACTCTCCAATTTACAGTAGCTATTACAGTGAAAAAATAACATGCTATTGTTTGAGGAGAGTGCAGTTATGAACTTGAAAATGGATTAATAAACCAATTAGGCACATTTGGGCAGTCTTGATACAACATTTTGAACAGAAATACAGTGGTTCATTGGATCAGTCTAAAACTTTGCACACACTGCTGCCATCTAGCGGCCAAAATTTAAATTGCACCTGGGCTGGAATAATACATTATGGCCTTTCTCTTGCATTTCAAAGATACAAAAAAAAAGCATATTTTACCAGATCTAATGTGTTATATTCTCCTACATTAATTTAACATTTCCACAAACTTCAAAGTGTTTCCTTTCAAAAGGTTTCAAGAATATGCATATCCTTGCTTCAGGTCCTGAGCTACAGGCAGTTAGAGTTGGGTATGTCATTTTAGGCAAAAATTGAAAAAGGGGCGGATCCTGAAGAGGTTTTTAATGGCAGCCTGCAGTACCCCGGTCGGTCTTCATTTAAAGTTACTGAATGAGAGGGGGCAGCACTGTGCTAGCATGCAACATCACTTCTTGGAGTAGCTCAAACTGTACATGTTATTTTCTCCAAGAAACGCCATCTTAAACGACTTAATTTAGCTTAATCTGGCTATTGAGTCTTCACATAGGAATGAACTGTATTAGGGCAGAGTTTTGGAGTGACATGGAAATCAACCAATAACATTTTGACTTGCAATGAGTGGGACTATTTTTACTAGCTCTTCTTTAAAAAAAAATGCCTTTGGTTTAGCTAGCTTTTGTTGTGTTGTGCAGCGGCTGCAGCCACACGTGTTGTCGGGGAGGATGTTTTTGCTAATTTGTTAACATCGCCCTTCATGATTAACTTTCAAAAAAAAGTTCTGTTTCAAATGATCATCATTTGGTGAGTGGCACTGTTTTGTTGCAGCTCACTCTGCTCTCTCTTTGAAAATAATGCGTGAAAAATTGTTGCATTTATACTTTAGATCACTGGTTACTTTGTGTGCTGAGCGTGATAAAAGACGTGCGCAATGGGAAGTACATTGTAAATTTCAATTTGGAAATGCTTAATGTTTTTGTTATGATTGGGGGCCTACTGGCCTTTAATGAATGGGTCACTTTTAACAGTATGCTGTGTGTGACTGCTCCCTTGCTTGTGGCCGTGTATATGTGTTTTTATAAAAACTATTCTCTCCTACACGGAGTGCGCAAATTATGGTCACCTTAGATGTGTCACTATTGTCATCGCTAGACTATTGGTGAAGTTTGACGTTTTGGAATATTTTTCCCCCCGCTAAAGGCCTAGGTCCAATAATCACGGTTCACCACTGTCTAAATCTTACCTCGGCATAATGTTTGTCAGCTTCAATGACAGCCGAGGTATCCCCACCAACAACCAGTTTGGCCACCTCACTGTCCAGACCGACCTTCCCCCATGCATAGTTCTGCACTGCACAGGATAGCGGGAATACTGTAAAATGAGAAAACAAAGAGTCAGTAACTTTCAATATGAACAACATGCACACCAATTGTATCACAAGTCTACAATATGACTGAGAATTGCACTTTTGAGTAAGTCCCTCCGCACTGCTGAATCTGCAGCGTTCATTGAAAGCAAAACATCAGCTATTTTATAGGTTATTGAACTCAACCTTTTAATTGGAATATATCTCGTGTAAATCATGTGTTCTCATTTTCAGTATGCTAAACAATACACGATAACTAATGCGTTTGTGTGCTCTATTATGAAGGTGGCTCGCGTGCAGTAAACGTAATCTCTGCTAAAATTTCAATGGATGCTTGCGAACGAAGTTGCTTTACTTCATTCACATTTAAATACGAAAACATGCTCTGCTGTTCGATTGCTGTTATATAGCGACATTGTCGCTACATGTGACAGTGTCATTAAAGGCATTTTACGGATTAAATCAATACAAAAAAGGAGAAATATGTCTCACCTCTTACTTCCTCCATGGCTGCAACGTCGGCTATCACTGTAGTTCTGACGTCTTGATATGGCCATGGGCTCATCCTATGCCGCGTTCAAAACAACTGGGAACTCGGAAATCTCTGACTTCCGACTTCAGTGTGTTCAAGACAAACGGGAACTCGGAGAAACATTTTTTTAATGGTCATCCAACTCGGAATATCAAGACGGATACTCTGTCATCTTTCTGGAGCTCCGACTTTCCGACCTGAAAATCAATTGGAGATTTCCGAGTTCTGAGTTCCCAGTTGTTTTGAACGTGGCATGTATATGTTACTTTCAACCCACCTTTATGTATGTATTTCCCTCTGCTACAGTTTACGGATCAAATTAAAATAATAGTTTCTTAAAAAAAAAAAGAATCTACCATGTTAACATTAGCCTAAGGGGGGAATTTTACAAATGATTGTATTTTTAACCATAGGTCTGGCTAGTGCCATTAATACACATCGAATTGTTTCAAAATAGTACTAAAGACATGCACAAATGTTTTGTCTATTTGTTTTGTAAATAAATCGGAGACATGACGTCTCCCAAAACACCCATTTTGATCTAAAGGTGGGGTCTTACTTGAATAGCCAAATGACGTAGGTAGACGTCATCTCATACGTAACCAACGTCTGCGCACTAAACTCCATTTCAGGAAGTTACCAGTGCGATAAAAAGGAGCATATCAAACGATAGGACTGTGTATTGTTTATACTTTGAGGAGATCTATAAAACGCCATTAAAATGTCGGGATTTGATGATAACCCATTTGCAGATTCGTCCAATGTCAACCCTTTCCAAGTAAGACCCTTTCATTCCACACTAGAGTTGATAGAAAGTTGCTGCTAACTTTTAACCATTATTTGCTCAAAAGTAACACAAAGAAACCTGTTGGGTGTATTCTGGGTTTAATTCGGGCGACGTGGCATGATTGACAAAACTTCAGCTTCTAATTTGTCATTGTCTGCAAATGAGGGTGGGGTTTCGCCGTTCTCTCAGATACAGGAAGTTGCAAATGTGGATAAATGCAAATTTGATCAAGGAAATAGTTTACAAGCTGATAGACTGGTCTACTACTTCTTTTCAAAATAATATGGAATTCCACAAGTTAGCTAGCACGCCATGGCATAGGCTATACGTTCTTAGGGTAGGCTACTGTTAGTGAGCACATTGTCTGTATCATCTGTTTTTCATAAACCGAAACCTACAGAATTCAGTTTACCTTTAGGTGGGGACCAACCTGGACTCGGGGGTAGACATATAGTAAATGTAAATCCGATACACTCTAATTGGGCTGATATGTTCCGTTTCATATGCTATGCATTAATTTGTGGATGTCAATAATCCATTTTGTATGATATGTTATGCATTTGCAAAGCGTATGATATGTTACAAATTCATATTTGTTGGGGTAACATTAGTTAGGTTGCTAACACCAGAGATATTAGAGAAAGGAGATCGGAACCCCATTGTGCAATCAATGGAGGATTGTATAAATATATAATACCCCAAGCAGCAGACTATCGACCAATTGCGTTCACGTTGTCATACCGCATCACGCGGTTGCTAAGATAATTGTCATGCAATCCCTTCTCAGAGTCAGGTTATGAGTCGAGAAACGTGCCTATTTTCCCTGACAGAACGTAATGTCACGATACCAAAGCTATACAATAATACAGATAGCAAGTTAATTATCTCACATCTCGGAAAATATTTGTGATGTTGATGAAATTCATGCTAATGTTGGGTTGTTGAGCTAGTGCTCAATTGACTCCCATTCACTCCTTGAAGGACAATTCTCTTTGTCCCAAAATAGCCCAGAATGCACCGCACGGCCTATTGAAGTAGCATGGGCAATATACAAAATACGATGGAGTTTCCGATCTCTTCTGAAGCATCCTTGCTAACACTAACGTTAACTAGGTGGCTAATGTTAGCGGGGTTAAGGGTTAGCTAACATGCCTAGTAGCTAAAAGGTAGTAAGAAGTTGCTAAAGTTGACCGTGATGAGATTCATGATGACATAAAATATAATTCTACACGAAACAAAAATATAAATGCAACATGCTACAATTTCAAAGATTTTACAGACTTACAGTTCACAGGTAGACAGACAGGTATACATAGTCTTACACTCACTCTCAAGTAAATACACAGGGCATCAGAATACTGTTGGTTTCCTAATTAAAATGGTACACAAAAACACTACACACAGACAGGCACGCGCACACACACAGAAGTGTACACATATACTGAACAAAAATATAAATGCAACATGCAACAATTTAAAAGATTTGACTGAGTTACAGTTCATATAAGGAAATCAGTCAATTTAAATAAATTCATTAGACCCTAATCTATGGATTTCTGTTAATACAGATATGCATCTGTTGGTCACAGTTACCTTAAGAAAAATGTAGGGGCGTAGATCAGCAAACTAGTCAGTATCTGGTGTGACCACCATTTTCCTCATGCAGCACGACTCATCTCCTTCACATAGAGTTGATCAGGCTGTTGACTGGCCTTTGGAATGTTGTCCCACTCCTCTTCAATGGCTGTGTGAAGTTTCTGGATATTGGTGGGAACTGGAACATGCTATTGTACACGTCGATCCAGAGCATCCCAAACACGCTCAATGGGTGACATTTCTGGTGACTTCACTTTACATGTTGTGTTTTATATTTTTGTTCAGTGTAATTTCAGTGTCCTGGATGTACGTTTACTGTACTATGTTACGTCTAGTTTGACACCGGGCTGTGTGGACTGACTTCATAGCTTCCATGATGTCTAGGTTGTAGGTCTACAGTTCAGCTGCACCTTTTACAAAGGGCCTATCTCTCTATAGACGTTAACAAAATGAATTGAACAAGCTTATGGCCACACTGGCCATCAAGGAAGTGTGAGAGAGATAAGCTGAACAAACTCAATTGCACAGCAGCGAGATAGCATATAGGCTGGGCATGAATATCAATGATTTTTGATCAAGAGCAGTAGGCTGAACTTGTCAGAATGAATGCTACAGATCTTGCAACGCTGCAAAACTCTGTAATGTTTCCTGTGACTACTATGTAGAGTAGCGCAAACTTCTTCTATTGGCTAGAGCCACAGCTGGTAAGTCCATTAAACAGTAGGGTGGTTGCATTGTCCCATTTGAGTATTTTACAGTATATTCTAACAATACCTCTGCATATAGAATGCTGCATGCTTTAGTGTACAACACCAATTTTCAGTACGTTTGCCATCAGTTAAAGGATTGGCCTAGGGTGTAATGTTGACAGAATGCAAAATCTAGGCTTAACGAATCATATCCACTGTTT
Organism: Salvelinus namaycush; assembly: GCF_016432855.1. Taxonomy (NCBI): domain Eukaryota; kingdom Metazoa; phylum Chordata; class Actinopteri; order Salmoniformes; family Salmonidae; genus Salvelinus; species Salvelinus namaycush. The sequence continues at coordinate 11,801,386 of NC_052327.1, forward strand.
CAATCAGAACTTACAGAAACCAAATACCAAGTAGGCTATATAGCACGCTCTGTGTTTGCTACTCGTATAGTGAAAAATAGTATTTCCTGTAACGACGTCACATTTTGATTCAGACCTACAATTACTTCAATGGTAGCTAATAGTTGCAAAGCAATCGCTCTTCCTGTATTTTCACTGTCTCTAGTTCGCAATGGTACTGACTGTTTGCTTGCAGGGTGTGTATGCGCCTGAACAAATAGCTCAGCCTACAGTTCACAGCTGCTGTTCACATGTCTGATATTGCAATTCTGGGCGTTATTACTCAATTATGAATTTGGATATGAAGTCTGACTCGCCATTGGATTAGATATGAGTTTGCCTTAGCTGTGGGTTTGTGAAACTGGAAAAACTTGGTAATCATTGGTGACCACATACACACTGCCAGGGTAGCCTATATAGGAATGTCTGGTGTGACGTTGTCAAAGTCTACTTTCTAGTAGGCTGCTAGGCTAGTTCACTGGTTTCTCTATAGACAACACCACTCCCTAGTTGTTATTACTGTATTGTTGAAAGAGCGTCCCGTCTTGTATTTCTTGTTGGTTAGGCCTACACCTTATTATCATTATTCGGCTTATGTATGTTTCTGCCGTCATCATTTGTTTCCCAAACTACCTCAAACATACAGTGTATTCTGAAAGAATTCAGACCCCTTGGCTTTTACCACATTTTGTTACGTTACAGCCTTATTCTAAAATTGATACATTTTCTCATCAATATACACACAATACCCCATAATGACAAAGCAAAAACAGGTTTTTAGAAAATGTAAAAAAAAAAATATATATATATATATAAGCACATTTACATAAGTATTCAGACCCTTTACTCAGTACTTTGTTGAAGCACCTTTGGCAGCGATTACAGTCTTCTTGGGTATGACGCTGGAAGCTTGCCACAACTGTATTTGGGGAGTTTCTCCCATTCTTCTCTGCAGATCCTCTCAAGCTCTGTCAGGTTGGATGAGGAGCATCGCTGCACAGCTATTTTCAGTTCTCGCCAGAGCTGTTCCATCGGGTTCAAGTCCGGACTCTGGCTGGGCCACTGAAGGACATTCAGAGACTTGTCCCGGAGCCACTCCTGCGTTGTCTTGGCTGTGTGCTTAGGGTTGTTGTCCTGTTGGATGGTGAACCTTCGCCCCAGTCTGAGAACCTGCTCCAGAGTGCTCAGGACTTCATCAAGGATCCCTCTGTACTTTGATCCGTTCATCTTTCCCTCGATCCTGACTAGTCTCCTGCCACTGAAAAATGGATGATGCATGATGCTGCCACCACCATGCTTCACTGTAGGCATGGTGCCAGGTTTCCTCCAGACGTGACACTTGGCATTCAGGCCAATGAGTTCAATCTTGGTTTCATCAGAACAGAATCCAAGCGGGCTGTCATGTGCCTTTTACTGAGGAGTGGCTTCTGTCTGGCCACTCTACCATAAAGGTCTGATTGGTGGAGTGCTGCATAGATGGTTGTCCCATCTCCACAGAGGAACTCTGGAGCTCTGTCAGAGTGATCTTCTGGTTCCTGGCCACCTCCCTGACCAAGGCCCTTCTCCCTGATTGCTCAGTTTGGCCGGGCGGCCAGCTCTATTAAGAGTCTTGGTGAATCCAGACTTCTTCCATTTAAGAATAGTGGAGACCACTGTTCTTGGGGACCTTCAATGCTACAGAGATGTTTTGGTACCCTTCCCCAGATCTGTGCCTCGGCACAATCCTGTCTCGGAGCTCTACGGACAATTCCTTCAACATCATGGCTTGGTTTTTGCTCTGACATGCACTGTCAACTGTGGGACCTTATATAGACGGGTGTGTGCCTTTCCAAATCACGTCCAATCAATGGAATTTACCACAGGTGGACTCCAATCAAGTTGTATAAACATCTTAAGGATGATTAATGGAAACGGGATGCACCTTAGCTCAATCTTGAGTCTCGTAGCAAAGGGTCTGAATAGTTAAGGTCTTTCTGTTTTTTTTAATTTTTAACACATTTCTAAAAACCTGTTTTCGGTTTGTCATTATGGGATATTGTGTGTAGATTGAGGGATAAAAAAATAATAAAATAATAAAATAAATAAATAAAATAATAATAAAAAATATCCAGTTTAGAATAAGGCTGTAACGTAACAAATTGTGGAAAAATGGAAGGGGTCTGCATACTCTCCGAATGCACTGTATCCATATTTTTGTGGTCGCCAATGATTACCAAGGTTTGCCATCTATTTAACTGATTGAATTGTTAAATGGCAGGGATGTCTCTTCCTCCTTGCTTGGGAAAGCTGCCAGGTGTGTCAGAGGGGCGGATGGCTACTACGCAAGTCAGAGTATAAGGCCTATGTCACATGACTTCATGTGTGACACATTATCATGTGCTGAGAGCAGACCGACTCCCACCTGTTCATATCAACCCCCATGTCTCTTCTGGATTTTGTTTGTTTGTATTGCTCTGCTCTCAGGCCAGGGGTCATTCAGCCTTTACTTGAAGTTTACTAAACGGTCCTGTAAAGTATTAGCCTAGCTTAGGCTAACATCAATCCTTTCTCTGATGCCCACTGAAATATCAGGTCAAACTGGACTCTGGGATGAATGTGGTTGCCCCTGATTTACATTTTTGATACACTGTTTTTTGACTTCAGGAAATGAAACTTCTTGAGCTATTCGACCTCTGGAAATATCACGAATTCATAAGCAATCTCTTTTATGTGAGCTCTGAAATGAAAGGCTGTGTGCGTCACGTGAACGTTGCCAATGTTGTGTCACATTCTTTCCTGTGATGGATCAATAGGCCTATTAGATGAGACAATTTATGTCGTAATAATAAGAATGAGTGTTGCATATTGGCATTTCCATCTAAAAGGACCCATGAGCAACAACATGTGAAGTCAAATAGGAGCATGTCAAATAAAAGCTAGTAGTCTTTCTTTTTGAGAAATGAAGGCATATATAAATGTTTTAACCATTTGCTTATTCCTAATTTTCAGGATTGAAAAAGGCTTTTATTTCTGGTCAAACAGATGGATAAAGGGTCATCTACCAGAAAAAGTCTTAACATTTATTAGAAATGGATCAAAACAGAATAATATTGAAGTAAAGACCCATGCCAATTAATATCAACACCTATATTTGGTTTTGGATAAATTATTTGCCTTCTGTAAGTTCAAGAAACATTGCTTTGTGCCTTGCAACTCTGTTACCAAAAACCCACATCTTTAAGATATTTACTAATTTCTCTCCCTCATGAGTAGGGAGGATAACAGAAGTAACAGATAAAGGTAGACCTACCAATTAGTTTGTGTTTTTACTGATTATCAAGTTTGTTTAATTATTAAGTGATAAAAAAAAAAAAAATCACTTCATCGGTAACTGAATTATCGAAAAATCAGTATTGGAATTACTGCAACTGAGTTGGCTACAATGGGAAATCATAGTAGTCACGAACCACAGTTGGGTAACTTGCTACTGTCCTCCCTTCCACTGGCATATTGTTATGTTCAGCTCATAACTGTTTTTTCTTTCTTGAACAAAGGAGAGACCAAATTGGACCAATCATAGATGTCTATGTTTCTCAAATTTGCACAGTAAAGAAAAGTAGAGTGCAGTACTGTATAATGTACTGTACTTAAAATATATACTGTACTATAGTGTGCTGTAATGTCCAAACTTGTGAAACAGACTTCTGTGATTGGTTCAGATTTGGTCTGGTCCAGACCAACCAAATGTGGTCTTGTTTGGGGGCGGAGCTCATTACCATAATAGTCAGTGTGTAGAATATGACCAAAATATGCAAAAGAAGGATATTGCATATTTCTATCTTTGTGTACCTATTCAGGATACATCACCATGAAGAGAATGATATTAATATCCAGAATCATGCATTTCTATATAGTACAGATCAGGGACCCATGATGTAATTCTGTTACCAGATGTAAATCTGATTCACCTACTGTAGTTCAATAAACAAAACATTTTTTTTTCATGTCATAGCTGACATCCCATTCTTTCTGCAGAATTCTTTGAATCTTAATTCAGAGTAGATATTTAACAGAATTCTTTGGAAAACGTGGTCTCATTAAATATGCATCTGTGCAATTCTTACAATAAATGTGTTTTTGTGAAATTCTGTGTAAATTGTTCAAAGTAGTCCTTGTGCATAGAGTTGTATCATTTGTTAAACTTTGAAATCAATAGTTTTTGTTTGGCATACATTTTAACGTGAAAAATCGGAGTCAAAGCATAACTGTGGAATTGCCCATAATATTGAAGAGCAATTTGTTGTTTTGTTTCAGGATCCCTCAGTTACACAAGTGACCAACTCTGGTGTAGACCACATTGAGCAATTTAACCCTTTCCCAGACCATCAGACGGTAAGATTACCTGCTTTTTACCCTAGCATGAACACACACATACACTCTGTAATACAACAAACCAAACCACTCACTGATCAAAACTACAGTAACTGATGTGGACTAGATTGATTCCCATTGATCACAGATTGCTGTATTGTGTGTTGGTGTTTGTCCCACTTTTTTTCAGTCTGCCGTGTGTCTTTCCTGTTTCAGGCTGGCCTATCAGGGCCCACCATTCCGGCTTCCACGACCCTTTCCCAGCCTGCCGTGCTCCAGCCGTCCACAGAGCCCGGCCCAAAGGTCAGTGATGGCGCTTGTCACTAGTTCACTATGAGACCAAAAGCCATCAATGTCTTCGCATGAGACTGAAAATATAGACTTTTTCACATTTAACTGTCTCACCTGTCCATACTGATTTAAGCTATATGGATTTTTTTTGCTTCTGGGGGTGCCAAAAGGGGTCCCTTAAATGGACAGATTTATAGTCCAGAAATTACATCAGTGGACAGAAAGGGGACACATCTACCATGAGCAAAAGCATATATTGTTTGCCTAAAACTGTTTGTGTGGTTTCATGAGATAAGTCATTGATTACGTTACAATTATATCATACATGTATGTGAACCATACAGGCAAAATGTGACCTGTCCTCTCTCCCCTCCTGTCTCTGCAGGCCACGGCGGCTGCAGCCCAGGCCAGCCTGCTGAGGCAGCAGGAGGAGCTGGAGAGGAAGGCTGCAGAGCTGGATCGCAGAGAGCAGGCACTTCAGAGCAGGGGAGCCTCCACAGGTCACTCCCCTTCACTCTATTCTCTCCCTATACATGCCATGCCTTGTACACACCGCTCACGCTCTGAAGATATCCTACCTTCTCAACAAGTTTTGGGTCAATTTTAATTCAAACAATTCCTGGAATTTCAGTTTGAATTTCAATGTACTTCCTGAATAAATGGAATTGACACCAACCCTGCCTCTGACATTCTTTACCTCTACAGCAGGGACGGGGTCAATGCCCACTTCATTTCAGGCAAGCCAGGAAGTGAATTGAAATTCAAATTCATTAATGGAAAAATCTTCTTGGGAAAGATGAGGATCATTCAGGATACATTTAAAACATTTGCAATGGAGCTGTTGGAAAAAGTGATTGATTGAATGTTAATCAATTAATTTCTATTGTAATAGGCAAAGAGAACAACTGGCCACCTCTGCCCAAGATCTTTCCCATCAAGCCTTGCTTCTACCAGGACTTCTCAGAGGAGATTCCAGTGGAGTACCAGAGGGTCTGCAAGATGATTTACTATCTGTGGATGTGTAAGTACACTGTCTGTGTGTGTGCGCGCATGCATGCAGTACTACCGCAGAGACTGGTTTGTTACTTTGTTAAATACTGCAAAGATGCTGACTCATGGAATATTGTAATGTGACGCACTGCCCACCCTTCTTTAATACCCCATGGAGTTTATGTCCGCGCGGAAGTCTAATGAGCAGAATAACAAAATCCCCATTAAAAAGCTGTCAGTTTAAGCTAGAGATATACCCTTTGTTGCATGGGCTGCGTCTCAATCCACCACATCCTCCCATGTCGGCCTTCCTGCATCTTCGGTGGAAGGTGGCAGAGCCACAGCGGTGTTTGTCAGACCAGGATACGTTTTCACGGGTCTCGTCTGAAGTCGGTACCGCCGATTTGCCAACTTCTGTCTGTAGCGTCCGAACGGTTTGGGCTACAAACTAATATGACTCCGCCATCAAAAGCTGAGACTGTCACAAACACGTAGATGAGGTACATGTTTTGCTCTACAACGCCCACAAGACTCGTCTGAAGGTAACCCGGTACCGGGCCATAAAATTCCAAATCAGATAGCTAAATGATCCATGGTATGACCCTCTTAAAACAATTCCATAAGTTTTGCAACGGAAAACAAAAATGAGACCAGGTTGCCTCACCATGTTTCAGTCAGTTTTCTTCCATTTGGTGCCTAATGAACACAACCCTCTCCCTCCAGTCCACTGTGTGACTCTGTTCCTCAACCTGCTGGCATGTTTGGCCTACTTCACCACGGATTCCGCGTACGGCGTGGACTTTGGCCTGTCCATCCTCTGGTTCATCCTGTTCGCCCCCTGCTCCTTCCTCTGCTGGTACAGACCCGTCTACAAGGCCTTCAAGTGAGTACCAGGATTGACTGACCTACTGTTGAGTTGCAATTATGTAATAGCTTAAAGGGACAGTGTTCCGGTTTTGATCTCAATTCATTTCTTACCATATTTGCGTAAAGCACATTTTGGCATCCAATTTATTTGCATTGCACTGGTGGACAACATTTTAACATTGCACAGTGTTGAAGGAAGGTTAAAATACTTGCAATAGAAATGGTTTCCTGTTTTCTTTTCCAGTAGTACAATGATCATGACATTTTTGATGTTGATGGCATCCTGTCCATTAGCCAAATACCTGTAAGGGACAGAGCAGACACGGAGGCACAGAGTAGTGTGTAAAATGAAGGGTTTTACTTCCCAAAGAACTGCCTGATTCTGTTATTGAATTGACATCCAATGTGAGTTCGCTCAACCCTGTGTGCTCGCTCTCACTTCTTTTGCAGGACGGACAGCTCCTTCAGTTTCTTCTTGTTCTTCTTTGTGTTCTTCTGCCAAGTGGTGTTGTTCGTCATCCAGTCTATCGGCATCCCCAAATGGGGAAACAGGTGGGTCTGAGGGACAGGTCTGAATGGGACGCTATAGATTTATTTTTTTGTTTGTTGCATGTCTTCAATCTGTATGTGTGGGGGTGGAGGAGGATTGCGGTGCACATGTGTTTTTGTGTATGTGTGTGTGTACGAAGGTGTACATGCCGGACTTTGAGATTTCTCTCCATCTCTCTTTTTCTCGCCCATCTCCTCTCTCACTCTTCTTGTCATGTCTTTGACAGATTCCCTCCTACTAGCGTCTCTCGTTCCTCCTAAAGACTCCTCTGTAAGTGAGAGGCTTTGGCTCCTTCTGCTCTTCCTGCAGTAACTCTCCTCTCCTGGCCCTCTTCCAATACTACAACCCCATCCAGAAACAACCCCCCCCCCCCCCCCCCCCTACATCGTCAGTGTTGGCAGATCTGAGCGAATTAGATACAGTAGGTGTAAGCGAGCAATATGGTGAAAGGTCCCCTATGTCCTGTGGTGAAGCTAGGCGGAAACATCACCATTTTGCTTACACCTATCCATCCTATTTGTTTAGGTCAGCCAAGTGGATGTTTCTGAAAAAATGCAATTCGAAAAGGGGGGAGAATGTAAATTGCATTTGCTTGATTCCTAGTGTCCTCTTTCCTCACCTCCTTCTCAGAACCCGTTGTATGAGAAGGTTGGGAATCAAGGAAATGCAAGTGAGATTCTCCCAAGGCCTCGGGTCTTTTTTACTTCCCATCCACCTGTTTAGTTGTGCTTTCCTTTGTCTGATTTAAACATGAAGCTTCTTACTTTGTTTACAATTAGGCTCTTAGTCAGAATGGTGTATGTCGCTGAGGATGACCTCCAGGTGGTTCACTGTCAAAAGTGAATAGCTTAGTACAATCTGGCGGAACTCAACAGATGCATTGCTTTGAATAGTTGATAAGTTAATATCATTTATCTGAAAATATTTTTCATAAAATACACTCCAACCTTTTTAGACCCCCCCCCCCCCCCCCATGTTTCGTCAATGAAATGGAGTATTTTGGGAAATTCTATACATATTGTGAATATAAACCACAGAATAGTTCAATGGTGAATAACATACATTTTATAACATAATTTCATAGGCCAATACATTCCCATATCGAAACGAATTACCCTATGTTGATCCCTCTCTTTGATTCCAGTGGTTGGCTCGCCTCATTCGCCATCATCAGCACCAACAAGGCAGTGGGAGCCATCATGATCGTGGTGGCTTGCTTCTTCACTGTCTGCGCTGTGCTGTCAATCATCCTACTGAAGATGGTATGTGGCGTTACAGTACCTACCTGTATGTTATAACTGTACATATCCAGACTTGGGGACAAAACAGTTTTTTAAACTTGTGACTGAGCACCATTTTTTTCAGTATGACCACATGACTGGTGCTTTACTATAAACTTGTATAGACATGATGACTACAAATCCCATTGTTCACTTCTGTTCAAGCTACGGTATTCAGTTTTTACTAGAACACATGACTGGTACTCTATATGACTACAATTAACTACCGTACTCGCTCAGTTTGTGTTCAACATTCGACAATAAAGACTGACTGCTACATCGCACTACAAATTAAGGCTGGGATATTTTGGCAAAAATGATGGGGGAAAAAACCTGCTGTATGTAAAACAATTGTGTGCTACAGCTTGGAAAATAAATACATGTGACTCTGGATGACAACATAATGATGTTTGTTTCCAACATTAGGGCTGTTTTCCTAAAGAAGTTAAATCTTCTTTGTATTTTGTTCCCTTGCCCACGATACTAACGAGTATCGCGATACTGGTATCATCCCAGCCCTACTACAAATACCATAGTTCATTGCACTTCCACCTCTACACCTATCAGTATAGAATCTATAAACCCTAATGCCTGGGTCTCCTCCTTTCCCAGGTGCACAGCCAGTACCGGCGTACCGGGGCCAGCTTCCAGAAGGCCCAGCAGGAGTTCTCCCAGGGTGTGCTCACCAACAAGTCCTTCCAGACGGCCGCCACCTCCGCAGCCTCCTCCGCCGCCTCCGGAGCTTTTCAGGGGAACAACTAGACCCAGGCCGGGCTAACTTAACCCCCAGATACGCCCTTCCCCTCTTCCATCCATCCAACGCCCACCACCACACCACCTTTCTGGGATGGGGATGGATCCCCCACACCCTGCTGTCATCAATCCCTTATAGGTCACACTATGGAGCCTCAGTTGAAGAAACCACCATTGACCAGCAGTCTGTCTGCTGGGGCTTCCGTAAGGCCTGATCTGGGATCAGTTTTTTTAATTTTATATATGAGCTGTGGTCACCTGACAGCAACAAAAAAAAGGGCACTTGAGTAGGAACTTGTCCCCGCTGTGCTTTTTCAGAATGGAAAGTCGAATGATTGCGAATCTTGCATTGTTTTTCAGTATGTGTGCACTTTTTTTTTTTTTTTTTCCTTCTTCTTTTTTTTGCAATGCCCTTTGTTCGTGTATGTGTCAATGTTCTCTTTTAGCTATGCTCTCCAGCGTGTGTGTGTAACGTGTCCCCTGGTCGTGTCATAAAGAAGATGACGTGTTTTGTTTGCTTCATGCTTGTTGTCAATTCAGTCTTTGTATATTCCTCTCGCATGTCTGACTGTTGTAAAGTAACCACATGTTGGGACTCCAGTGAGGGTGGCTTTTCAGCATCCTTCAATTTCAATGTGCTAATGAAGAGAATGAGTGTTTGCTTCCAGTAGGGTGATACCTGAATGAAAAGCATCATGCATGAAGTTTAGTTTAGCGGGCACTCAGTCTAGAAGAACTATGATAATCACCTAGGTTATTAGTTACCAGGGCTACTGTAATTATTAAATGCACATTTGCCATTATACTTGCGCATCACAATCTAATGTCCTTTTCAGATTTACAACATTTCGTTAGCCTTTTCAGACAGTTCTCGTTAAAACGAGGTACTTTGGTTTTCAATCTTTTCACGTGGTAGAAAGTGCCTTCTGTATTTGTTGTCTGCGTATTGGCTTTGGCAATGAGAGACTGGTGTTGTGTAAGAATGGGTTGACTATAGGTTGGTTTGTCAGTATAGACTGTCCCATACAACTTAAAGGGACAGTTCACCCCGAAACCAAAGTTTGTCGTTTTCATACCCTCAAAGTGGTCTATTTCACAATGTATGTGATCCCACTACACATGCATTCAAAGAAATGTGTTGGCCTCAATCTCAAACCAATGGGGATCTTAGTGCAGATAGCACGGAATAGACTCTGCTTACAATTTAAAGGCCCACTCTGTGATAGTCACACCTTTTACGGTATGGTGGCATCTGGCAAATTTGGATTTTGGCGTGGACTCCACCTTTAACCAAAGCCGTGACCTGTGCCTTGACCAAAGCCTGTGTGAGGTGTCACCTATTGCGTTTGCCTCTGTTGCCATTGGTTCCTACGGTAACCAAGCCTTAACCTTTTTTTATGGGGAAAATGACATGATTGAAGGAAGAATTGAAAGAAAATTGAGACAAATACCTTTTCGTAGTATTGTGTCGACCTGTATCGTATTTTTTTTTCACATTGTTCTTTCCAGTACGGTTCAGTCAACTATGGAGGATGAGTAACCAGACCAGTACAGCTCAGCTTAGCTCAGTAGTGTGAAAAAGGTATCAGTTAGACTGACATTCCTAATCCTACCTACAAATGATTGCTCTGTTGTATTCTATGGATTTGCCACTAAGACTAAACGTGAACAATGCGAAATAGATTTTTTGCTACACTTTGATACTTTTTTTATACTTCAGGGGGAAGTGGTTGTCAGTCAAAGCTGGATAAAGTAGTGCTGAGTGGTTAAAAAAAATAAAAGTAAAGTATTTCTTAACCAGGTTTCCATCCAACTTTTTGTATGCGTGTAAAGTAGATGTTTAGATTTTTTTTAAATATCGACAGAACAAAAAACTCTAGGCAAGGTGGGCTCTTTTTGTGTCAATTAAATGAATTACGCGAGCAATAGAGGTGAATAATAACCATATCGAGAGAAAAAACAAAAAAACAACTTGGAGTCATGTTGTGAGGTCCTCCCAACTACTGCTCGTTGAGAAAACATGCAGTTTATCAGGCTACAGATTAAATAAATTATGATGAACTTCCCAGGGTGGTGAAAGTGCAAGGTGATGGGCTTGATGCTCCTTTCCAATAAATATCGAGGGTCTTATTTTGGTGATGCTTGGCTGCCGTTTGACAAATTAACATAATCTTGCTCTTTTTGTCCATTAGTAATCTCATCGTGTAGTAGGCTATACCTGCACTGTACCTGCGAGCTGTTGGCTAGGGCGCACGTGCCAAAACCATAGTGGGCACATTCTCTATGTAACGCAACATTTGTTGTGACAAAAAAATCAGAGTTGAAAATGTGATGGAAACCCATTTTAACTTTTTTTTTTCTTAAAAAAAAGGGGGGGGGGGGATTTAACCACAAAAGTTATTTTTATGTCCACTATGTCATCACACACAGCATTTTATTCACAAATCAATTTGATGGAAACGTAACTCCTGTGGGGAAAATGTGTGTATTGTTTTTTGTGCGGATTTTTGAATATTCGGATAGAAACCTAGCTACTGTAACAGAATTGATTTTTCCCTAAGTTTCCTAGAGGAAGACCAGCACCTAAATTATTTGTGAATGGATTGATGTAAACTATCTATTTTGTCATTTTCATTTGTCACCTTCACAAGAGTATGTATTCATTGTCGGTTTAAATGTAACAATTGTCTGAGATCAACTAAGCAAATCAATAACTCTTATGAAGAATGTAATATTCAAGCTAATGGTTTACTAATGGGTAAATATTTAATTTTCTGAATCATTGTTACTTGATATTGAAATATATATTTTGTTTTCTTAATATCTGTGTGAATATGACCATTTGCCTGCAATGTATTGGGAGTGGAGAATTATATATTGCCTTTTTGTATTTCAATGTTTATAGTTAACTTAGTGTCTATCTAATAAAAATGGTTGCTTTAATTGATACAATTCGTATGTGTTTAAATTGAGATCGTAAGTTTACTCAGGATCTTTTCATTAGTGATGTCTCAAAGGGCTACTTTGGATTCTTAGTCCCTGTTAAAACTTTAAAATCCATAATTTCCTTGAAGTGATCCCTGATCTTACATGATTGGATAGATAAGAGCAAGGCTTCTGTAGCGTTACTTTTACCAATCTAGTGATATCAGAACCGACACGCTCTACACTTTCTCTATACCGAAGTGCTCTACACTTTTAGGAAACTAGGAAGGAAGCATGCAAATCGAAAGTATTTGAATGGGGACAATGTTGAAACGCAGCGTGGCCTTCATTGATTTCTGCCACCTTCTCATTGATCATAGCCGCAGGAAGTGCCTAAAAAAATCGGAAGATTTTTTTTTAATTAAGAAGCGGGGGGAAAGTATTTTCTTCACAAATGTAGTACATTGGTTGTTCCCTGTAGCTAAGCCCTTGACCCACTAGGGTGGCAGGTAGCCTAGCGGTTAGGAGCGTTGGACCAGTAACCAAAATGTTGTTGGTTCAAATCCCGAGCCGACTAGGTGAAAAATATGTCTGTGCCCTTGAGCAAGACACTTAACCCTAAGTGTCACTGTCAGTAATGGCTAATCCCTGGCTCTGACCCCGCTCTCAGGGGGAGTGGGATATGCAAAAAAAACTTGTACATTAGAGAAATAGGACAAATGTAAGCACCCACCTAATTATTATTATTACTCCACTGTCTGGGGCTGCAGTGACTTTGCAGTAAAGACCGAACAGCAGGTGAGGCTCATCCTTCTCTCTCCAGGGCAGTCTGGCTGCAGCCCAGAATAACAACCCAGCCTCCTCCTGTTCTCCACCATCACCAAATGGGGCCAGACAGTGTCCCAGCTAACCCGTCAACCACCTGACCTTGCACACTGATCATTCAGAGCACAGGCGGCCAGACACAGAGACCCAGGGAAATTCTCCTGACGCTTTACAGGTACATTACACGGCAGGGGAGCTATTTATAAGTCAAACAAAGCAATTAAGGTCAGAGGAGGCGAGGAACAGTCTCTGAGTCTGAACATCTTTGGCAAGTCAATGAAGGGAGGGAGGCAAGAAGGAGGCCGGCGGCTGTGTAACTGTATAGCTGCAGACAAAACATACTGTTGTGGTTTTCTGTCCAGGAAGTTTGCGGTGTTCCCAATCAATAGTTGTAGTCAAAGCATAGTGTTGTGGTAGTTGTAGTCAAAGCCTGGACCCAGATCTGTTTGTGCTGTCTTACCAACTCCTAAGGTCATCGATGACAAGCAGAGGACACTCCACATCTTCAGGAGTTATATACTAACTTATTCTTGACATTATTGGAATGGCATCACCTACCTCAGTTGGTATAGGATGGCGCTTGCAACGCCTGGATAGTGAGGTTGATTCCTGGGACTACCCGTACGTAAAATGTATGCACACATGACTGTAAGTCGCTTTGGATAAAAGCATCTGCTAAATGGCATATTATTATATTAGAAGTTTAGCTGAAAGCTCACTAAAAAACTTGGGATTTGACCTATCATAACTTGCAGCACTGCAGAGACATGAATGACTGAGTATACTTTTTTTTTTAACGAGGAGAGACATGTTTGCCAGTAGAGGGCAGTGTGGTGGCGTTTCTGTAATATGCTGGAATGAAGTGCTGACTCACTGTACGGTGCTGTATCATACACATGTACCTGCATCTATACATTTACTGCTTGGTGTATGTACTCAAATGACCGATCTATGAATGGTGAATGCCTGATTCAATCTCGCTCTGATTCAGTCTCTATCTCTCTCTCTCTCTCAGTAGCTAGGTTTCCATCCAATTTGGCGAATATTCTATATTCTGTATAAATACAATATGCGCATTTTCCCGCCAGAGATGTTTCCATCAAATGTACTTGTTGCAGAATTTTGTTGTTGTTGCATGATGACGCAGTACATATCCAAATAACGTTTATGGTTAAATGTACCGAATAAAAAAATCTAAGTTAAATATGTTTCCATGCATTTTCAACTCTACTGGTGGTTTTGTCACAAAGAAAATGTGGCATTATATAGCGAATGTGCCCACTCTGGTCTTGGCAATTGCGCCTTAGCCAACAGCTCACAGACAGTACGAGTATAGCCTACATTAAGAGATTGTTATGTACAAAAGAGAAATATTATTTATGTTTGTCAAACGGCAGCCAAGCAAAGGCAGCCAAGCATCGATCATGTCACCAGAATAAGACCCTCGATATTTATTGGAAAGGAGCATCAAGCTCATCACCTTTCATTTTCACCCCCCTGTGAAGTTCATCATCATTAATTTAATCTGTGCCTAATAAACTGCATGCTTTCCCGAGTCATAGTGGGAGGACCACAGAGATTCATCGCATGACTCCCAAGTTTACTTCGATGGTTATTATATCAATATTTGCGCTGAAAAACGTTTCCTCTGCCATTTTTCGCATTATTGATTTTACCTACACAATATCCCAGCTTGTCTAGCATATTTATTTTGGTCTAAATTTGGAAAGTTATCCGACAAATTTGACATGTTTTATCCAACATGCACTTTGCTGGAATAAAAAGGTTGGATTGAAACCTGTTAAATGAAGCATTACAGATTGCGCTATAGCAATTTAAAGGTAATTCCGATTGAGTTGATATGCAGTGTTTACCGTGAATGCTGTCCCCATTAACGCGGGAACATTGCTTTTAAATCTCAATCACGCTGTAATGCTGAACTTCCTTCCTTCTCTGTCTGCCTGTCTGTGTCTTTGTCTCTGTCTGTCTCTCTCTGTTACACACACGTGCGTGCACACGCACACACACAGGAAATTGCACACAGTTAATTACCCCCCCCCCCCCCCCCCCCCCAATGTACTAACCCAGGCAATCTTGCACAGTGGATGAGCTAGGCCTAACAATGTACTAACCCAGGCAATCTTGCACAGTGGATGAGCTAGGCCTAAAATGATCAGTGGAAAATGAAGTCATCAGTTGCTATTTCCCATTCAGGCCGTGCAGTGAAGTCAATGTAAAGTCCAGTCTTGAAATAGTCTCTTTATTCTCTGCCTAATTCAGCTTTTCTCCTTGTTAAGCTTTGTTTCTGTCCAAAATGGCACCCTATTCCCTTAATAGTCTACTACTTATGACCAGGGCCCATAATATAATAGCCCATTGGAATATTGGAACTCTAGTCTTTTAACCCAATTGCATCAACTTTCATAAAAGGGTCATGTTATCATCGTGATGGTTTCCCTCTGGTATATATTTAGATGTGTGAACAGCAGGGACAAGGGTGTGTCCCAAATGGCACTCTATTCCTTACATAGTGCACTACTTTTGAGCAGAGCTTTATGGGCCCTGGTCATAAGTAGTAGACTATTAAGGGAATAGGGTGCCATTTTGGACAGAAACAAAGCTTAACAAGGAGAAAAGCTGAATTAGGCAGAGAATAAAGAGACTATTTCAAGACTGGACTTTACATTGACTTCACTGCACGGCCTGAATGGGAAATAGCAACTGATGACTTCATTTTCCACTGATCATTTTAGGCCTAGCTCATCCACTGTGCAAGATTGCCTGGACGGTACATTGCGTGGACGGTACATTGAACAAATCAGAAATTGGAAACGGGGTGCAAAGTCATCTAGAGCCTGAAAAAAGAACTTCCTTACATATTTGCATTTTTATTTACCACATTTTATCCATCTTAATAAAAACGGGGAAAATCAATAGACTTTTAATCTGACACATTGCATTAGTGTTGTTGAGTCATATCACGATGACTAAGGCTTTTTATATTTTAACATCCCTCAATTTATTTTAACTTTGATGTTGACAACATACCCAAAAAAAGGCTTAGAGTCTTTCTCAGCATTTTTACCAATGTTCATAATTAATCCTACCTTGTCTGACAGATCCAGAAAAAAATACAATGGGCGGATCTCTGAGGCAGCATTGCAGCAAGCTATCTGCGTTTAATGCCAGTCTGAGCCTGGCATGAGCTGGCATCGCCAAAATGTCTGAGAAATTTGCAAATTTGCAGTTTGCTGTGGCTTTGGAATTACACTGGTACTATACAGGCACTTTAATCTGCCATCTTGGGCAGAGACTAACACAAACACACTTTGACAAACTGCTAAAATGCTATTTGATGTGTGTGTTTGTGTGTGTGTGTGCGCACGTCCGTGTGTGTGTGTGTGTGTGCATGTGTTTTGTTCTCAGAGTGGACTATATAGGTTACTGAAAATAAACTTTGAGATGCTGCAGATGTCAGCCCATTGGTACCTTTGAGAATTAAACGTAATCATACTTTGGGGTGGGGTTCTAAAATCAAGGTACTCCCCTTGAACATGCCCAATGACTCAATATGTGACATCACCCTGCTGCATGGGCATTTAGACCAATCAAATGGAAGTAAACAGCTCCAAAAGTGAACGTTATGATACCCCCGCAAGCCCTCCCCTACCTTTGCCCCTGCACACACCGTGCTCCTGGAAGTTGTCATGGAGATAGACCCGTCCCAGGCTCTCGGGATTGTTGCCATGGAGATCCCTGCTCGAGGTGAGCTCTCGGCAGTGCAGGAGGACGAGAGCACGCAGCCAGGGTTCGAAAAGCGAATTCAGGACCTTGGAGAGCAGCGGCGCCAAGGACCCCCTTTCAGCCAAGGGAACTACTACATGCTTATAGTGATAGGAGAGATAGCGACAGACCACCAGCTGCAACGCGCTAGAGACCACGTTGAGCGGGGTGAGTAGCCCCGAGTCACCGAGTCTCACTTTTTACACAATAATTCTGTAATTCCAGCATGCATAACGTCCTTTAATATATATATATATAATAGCATAGAAAATATTGAAACGTATAAGATACATTTGAAAGATATTAAAAATGCGTGGTCGGTTTCCTTTTAAGGAAATGACGCATCGGGAATATTGAATCAGCAGTTCAACGAAATGCCCATACGCCACTTTTTACTGGAACCTTTTGTGCAATAAAGACTTCTGGTTTGCTTGAAGTGCACCTGTTTTGTCTTGAACGTTTCACTATCGTTTCATAAATTACGAGGGATTATCTCATTCTTTGGTTAAAATAAAAATTCGTGTTTCAAAATAGGGACACAAACACATGTCATAATAATTGCTTCCCGGATAATTCATGCTTGTTTTGAATAGTTTACAATATAAGATGTAGCCTTCAGGTTTTTTCTATAGCCCATTTGTTTAAAAAGCTAAATGTGAACGTGATCCTAATAACACATGTAGCCTGCCATTAGAGGGCCCACTACGGGAAGGGAAAAAAAGTTGTGCACATCCTCAGCAATGGTGTGATACACAAACAACAGCAACGCATTGACCACGAGGTGGGAAAATGCTCAGAATAACTGGTTTGCCTTGTTAGAAAAGCACCCTGCCGAGCTGCTGGTGTGTTGTCCTCATGAATAATGAGTCATCCACAGCACTGAAACATTCAGAAGGATGTTCGGTTAAATACACTAGTGTTGTTGTCTGGCACGTTCTCTCTGTATCAAGGAAGCCCAGGGACCATGCCAAGTGTTGAACCTATGGGAAAATCTTCAGTGTGAGCTAAATACTAAAGGGTTGCCATTTGGATAATAGAAAGTTGGGTACAAATGGAGAGTGTCATCCAATGTTTAACACAGTGTGTTATGTCCCAAATGGCACCCTATACACTTGCCTTCATATTGCACTACTTTTGACCAGGGCCCACAGGGCTCTCGTCAAAAGTAGTGCACTGTATAGGGAATAGGGTGCCATTTGACACAGACTCGTGGTGTGAAAGATGCTAGGTGCTTTCACAGGAGTTTGCTGGTCAGCAGCAATTTGAGCGTGGCTGCCAGCTTTCCTCCGCCAGAGACGGCTAATGATGAATCACCCTATTAAGTGCCTGGCTAGCACCATGGCAACCGCCTCATTGCCGTCATTACCAAGGACCATGCACATCATGACACTTTTTCTCAGGATATGAGAGATCGCCGTCATCCTCATATTGTTTTTCATACAGAGTGGTTTTGGAAAAGCAACAGAAATCGTCATGTCATTGTTGAATGCAGAATGAGTCAGGCAACCCTCCCTGCTAGTTCCATTGGGAGTTTATCCTGTAAAAGACTTGACCTCTCCGTTCTCTTGTAGTCTGAAAGTGACGTCAATACTTGGTAGGCTGCCCTTGATGGAGATGAGTGGCCATTTTATGTTGCCTTGGATCAGCCTACTGGTCTCCAGTTGGGTTTAGTCCTCTGATCAAGGTCTGAATGATGACCCTACTGGCAAACCTCTGCAGACAATACCCTCTGATCACAATATACTTTAGTCCCAGGCCTAGATTCAATCAGATCAAGCATTAACCGGCGATAGCAGACACCAGCATAGCAGATGTTTTGACGTTGTCGGAGGTGGAACTGCGTTGAAGCCGTCAAATCAGTGAGCAGCTGCGCTTGTGATCATTGTCATGAGGCCACACCTGTCCCACTCGCGTTAGAAGTTCAGAATGAGAAAGTGTAGGCAATATAGAAAATCGTTCAACGAAATAATGAGGATTTCTATCATAATCGAGGTGTAGATTACATCTCACATTCCAGTGTTCGAACTTGTAAACAAGGCTGCATGGGATTTCTCTTAATGCGACTCCATGCAGCCAATGACAATGTCCGCTTTAGGTATAATGCCAGGAGCCGCTTGGTGCTTGATCAGACACCACCAAAACAACCGCCATGCGGATGTTGACTAGAGTGGATCTGATTGAATCGAGACCCTAGTGTTGCATGTTGTGTAAGCCACCCCAAGTTAACCACTGTCTGTACTCTTTATTAGCAAAGACATTTAGCTAGCAAGCTCCCGGTGGCCATGAGCGGCGAACCATTTGCAGAGCTCACCGGCCAACTGTCTATTGCTCATGGGCTTTACAACAGGCCGACAACAACAAGCGAAAATGACTAACAATGTCATGTCAACTGTTGTTTAGCCATAGTTGGTGGGTATATGCTGACATTAGATGTAAGAGCCCATTGAAATGTGAACGCTACCATTGTAGTCCAATTGTATCACTGTCCCATCAAGGGTAAGTGTGGTAGACTATGGGAGACAGCAGCTTGGAGGATGGTTGGGTATGACTTCATTTACCAACATTATACACAGTTGTTCTTGGGATCTGCGTGAAAACTTCCCCCTGTAGTTTAGGGACCGGGATAGTTTAGGGACCGGGGATAGTTTAGGGACCGGGGATAGTTTAGGGACCGGGGATAGTTTAGGGACCGGGGATAGTTGAGACAGTTACCGCTATGAGGGCATTTAGTTTTGCTTCCTTCTGTTTAATAAAATATAGTTCATGGGTCATTCTTGAATTGCGGTGTCATTTGGACATGGCATTTGGGATAAATTCAATGGTTTTTCCAGAATTGTTTTCATTTAAATGCATTTGGGTACTGTTGTGTAAGTTGTGTATTGGGGTATTGGGATTCAGTGACAATGTTTGCTGCTGCATTAGAGAAAGCAAAAACAAGTACCACATGTCAGAAGGTTTGCAACGTACCTCAACTTGCACCTCTTCATCTGTGGGATTGGCCTGGAAGAGTCATGGCAACGCATACACGTCAACTTTGAAGGTCCATTTCTAGACCAAATGTTTCTCGTGGTTGTGGATGCTCATAGCAAGTGGCCGGTGGGTGTCAGAGAGAAGACCATCGAGAAGTGTTTAGTCGGTTCGGATCGCCACTCCAACTCGTTAGCGACAACGGACCGCAGCTAGTGTCCCAAGAAATGGCCACGTTCCTACAGGTGAATGGCGTCCAGCACATCAGGTTCGCACCGTGTCATACATCAACCAACGGGCTGGCGGAGAGGTTTGTACAGACCATGAAACATGCCTTAAAAGTGTCTCAGGGTCAAGGGACACTGAACCAATGCGTGAACAGATCACTCCTCATGCAACCCCCGAGCTTTGCCTGCTTAGGTACTCATGAAGAGAGAGCTACGCACAAGATTCGATCTACTCAAACATCCGAACGCAAAGAACACAGCTTGTCATGAGCTTTCAGGACTGAGCTTTCAATCCGGGAGAAACTGTCTTAGCTAGGAACTACCTCAAAATTACCAAAGTGGGTTCCTGCAACAGTCATTGCTCAGACTGTTCCTGTGTCCTACACTGTCCAGACTGCAGATGAGGTCATCTAGAAAAGGCACACAGATCAGTTACTGTTGAGTAAAGAAACACTGACAAAACCACCAGTCGTGAGTAGTCCAGAACTGTTACCAGCAGTCATCACCTAGGGGCTCACAGTCACTTTCTCAGGACACTGACTCAGCCGGCACCCACACAACAACACGACGAGACTGTGACACAGGCTACTCACGTGCCTACGCCTGTGTCAACACGACAGTCTAAAGACGGCGTTGTTGAGAGTCAGGTTGACCGTCGTTACCCTACGATAGATGGGCGGGCGTCTAGATACTTGGACTTGTAGGAGGGGAGGCGTTGTTGAGAGTCAGGTTGACCGTCGTTACCCTACGATAGATGGGCGGGCGTCTAGATACTTGGACTTGTAGGAGGGGAGGCGTTGTTGAGAGTCAGGTTGACCGTCGTTACCCTACGATAGATGGGCGGGCGTCTAGATACTTGGACTTGTAGGAGGGGAGGCGTTGTTGAGAGTCAGGTTGACCGTCGTTACCCTACGATAGATGGGCGGGCGTCTAGATACTTGGACTTGTAGGAGGGGAGGCGTTGTTGTGTATTGGGTTTGTGCCACAGAGCATCATGGGGGTTGTATGGTGTTCAGACTTCGCATGTTCAAATAAATGGTTGAACTGATTCCCGTCTCCCATCTCGTAATTATTTAATTGTTATATATTGTTATGAAACCCACGAGACATCTTCCCGTTCTCAATCGACTAACAGCGTAATGACTTTAAATCGTATTTTTACCATTATGATAACATTGTGCCAGGAGCAGTAACACCAATTAGACATTTTAGATTATTGAGGCTTTTCTTAAAGGGAGGCCACAGTTGCTCAATCCTAAAGTGATTAACCCTTTAAAAATAATTTACTGAAGTAATATGATTAATAATTTTGTACACAATGTTATTTCCCTTCATTTAAATTGAGTAACACCAAGTGAGACTTTGGATTTAGACACAAATGTATGACATACTAAAATCGTGTGATTAGCTAATCATTTTCTTTAGTATAAATAAACCCCTTCCCTGATAACAGTTTGCCATTGGGGAATGCTCAAGGTCCTTTGAAATGGGTGATTTTGAAGGCAGTAACACCAATGACATTAACCTGAGGGACAAACAGTATATTAGTTAAAATAAATTGCTATTTGAAGAGCCATCTTTGTTTTTATTAATCTGTGTATTAAATACTTTTGTTCACTCTCTAACATTCCAAATAATAGCTAGATACAGTATCTCTAAATCCCCAAAACATGTCACTACAACTCTACACATCACTACTGGGAGAAGCCAATTTGCTTACCCTAACTACTTTAAGCAAGGCATAAACATAAAGTTTTGCAGTATAAAGGACTTGCATTATGTTTTATTATTGATAAATAGTCAGATATAAACAAAAACTATTTGTCATATTAAAAGTTTTATTCAAAGGCAAGTGCCACGAATGCCACAGCAATTACGACCCCCAGGGAACATTTTAAATACGTTCTGTAGGAGCATACGAAATAGGCTACAGGCGTATTCCACACAAAAAAAAGAAGTGTCAGAAGAAGACATATAGCCTAGCGGTCATGCCTCACAGTGGCTTAGCCAAAACTGGAGGCAGGCAGGCAGCAGCATGGAAAATTACCCTTGACAGTGTAACTGAGAAAATGAGCTCTCCTCCTGCTTTCTCTCCCCCTGTTCCGCTCCTCAGACACAGTGCGAACACGGAGTAGCTACTTTGCATTCTCTATCCTTCATTCTCAGAGGATTTCTAAACCACCTTTGGCATCACACTGTGTGCCCTACACACAGATTTACAGGGTGCGGAACTAGTCCTCCATTATTCATTTGGTAACACTTGGGGAATCAGTATTAATGGTGCTTATTGGCTCCGTGGGGTTTTATGATTCGTTTGAGCCAATCAGAGCAGAGTTTTTTGAGCTGCAGTGTCGTTCAGTTGGTGATGGGTAGTTAGTCAGAGAGCTCTTCTGAACTATTGAACACACTGTTTTCTTACAACTATTGAGTGATCACACAAACTCCTCCTTCTATGACCCATTGGGCACACCACGTCATTTTAACGTGGAGAATTGGGTAATATTTGGTAGATACGTTGATCAATGAGATTCCAACCTATTGTCACCCACTCAAAAAGAAAGCCAAAAGTTTGTTGAATTCCCAATGTGTTGTCACTATGCTTTCGAACATTTAAAAGAACTACGAAATTCCAAATGAAAATGTTTGGTTCAGTTGTCACTTAAATGTGTTATCACTGTGCTTTCAACCATTCAAAGGCACACCAAAGTTCAAATGGGAATACAGTGTCAGATATTGTGTTTATTTATGAAACAACTTAATGTGTTATCACTGTGCTTAATCTAGTAGCGCAACCAAATGACCTGGATTGCAGTTAGTTGAGATGACATTAAAGTACATGGTGCAAGTGATCAATGGCGTTTGCGATTCTGTGCAGATTCTTTTAGCAATTGTGTAGATTTCCACTGACCTGTGACCCTGAACATGCACGCTTTCTATAATTACTTAATACATTTATTGTTACTGTAACCTCAAAATGTGGATGTGTTACTCATTTTAAGGTGGAATGAATACTGTTACATTCATTTGTAAGCTAGCCTTAACATTAGGCTATTTACTGTCTTATAAAAGTCACATTGAATTGTGTTTGGTTGTCAACGCAACCGAATATCAACATTTGAAGTAGATGTATCTTGTACTTGGATAGTTCCATCTGTGCCACTAATTAGTCTGGTTTTAATTCCAGTTTGTCTACAAATTAATCATTGACATGTTGAATTCACGTCGCCATCTCAACCAAATATCAAAGTTAAAGAATAAGACTAAATCAAATCAAGCTTTAAATGCACTTTAAATACAGGCTGATTTGATTTAATCCTATTTTTTTACTTATATTTTTGGTTGAGTTGGAGACATGGATCCACCATATTTATTATTAAAATGTAGATTCAATTTGAAATGAACCAAAGCTTAACCAGTGGTGGAAAAAGTACACAATTGTCATACTCGAGTAAAAGTAAAGGTACCTTAATAGAAAATGACTCAAGTAAAAGTGAAAGTCACCCAGTAAAATACTACATCAGTAAAAGTCTAAAGGTATTTTCTTTTATATATACTTAAGTATCAAAAGTAGATGTAATTGGTAAAAGATACTTAAGTATAAAAAACAAAAGTATAATTATAAATCATCATCAAAATCCTTACGTTAAGCAAACCAGACTGGCAACATTTTCTTGTTTTTTTATTGACGAAAGCCAGGGGCACACTCCAACACTCAGACATCATTTACAAACAAAGCATGTGTGTTTAGTGAGTCCACCAGATCAGAGGCAGTAGGGATGACCAGGGATAAGAGCATGAATTTCACCATTTTCTTGTCCTGCTAAGCATTCAAATGTAGGGAAAATGTATGGAGTAAAAACTAAAAACTTTTTTTTAGGAATGTAGTGAAGTAGAGGTAAAGTTGTCAAAAATATAAATAGTCAAATACAGATACCCAAAAGAATGACTTTAGTAATACTTTAAAGTATTTTTACTTAAGTACTTTATACCACTGAGCGTGAAACCCTATGCCTATATATATATATATATTGTCTATTTTTGATTGAATCCTCTGCTGAATAACAACCTTGATGATATATGATTGATGAAGTATGGTTACATTTCATTTGCACTGTTGAACCTATCCTTTGGAAGGACTTTGATAGCAACAGGGAATCTATTAAGTGGAGAGTTCTCAACAACCATTCTCATGATTGCACATTGGTAATAGTCAGTGACAAATACAGTATCAAAGCTAAGCAGGGCTTGGTTAAAAGCCTGGATGGGAGACCAAAGGGCAGGGCCGGTCCTAGCCGTTCTGCGGCCCTAGGCGAGACCAATAAAATATGCTCTGCAACACTAGAATAGTCCTGGTAAGCAAAATGACGTTGAAAACATGTCTAAAATATGTATTTTTTGGACGTTGAAGTTAGGTTCTGAATGGTCTGGAAAGGACCAAAAAAAGACTACCAAAAAACGTTGGCTAGTGCTTACTGGGGTATAGTCTACTATATCTGCCTGCAATGGAATTTTATGAATGCCCATCCATGTGGTAAGCCCACCATTTGTAAAACAGGCTGTTGCATTGGCTTTATTAGTCCTGATTCCTGTGACTAATCAATTTGGCTAATTAAGCTCTGAATATCAGTTACCCTACTTTTTTCGGAGTTATCGTGCGCCTATTTGAAATGTGTTTACACAGTGGGAAATGCAGAAGTACTTTCGTTTTCACTATGATCAGCTGGTCAAAAATTGACAGATACAAACTTGAAATCCCTGATCATGACAATTGGGTGAAACTCCTGGACAACAGTTGTGATTGATTGTCCGTTCCATATTGTAGATTTTACTTTGACCTGTCCTGTTTGACAGCGCATTTTTGTATTTGACTGTGCACTGTTTAGATTAGGCTATTTGATCTGAGAAACCTGCATGATATAAGAAGTCTCCTGTAGGCTACAGAAAAGGCCACATAGTCTTTCTTTTATTTAGATTTTTGTACACATTTTTCTCCCCAATTTCATGGTATCCAATTGGTAGTTACAGTCTTGTCTCATCGCTGCAACTCCCATACGGACTCGGGAGAGGCAAAGGTCGAGAGCCGTGCATCCTCCGAAACACAACCCAACCAAGCCGCACTGCTTCTTGACACAATGCCCACTTATCCCGGAAGCCAGCCACACCAATGTGTCGGAGGAAACACCGTACGCCTGGCGACCGTGTAAGCGGGACAAGGACATCCCTGCCGGCCAAACCCTCCCCCAACCCGGACGATGCTGGGCCAATTGTGTGCCGCCCCATGGGTCTCCTGGTCGCGGCTGGCTGCGACAGAGTCTGGACTCGAACCCAGAATCTCTAGTGGCACAGCTAGCACTGCGATGCAGTGTCTTAGACCACTGCACCAATCGGGAGGCCCCACATACTCTTTCTACCATATCCTATATCTGCTACATGATTGATGTTTTTGATGGAACGTTGGTGGAGCGCCGCAGCGATGCGTCTCTCCAACAGCACCCTGGGGAGGCAAGCTGTGAATGGACAAGCAAAATATTTTGCGCCCCTGCCTTTGACAAAGTGGGCACTGCTTATCACAGGGCGGCATCGACGCTCACTTAAAAGACCTTATGCCACTGGTTGAAAGAAATTGTCATTGTTTTGGGGCCGAATTATGTGAGGTTTTATGTGTTGTTTTTTGAGGTACGTCTTGGTCAGTTTAGCTCAGAAAATGCCGCCCTCGTAGGGCTGCCACCACAGGAGACCACCTAATCCTGCCTAATGAGCGGGCCGGCCGTGCCGAAGGCATAGCTGTAGATAGATCATGATGACATAATCCTGTGGTTAAAATGTTATCATCAAAACAACAGTTGATCACTTTTTTCAAATCCAATGTATTTTCCACATAGATTCCACGTCACAATACATTGACAAATTACGTATAAACAACGTTGATTTAACCAGTTTGTGCCCAGTGGGGAGTCAGGTATTGAAAGATGGATACACACTATCTTATCTCACCTTCCACCAGTCCAGGAAATCAAAACCAATGATTTATATATACACTAGATGACTGACAGGGGGCGAAGTTTCAAAGCCACAGCTCCTCCATCGTGGCACCATTGTAAAATATATTTTGGAAGCTATATAAAATGTACTAATGTCTACATTTGTTTTTGTCACATTTATTTTCTATTACGTACACCATAATGCATACTTTTAAATTATATTATGTGATCTAAACATACATATAATAATAATAATTTCCTTAAAGTAAAATTTTGTAGAAAGTACTAATGTTACTGTCCCCACTACAATAACAAAAATATTTAAATACATGTTATTTTGTCCTTCTTCTGGGGAGTGCCAATATGGCCGACCAGTGGCTTCAAAGCCTTTCATTGGCCAATTGGTCAATTCATCAGCAATCCAGTGTCAAAAGATGTCAAATTGTCTGTCAAAATGACGGATGTCATTGTTACCTCTTTGTGAAGTGTTTTGTCAGTCCAAACACAAAATACCCAAATGAGCGAGGAGCATTGAGCCCTTTACCAGAATTAGTATCAGTGACACAGCATTTTAGAGAATAGACCACAGTCGTCTGCAGTGGGGGAAGGAACATTTCTCTCTCTCTCTCAGTGACGCAAAACAGAACCTGGAAAAAAACGACCTAACTTATATACAGAGTACAGTCATCATATTATTTTTGAGACATGGGGAGATATGAAGGAGAGGATGAGGGGGTGGATGAAAGTAAATTATATTAATCTCCTATCCCAGACTCCTTTCCCTACCAGTGAATAGGATCAGAGACAGGCTTCTCCTGCGGTTTATGCCCTGTTGAATGAGATCTGACGCAGGTTTCTCTCTGAACTTCAGAGAATCTTAGCCTGAATCCGATCTGACAAATGCTCTCCCTAGTGGAACGAGGATGGTGACGGGAACATTATTGAGAATCGGTTTTGCTTGTACTGTACTCACTGCTGTTCATCAGTGTGCCTGTTCCGGAAACACTTTAGTTTGAATCCACATAGAATGCGTTATGATGCCGTTCTAATGTATTGTAAGGCTTGTCATAAGCGTATGATACCTTATCATGACATGTTATTGTGATGTCATAATTATTGAGGAAAAATTGTAAATCAGAATTATTATTATTATTATTATTTTTGGGGAGGAAAACTGTTCCTTCACTAAATTACAATAGGTTCTAGTCCAGTACATTCATAAAAAATACATAGATAGAAAACCTAATGTTTGTCTGGACCAACTTTTATTCATTCCAATTAGATACAGCATCAGTCAGGGTTAAATTAATAATATATTAATAAAAATAATCACACTGAAATATTAAAAACATGAAGGTTCCAGAGATTTCAGAGACGCTGGTTGTTTTCATATTTCCTTGCCTTTCTACCCCTGTGCCCTTGCTCAGTCCCCTCATACATTTTTGAATGCTATAAGGATCTGCAGTTAATAAGAAATCCATTAAAGGGGAAGTTTAATATTTTATAAATTAATGTTATATTAGCCCTGCATGTAGTCTATGTGCCACTATTGTACGGTTGCCCCTATCCCTTCCACTGAAGTTAGTAGGGGCTGTTTAAAGAAACCATGGTTTCTTCTGACCCATAGACTACTGTCAGGGTAAGGAACTTATGTCAGGGTAAGGTCTAAAATACAGAACTTATCCTTTAATGTAACATATTTTGCCCTCTTGTTCTGTGTCGTTTCACCAGGGATTCGCTCCTGGGACATCAGCCTCAAGTCATGTGACCTGGACCAGCAGCTGCAGCTATTTGTGACGCGCCACTCCGCCCAGTTCTCTGCAGAGGTCAGAGGTCAGTCAAACCTGGGTCGTGTGACATCACACACCACGGCATTGGAATATATGGGCCCTATTCAAACTAGCCTGGTCCCAGATCTGTTTATGCTATCTTGCCACCTCCTGTCTTTGTCACGCCAAACAATGGCCATGACATAGGAGTTGGCGAGATAGCACAAACAGATCTGGGACCAGGCCATGTTCTAACACCAATTGACAATAATTAATGTTCAAATAAATAAGATGATACTTCATTAATAGGTAGAGTACACAGAGATCCTATTAAATGAAGTTATACTATATAATTATATCAGGGCCTTGCACAAACCTGTTGGGGGGGGGGATGTTATCAAACAAAACAAATCCTGAAACCATGCTCACGGACATGTTGACCAATCAATAGGCTACAAGAAGAGGGCAGAGCAGCACAAACCGATGAGTAAAGTATTTTGCTCAATTATTTTGAACTGAAATAAATGCTGCACTTATTAACAAGGACTTACACAATTCCAGTCAAAAGAGAAGATTGTCAGAAATAATGTAGCCTACCATTACTACATCCAGCTCCGTTTGTTGCCACTCTCATGTATCCCATGTATCCCAAACTTTGACCCGCAACCCCTCAAAAAGGAGTGCTACAAAACTCGCGACCCCTCGCACACGCATATGTGCACGCGCGAACACGCACGCACAATCGCTGTGCAAATGTAGCCTGTCATTACAGCCAAAAACAGTGGATTTTCAAAACGTAGGCCTCTGTTTTGCCAGGCAAAACTGGAGGAAATTAAACAAGTTCTTTCTGGTCACTGATCTGGTTATGCGTGCCCGCCTTTCTGCGCCAATGCTGATGACTGTTCATTGGTCAACAATCAAGATGCACAACTTTTTTTGGTTTCGCTGCTTAGATGAGAATTTAGCGACGACTTTAGCGACGACGGTTCAGAACAACAACAATGACAAAAAAAAAAGTATACATTTTTGAGGATATTATACTACCATCGAAAAATACATTTTGGAGACTGGAAACCCTATCACGTGCCTGAATTCTATGGTACGGTAATAGTACTCTGGTGCAAGGCGAGGGGACTGGCGAGGTACTCTATGAGGACTTGGGTCCTGTTCAAATGCTTTTGAAAAACATCCTTCCTACCTCACTTCCTTCAGGGCATCACTGATCTATAAACGATTAGCGATACGAGAACAAAGAGATACGAGACGTTTATAGCATCCCCCTATTGCTTTCACCAATCCTGCCTTTTCAGGTCTGTGATTAAATAAAATGAGGATGGAGGTAAGGATGCATTTCTTTGATGTTGGAACAAGTCTATTACCTCATTCACCTTGGACATTAGACGTCATCACTGTACCTGTTGCCTAGGAATAATCATAGTAATCTTGACTTACTCATTCATCTTTGTCACATAAAATGAGCTGTTAAACACAATACTAAGATGGCCAGAGTTTGAGACTGCAATTTGAATTCATTGCAATGAAGATGAGCCACACTTTGCTACAGTAGACATGTTATCAACACACCAACAATTCTTAGTCCTGTGATGGTGATAGACATTTCTGCATGGTATCCAGGGGCTTGACTGCCATCCCATAGCCTCCACATTCTTCATTCAACAAATTCTTATTCACAGTGACAGCCTACCGGGGAACAGTGGGTTAACTGCCTTGTTCAGGGGCAGAACGACAGATTTTTTACCTTGTCAGCTCAGGGATTCGATCCAGTAACCTTTCGGTTATTGGCCCAACGCTCTAACCACTAAGCTACCTGCCGCCCCAAAAGATACTGGATCGAATCCCTGAGCTGACAAGGTAAGAAATCTGTCGTTCTGCCCCTGAACAAGGCAGTTAACCCACTGTTCCCCGGTAGGCTGTCACTGTGAATAAGAATTTGTTCTTAACTGACTTGCCTGGTTAAATAAAGGTTAAATAAATAAAAAATATAATAACCATGGTTATTATTGGGGAGCTGTGTCAGGGGCAGGGGTACTGCATTGTCAGGTTTTAGAGAGAGAGGAGGGTAAATTCCCTGCCAGGTCAGGGACTTGCAGGTAGCTTGAGAGCACACACGCACAAACAAACTACAGGCTAGATCATTACACTGCACCGACAGTAAGTGCTGAGCCATATCAGAGCAAGCAGAAATGACAAGGCATTTTTTCGAGAGGATAAACATCCAGAGAACGTTCTATCTTAGAAGAACGCTTGTTTTTATAGTGGTGCAACTTTTATTCGGTTTCATCCGTTCTGTGTTTCCAGGTCGCTTCAAGGTGTCCAAAGCGTTGGTATGGTTACCAAATGCACACAGACATTATGCTGCATGAAGCCATCTGCTCTATCAGTCACCTTGTGTACTGCTTCTGTGGGCAGCTTTGATCTAAAGTCGATCTATTCTTAGTGATCTAGTATCCGAGGACCATTGCTCTTAAGAATCTCATAAGAATGTGGATATGTGCTGTAATTGAATGTGATTTTTTTTTAAGATGTGGTTTAAGCTCAAGAAACTGAATGAATGTAGAATAGTCAGAACATACAACACATCCAATGGCTTTGTGCAGTTGCTGGAAAAAGTTGCTCACGTCAATAATTATGGGTTTATTCTGTCAACGCTGAGGTTTGAAACACTAGCACAATAAAGGGTTGAAAAACGGTGTGTTCATAACCTAGCTTGTGGTTTTCATTTTAGACCACCTCTGCATTACTTCACGTCTGCATGCTGGTCCTCCAGGCGGAAAGGGGGGTGAGCGAGGCCACCGTTCCCAGCCAAGGGCACTCGAGAGCGGGATCAGATTGTGCCGAGTCTGGACTTTGTGGTGGAGACAAAGGGACTGCTGGTTCTCTGAGGCAGCTCAGGTTGAGTGGGGCTGGGGCTGCTTAGGAGGGCCGGGGATGGCTGGGATGGGGGGGGCGGGGGTAGAGAGGAGGGCTGGGGCTATCAATTGCACTCCTCTGTTCAGCATGAGATAGGCTACAATGCAGATCAATGGCACTGAATGATGAGGGGAATTCAATGCCTGCATTGCAGAAATAGATAATGGGATCATGTTGCTCAAAGTCGATGGAAAGACATAACTCGGTCCTGGAGCAAGCTCAATAGAGAATCTCCATGGAAAATATTTCTGGGTCCAGGAAGCTTAATCTGTGTCCGGGAAACCACCAATGTCCACATCCACAAAGTGAAAGCCAGTTTAACATCGTCTAGCATGACACAGCCTAAGACTGAGGAAAACCTATGGAAACTGTGTTTTAATGAATGCTGTGCAACTGAGTGCACAAAACATTAGGAACACCTGCTCTTCCATGACATACACTGAGTGTACAAAACATTCCATGACATAGAGAGACCAGGTGAATCCAGGTGAAAGCTATGATCCCTTATTGAGGTCACTTGTTAAATCCACTTCAATCAATCAGTGTACATGAAGGAAAGACAGGTTAAAGAAGGATTTTTAAGCCTTGAGACATTTAAGGCATGGATTGTGTATGTGTGCCATTCAGAGCGTGAATGGTCAAGACAACATATTTAAGTGCCTTTTAACGGGGTATAGTATTAGGTGTCAGGTGCACCGGTTTGAATGCGTCAAGAATTGCAACGCTGCTGTGTTTTCCCCGCTCAACAGTTTCCTGTGTGTATCGAGAATGACCCAAAGGACATCCAGCCAACTCTACACAACATGGGCCAGCATCCCTGTGGAACTCTTTCGACACCTTGTAGAGTCCATGCCCCGATGAACTGAGGCTGTTCTGCGGGCAAAAGGGTGTGCAACTCAATTTTAGGAAGGTGTTCCTAATGTTTTGTACACTCAGTGTATGTGACTCCTGTTGTCAGCCATGTGGCCTTGAAGCCTTTTGAAATTGTGTGTCATTCATGTGTCTCTTTGAAGCCTGTGTTTTCTTTATTTTATCTAAATGTTTCATTTGTTTCATAAAGGCTCACCCTTGCATCCCAAATGGCACCCTATTCCCTATAGGGCCCTGGTCAAAAGTAGTGCCCCATAACCCTTACCGTAACCATTTTAAACGGGGACCCTTGGGACGCCCGAACTCTGAGGTCACCCCATTGAAGTTTATAACGGTTAAGGTTAGGGTTAGGTAAGGGTTATGGTAAGGGTAGGAGTTAAGGTTAGGGTTTAGTGTAGGGACATCCCAAGGAACCCTTATTGCACTAACCTTTCCACTGTCTGGTCGTTTAGTGCAGTCTTCCTGACTGACTTCTTCTATACTGTACGTTACTTAAATGAGCTGTGATTTTGAGTTTGCGCACTCAAGTGTCGGATGGTAGAAGTGCAGCAGTGAACACCCATGATTCGCCTCCTCAGTTGTCAAGGATGTCTGCAGCGTATTTTGTGCTTGTCTGCATTTTGCTCCATCCGTTTATTCATTTTGTCATCTGTACTTGACACTCACAAACAATGAGCATATTCACACACAGTTTCAAGGGTGTGTATCATACATGCACGCATGCACGCACACACGCACTCACACACACATACACACTTTCCCACTGACGGACCTAAAAATGATTTGCTCGCAATGATGTGCAGTATCCTTTCTGGTGGTGTCTAACTCATCCCCTCTAACACCCAGCAGAGAAGCAAAGCATGAGGCATGGATTACCGTCAGCAATTTACTCTAAGTCCTTCTTGGCTTAGTTAAGTCACCGATACACACAGAGGTGTGTAGGCTGAACCTCACATGGGGAGTATCGATGGTGCTCACCGGGTTCCCATCAACAGAAATGGCTCAATTTCCACCAAAACTATCAAACAAACAACTATTCTATCCTTCAACTGTTGTGTTTTTCCCAATCATTTTATTCTCAGTCAGTAATGGTACAAACAGACAGAGTCTGCATCCCAAATAGCACCCTATTCCCTATGAAGTGCATAACTTTTGACCAGTGCACTATAAAGGGAACATGTTACCATTTGGGAAGCAGCCTGTTACTTCTTCCCAGAACACAGAGATCATTCAGTGTTAATTGGGGCTAGGTGCAGTGGGCTATGGGAAATGAGGGCGGATGTGGGCTTCAATGCCCAAAAGCCCTATGGGGTACTTTGTAGTGAGGCCGTTTATTATTTCTGTGAAAGGGGGATATGGGAGGAAAGCAAGAGAGCGGTGCGATCGTAAGCAGCTGTAATCGCCATATAGATCTTCCTCCCCAACACGATCCACAGGTGGAGAGGAGGAGGAGGAGGCGAGATGACCTGGGATAGTGTGTGTGTTTGTCAGATACGGTAAGCCACAATCAGATGGATTCATATGAGACAGTAATGTCCTGTAAAATGTATTAGATCATTAGATGAGAAGGTTCCAGAATGATAACACAGAACATATGGTAAGAAATTATAGGATATTAAATAAAATATATTTTACTTTTATGCTCCATTCTTTATCTTAGGTTGGCACAACAAGAAGACAAAATGTCAGAAAACTCACTGCACAATATCCCCTCCAATTCAATAATTAAAAAAAAATATATAAAATGCAAGCCATTTTAGTACAGTGATGCCAAAATTGCCTTTACGACTTCAAAATAACCTCTTAAAAATGTATGTGAAAATGTATGTGAAAATTCATACAGTGTGTGACATGACAGAGGTTAGAGGGGGCCTGAGGGTAGTGGGTAGATGATAATTAATAAGATCCAGGGTCGATGGTTCCAATTTTCTTAGTTGCATCTATGTTCCTCCTCTTCAGCCAGGTTACCATGGTGACACCTCATTGACCCTGACGTTGACCTCTGGGGTTGGCAGATGAAAGTGTAGCCCTTTGCACTTGTACCCATATACGGGTGGAAAATGGCAGATTTGGACACTGATAAGCGCCTAAATTGGAACGCAGTGACTGTACAGTAACACACTATACGTGACGTCAAAGCTCACCCACTGGGCATAGACGTCAATAAAACGTCTATTCCACGTTGGTTGAACGTAATTTCATTGAAATGACTTGGAAACAACGTTGATTCAACCAGTGTGTGCTCAGTAACATGCTATACATGACGTCAGAGCTATGGGTCTCCGCTTCACAGCTCTGTATGGGTTTTGATTTACAGCAGTTCTGAACTTGAGGACGGTGCACAACAATAAGTTGCATTGTTTGTTGTCTGAGTGAGGGAAATGCTGTAAATTACTAGGATCTATGTATTTGGAAAAGATGAGACATTGAGGATTATAATAAATACCGCTTTGATGTCATACAAGCAAGCCAAACACGTGAGCCAAACACTCAAATCATAAAACTCAATATACAGTGTCAACATTTTTGATCACTGTCACGCTGGTATAAATGATTCGGGAGACTGGCGCAGGAATGCGTAATAGTTTTTTAAATTTAGCCCAAATTACGGCGTGCCGTGTAATGGCACGGGAACGAAGACCAAACAAACACGTAACAAAAACACAGGTTTGAAACCCAAACAAAGGAGCGAGGAGTACCTCGAATAAATACATACGCGCACAATGATTAACACAGCACAGGTACTCACATGAACCAACGGACATTGTAACAATAATCGACAGCACCATGGTGAACAAAGGGAACATATATACAAATAATATCAGTGGGAATAGGGGCCAGGTGGGCGCAATGAATGTTCCGGAGGGATCCGTGACAATCACTATGTTTGATGTACAGTTACAAGATGACATGGCATTATACCCTGGGTTGTCCTGAACAGAACGAGCCTGTGTTGTATTTTGAAGAAAATTTGCGTTGGACCATGCATCTGAATGCTCTCATGACTCCGTTCTATGCGCACCAAAATTACGATCTGCTTCTCTGAAATGTCATTGTGAAAGCCTAATTACTGTAAGATCGTATTTTATCATTTAGCTAGTCATGTTGGCGATAGAACAAGCTTTCAAATTATGCCCACTTGACCCAGTTATTGTTGCGTAAACAACAATAATTGTGTAAAGGCGGGGATGCAGAGCTGTGGTCCAAAATTACTATACATGTGCTCTAGTTCCTCAATGGCACAGCTAGGAGAGCTCAAAAAAGAACCTTATAGTTGGAGGCTCTTTGAGTCACAAAAGTGCATTGAAATTACTTTGCAACTATGCGCGCCCTTTGGAGAGGGGTGTGTCATTTTATGGTCTTGTGCTGCATCTACCCCAAATGTCCATGTTACTGAGTATTTTCAGATTTTGTTATCAACAAATGCGGCAAAAAGTACAGTAAATACAAAAAGCACATAAAATCAACGGTGTAATGTTTGGTTTCAGTCTCGTTTCAGATTAACTGTTTTGTTCTCACCTTTAGTCTAATAAATGTCCCCCATGATCTCCAAACGGTTCCCTTTTAACTACTACCATGGTTATTCATATGCTTTCTATGTTTCTTTTGTAAGAAACGTTTAAATGTAGCCATTTCATTGCATTGATCACTTTGGAAGTTGCTTGATCTTGAAAACCTTTGCAACTTTGAGAGCGGAAATGTATTGATTTAGCGAAATAAACAAAGCACAACCGTTTTAACAGTGAAAAGAATGCGTGTAGACCTACAGTACCAGTCAAAGTTCGTTCACACCTACTCATTCAAGGGTTTTTCTTTATTTTTTACTGTTTTCTACATTGTAGAATAATAGTGAAGCCATCAAAACTATGAAATAACACATATGGAATCATGTAGTAACCAAAAAAGTGTTAAACAAATCAAAATATATTTTAGATTCTTCAAAGTAGCCACCCTTTGCCTTGATTGCAGATTTGCACACTCTTGGCATTCTCTCAACCAGCTTCATGAGGTAGTCACCTGGAATGCATTTTAATTAACAGGTGTGCCTTGTTAAAAGTTAATTTGTGGAATTTCTTTCCTTCTTAATGCGTTTGAGCAAATCAGTTGTGTTGTAACAAGGTAGGGGTGGTATACAGAAGATAGCCCTATTTGGTAGAAGACCAAGTCCATATTATGGCAAGAACAGCTCAAATAAGCGAATAGAAACGACAGTCCGTCATTACTTAATGACATGAAGGTCAGTCAATTCAGAAAATTGTGCAGTCGCAAAAAAACATCAAGCGCTATGATGAAACTGGCTCTCATGAGGACCGCCACAGGAAAGGAAGACCCAGAGTTACCTCTGCTGCAGAGGATAAGTTCATTAGAGTTAACTAACTGCACCTCAGATCGCAGCCCAAATAAATGCTTCACAGAGTTCAAGTAACAGACACATCTCAACATCAACTGTTCAGAGGAGACTGCGTGAATCAGGCCTTCATGGTCGAATTGCTGCAAAGAAACCATTACTAAAGGACACCAATAATAAGAAGAGACTTGCTTTGGCCAAGAAACACCAGCAATGGTCTGATGAATCCAAATGAGAGATTTGTGGTTCCAACTGCCGTGTCTTTGTGAGACACAGAGTAGTTGTACGGATGATCTCCGCATGTGTGGTTCCAACTGTGAAGCATGGAGGAGGTGTGATGGTGCTTTGCTGGTGACACTGTCTGTCACCACTTAATCAGCATGGCTACCACAGCATTCTGCAGCAATACGCCATTCCATCTGGTTTGTGCTTAGTGGGACTATCATTTGTTTTTCAACAGGACAATGGCCCAAAACACACCTCCAGGCTGTGTAAGGGTTATTTGACCAAGGAGAGTGATGGAGTGTTACATAAGATGACCTGGCCTCCACAATCACCTGACCTCAACCCAATTGAGATTACTTGGGATGAGTTGGACCACAGAGTGAAGGAAAAGCAGCCAACAGGTGCTCAGCATATGTGGGAACTCCTTCAAGACTGTTGGAAAAGCATTCGTCATGAAGCTGGTTGAGAATGCCAAGTGTGCAAAGTTGTCATCGAGGTAAAGGGTGACTACTTTGAAAACTTTTTAGCTTACTACATGATTCCATATGCGTTATTTCATAGTTTTGATGTCTTCACTATTATTCTACAATGTAGAAAATAGTAAAAATAAAGAACAACCCTTGAATAAGTAGGTGTCCAAACTTTTGACTGGTACTGTATGGTTATTTAACCTTTTCAAATTCAAATACAATTTTACTGCAAAAGCTACTGATTGCAAAATGCATAGCATAGCAGTGCACAGATATAAGCCTTTATACAACGGATGGGTGTAATCCTGAATGCTGATTGGTTAAAACCGCATTTCAGACGGTGTCTTTGCCACAACTTACCACCGGCTAAATCTAGAGACATTAAAATGCCCATTTACTCTGTTCCATCTGACTGTGCAATCCACTGTCTCATCAGCCCAGCCAGGCACTTTATAAACATGATCTCCACTGTAAAAAGCATCTAGACATTATCTCACATTTCTTTTAGACTAACATTTAGTTTTCAACAGATTTGTATAAACCTTGCTGTCTGTCTCCAACATTTGCAACATTGTTTCAATATTCTCCATCTGTCCCATAGTAATGAACGAGTTGGGAGTCGGGACAAAACAGACAGTGTTTCTCAGCCAATAGAAATCATGAATCAGCTGGTATCACTTTTACAGAAACGTCAATTGAAAAAAGGTCAAACAAAACAAAGTGCAGCTAGTTTGCAGTCTTTCCATCTTCTGTTTGAAGTGATTGTGTTAGCTGTCTTGTTGGCTACCTCCTCTGAACAACAGTGTCCTGACGAGTGAGCACATTTTCTATGCCAGCCAGTATGGCAATGGAACATTAGTTTGAACGACTGGGTCACGTCCATAGATACAGAACTGTAATGAACACGATGGGAGACAGAGCTGATTTCAAGCGCAGGGCACAGCAGGTGTTTACTTGTAAAGGACCACAGCAGGAGGCAGGTAGCTGGGTCCAGGGACAGGCAGAAGGTCATACACAGGGGGTCCAACAAGGTAACAGTACAGGCAGGGAAAAGGCTAGTAACGTAGTCCGGGAGATCGGGCAATAGGTTGATAACAGGAAATCCGATAGGCTAAAGTACAGGCAGGGAGTAGGCGTCGTTAGTGAGGCAGGCAAAAACTATCATACACAGGAGGGTTACATTACAGGAAACCCAGCGCTCCAACTAGAAGTGTGTCACAGAACAAACAATACCCCCCACAATGATGGGGTGCAAAGAACTGATCTAAATAGTGTGTGATAATGACATACAGGTGTGTGAACAGGTGATCAGAATTCAGGTGATTGGGATCTGGAGAGTGAGCTGCGTTCAGGGGATCTACGTTTTGGGAGTGTGAGTTGGAAGCAGACGTTACAAGAACAAAGCGACCCTTGATTTGTGTCGGGACTATATCTTGTGGAAGAATGAAATAGTATGGTTTTTAATACAATGCAAAGAATGATGTTTACGCTATTTTGACTCCACTAGTGCTGCTGTTCTAATATTGATACTGAAATCAGATGATTGATACATGGATGGATTTGGATTGGGCCTAATCATGACAATTTTTCTGATTAAAAGATTTGTCCAAGTCCAATTTTCAAGGAAGCAATAGGGCCGCCAAACCGTGCCAATACATCCTCCAAACACCAGCTTCGAGGGCATTATGTGGTAACCCACTTTAACCCACGTTACCAGCATATTCAAATAATGATTGACATATTTTTATTAAAAATCTATTCATACTATTTAATTCTTCCACAAGATATAGTCCCGACACAAATCTAGGGTTGCTTTTTTCTGTATCTATGGACAGTCGCAACAAATAATGCAATCACATGTTAACAGTTTTGATAGCCTCCCATTCGAGTGCACAGGCTATAGCCAATGGTAGGCAACCTATCAACGCGTCACCCACCACCAGTGACGATTTTAGCATGTAAACCTTGGTGGGGCAAACTGAATTTTCTGAATTTTATGCATGCCAGCAAAGCCACCACACAACACATGAATTACACTATAACAGTAACAAACGGTGCCCACAAACTATTAGGGTCTGCATAAAGCTGTCCCAACAGCGGAGCTTTCTTTTCAGCACCATGGAGTGAATCCTTACCACCTCTACACCTAGTTATCTAGGTGTACACCTAGTTGTCTGGCAGCAAAACAGTTCATTCAGCCTCATTTACTGCCTTAAAAAAAAAAGACAGCTGATATGGTTGACTTGCTTATACAAAACATGGTTTCTACTGACAATTGAGATGTACAAACTATGGCATAAGGGAACAATGAGCAGATGAGGCAATCCGTAATTTTGATTAAGACATTAATGAGTGAGCTGAGATGGACATACTCAGTATAACTATTTAATCAGCACTTTTGAAATGTACAGCGACAGAATTCAGAACATGGGCGATTCTTACAGTATTCTCCCTGTACACCAAGTGGCATATAAGCAGACAATGAAAGTTCTTTCAATATTCAATGACGTTTCTCTAAAACAGGCTATAGGTTACATGTGCACCACCAAGTCAGAACAGTAGGCTAAGTTATGAGGGGGAAAGGGACCAAATTATTAGGGTGAGGCACATGGGCTACTAACAGCTTACTACACAACATACACTTACTTACTTTCTTATTTCCCTGGCATATTACATTATTTATGCAGTAGCATACAAGACATTTTTGGACTTACAGTACCTTGTTGTGCAGTGCTCGCTTGAACAGGAAGGTGGCGCGGCGGTCCTTCTTCTGGGCAAATTTTGTCATCAAAGTCTGGCATTCTCTGGATTTATGGTGCTTTCAAGACAACTGGGAATTTAAAAAAAATCAAGGTCGAATCATATCATTGATTTTCAGATCGGAGCTCTAGAAAGAGGCCCAAGTTTCCGACTTGGAATTCCATGCTGGATGACCGTTCAAAACGCATTTTCCCAGTCGGAGCTCGTTTTCCCCCCCGAGTTCCCAGTTATCTTGAACTCACTGAAGTTTGAGATTTCCTAGTTCCCAGTTGTTTTGAATGCGGCAGAAGTGTAACGTAATACAGTGTGTGTAGAAGGTGAGTTTAATAATCATGCAGATGAACAGAACATGAGAAGCGTACAGAACGTGAGAGAAAACAATACTACCTAGTGACTGCTTTCTACTGAGGGCTAAATAAACGGAGTAATCAAGGAGATAATGATGACCAGGTGTGCATAATGATAAGGAACAGGTGTGTGTAATGATGGGGAACAGGTGTGCGTGATGGTTGTTACCAGGCCCGGTGGTTAGTAGTTGAGTGCTGGATAGAGGGAGCTGGAGTAGGCGTGACAGTACACCCCCCTTGGCACGCGGCTCCAGCCGCAGGATGGCCCCAAAGGTGAGGAGTGGGCCAGTCCGGATGGCGGAGATGGAAATCACGGATGATGTTGGGGTCCAGGATGGAGCCGATCCCCACGACGTCGGGAATCCAGGAGGCACTTAACGGCATAGGCGGGGGTCCCATCAATGTCAAGGGGTGGCGTCGCGGGGGATGGCATCCACCAGGGGAACAGGAACAAGGAACAAGGAGGAGGGAGACATGAAAGGATGGTGAGATCCGGTAGTTGGAGGGGAGTTGTAGACGATAAGTTCTCATTGACCCTCCGGACAACCTTGAAGGGCCAGACGTGATCACCAGGATGGAACACGTGAGCCTCACTGCGGTGGCGGTCCACCTGATCCTTCTGACGGTGGAACCAGTCATCCACTGCGGGGCCGGCTGGTATCCAAGGACACACTGGAAGGGAGTCAGCCCGGTGAAGGTGTGCCGAAGTGAGTTCTGGGCGTACTCTGCCCAGGGAAGGAACTGGGCCCAGACCCCCTGACGGTCCTGGCAGTGACTCATTAAGAACCTCCCCAGCTCCTGGTTGATCCACCTGCCTGTTGGACTAAGGCTGGTACCCGGATGTGAGGCTGACCGTGGCTCCCAGCTTCTCCATAAAGGCTTTCCATACCCGCAACGTGAATTGAGGACCACGGTTGGAAACGATGTCCTCTGGAAGGCCGTAGTGCCGGAAGACCTGCTGGAATAGTGTGTCAGTGACCTGCGAGCGGTAGGTAGACCAGAGAGACGGATAAAATGGCAGGATTTAGAGAATCTGTGAACAACAACCATAAGTGATAAAACCATCAGAAAGGGGGCGATCAGTTATGAAGTCTATGGACAGATGTATCCACGGGAAGTAGTTTCCCTGCTGGAGCATTCCAGGGAGATTTGGATTGGGCACATACAGAGCAAGAGTTGACATATTGGGCGACGTCCTGCGCCAAGGTGGGCCACCAGTACTTGTCGGATGGGGATTGGATGGTGCGGGTGATACCTGGGTGTACAGCGACGAGGGATGTGTGCCCAGGTCAACAGCCGATCTCTTACACCGTGGGGACGTAGATGCATTCAGGAGGGCAGGTAGCAGGAGTGGGTTCCCTCTCCAGAGCCTGGAGGACGTCCACATCTACGTCCCAAAACATGGGCCTAACAATACGGGAGAACAGATTGATGGGCTGGAGGGCAGTCACAGGACCCTCCACAGACGTGGAACCACAGGGTGCGGGAAAGCAGGTCCTCTGGCATCCTGGTCCCCAGGCGGTGATTCTCATCCTCGACCAGGAGATGGGGGGGTTATGACGTTGGAGCCAACGGAGGCCGAGGATGACTGTATGGGTGTGGTGATGATGAGGAAGGGAAGGCTTTCCTGGTGCATGGGTCCCATGGTGAGGGTGCTGCGATGTGCGTAATTGTGCCGGATCCCACTGGTCATGTATCCAGGGCTTGAACAGGAAAAGGAGAGGAGAGCGGGTATGAATTTATGTTCAGGGAGGAGGACAAGGCCTAGTCGATTAAATTCCTTGTGGCACCGGAGTCCACTAGAGCTGTAGAGACAAAACCTGAGGGACAGCCAGCGAAATGTGAACCAGAAAGGGATTGACGGAAAACGA
This sequence comes from Salvelinus namaycush, assembly GCF_016432855.1. Lineage (NCBI taxonomy): Eukaryota > Metazoa > Chordata > Actinopteri > Salmoniformes > Salmonidae > Salvelinus > Salvelinus namaycush. Next base: position 11,842,784 of record NC_052327.1, read on the forward strand.
TGATGGAATACTCACGCCTACCCTGGGAGACGGAAGACCCTCTGCCCTAGTGGACCCCGGGTTGGGACGCACCGGACACTGCTGAATCTGATGCCCCTCCTGGCCGCAATTGGGACAGAGCCCTATCTGTCTCCGGTGACGCCGCTGTGCCATGGAGAGGTGTGTGGCCCCTACCTCCATGGGTTCAGGCTCTGCCTCAGGACAGCCAAAGGAGGGAGACGAGTGGCGAGGTGGGCACCGGCTCTTCCGAAGAAGGTTATCCAGATGGATGATTATCCAGAAGATTATCCCGACACACCAACTCCGTCTGGACTTCTTCGCGCAGTCCTCTCCGGAATAGAGTGCGGAGTGCCGGCTCATTCCAGTCACTGGAGGCCACATTCTGAAAGGTGAGGGCGTACTTCGCAGCGGTCTGGGCAAGTCGCTCACCTCCCTCTCTGCCCTCTGGAGGATGGTCGAAGCCCGCCCTGAACAGAACCATGAACCTCTCATAGGAACTCTTCCTCTCTCCCAGATGGCCCTATACCCACTCCAACGCCCACCCGGTCAACAGGGAAATGACCATGGCAACCTTGGACCTGTCGGTGGTGGGGCTTCCCGTCTGATAGACGAAAGAGATGGAGCACTGGAGTAGGAAGCCATGGCATTTCGATGGAGTACTGTCATACTTCTCCGGAAGGGACAGTCGGACATCGCTGACCTGGGTGGACGGCTGGGTAGGCTGGCTCACTGTGACAACCTGTGGTAGGAGGCCCTCTGATAGGGGTATGGAGAGCCTCACTGGGTGTGTCGAGGTGTTGGAGAACGCGGAGGACCTCTATGGCCATACCCAGTTGCGCCAGCTGGTCGTGGTGTTGGTGGTAGATGACCCTGTTCCTTGACCGTCAAAGATGTTTTTATCCTCTGCTGCTTCCAAATTGCGAGGTAGTATTCTTTAACGTAAAACGACGGGAGTCAGGAAGCAGTTGCATTAGGTGAGTTTAATAATGAAACGATGCAGATGAACAGAACATGAGAAGCATACAGAGTATGAGGTTGGATGGGGAGCGTCGCTGCACAGCTATTTTCAGGTCTCTCCAGAGACGTTAGATCGGGTTCAAGTCCGGGCTCTGGCTGGGCCACTCAAGGACATTCAGAGACTTGTCCCGAAGCCACTCCTGCGTTGTCTTGGCTGTGTGCTTAGGGTCGTTGTCCTGTTGGAAAGTGAACTTTCATCCCAATCTGAAGTCCTCAGCGCTCTGGAGCAGGTTTTCATCAAGGATCTCTTTGTACTTTGCTCCATTCAACAAAATGTGGTAAAAGTGAAGGAGTCGGAATACTTTCCGAATGTATTGTATTAATGACTTAACAGCAACAACAAGTAATCAAGCCTTAATCACATTGATTGATCAAAGTTGATACTTTATTAGAAACACTCATGTTTATGACTGACTATGGTAAATGTTATGTCTGATGAAGCTGTTATAAAGACTTCATGAACATATACGGGGGGGGGGGGGTACAGTAAAGTCTTAAATACTATATAGTAAAAATACCCATAAATACTATATACTTATTCAACATGTTTAACAAGCATCCAGGCTGTTCTTCTTCCTGTTTATACCCCTTTGTTTTTCTAAATCTTCAAGTCAGACTATAGTGGTAGAGCACTGCTTTATAACACTGTGTGATAGAGTAATCAAGAGGTCCTGAGACACTTCCTTGTTCTATAACCAACACTTCCTTGTTCTATTACCGACACTTCCTGGTTCTATTAGAGCCCTGCGATTCTGTGCAGCCCAGTTCTCTGACCTCATTTAGGGCCCTGAAACTGGCTTCTGCTTCCTGTCACTGCCATTAATTACCCTGCTAGCCCCGGGGGTTCTGACTGGGTCACCCTGCACTCGGAGGCTCCCTGAGTAGTAGCCCAGGTTACTTATTTGTAGCCCAGGTTACTTATTTGGAGGAATGGTAGTGTTTTAATAGTCGGAGTTAACCTTGTTACACGTGATTGTGAACACCCCTTACACTTACGTGTGGTACCCACTTTTTCCTGTCACACACACACACATCAAATTTCATTGGTCAAATACACATGGTTAGCAGATGTTAATGCGAGTGTAGCGAAATGCTTGTGCTTCTAGTTCCGACCGTGCGGTAATATCTAACAAGTAATCTAATAATTTCACAACAACTACCTTATACGCACAAGTGTAAGGGAATGAATAAGAATATGTACACATAAATATGTGGATGAGTGATGGCCGTGCGGCATAGGCAAGATTCAGTAGACGGTATAGAGTACAGTATATACACATATGAGATGAGTAATGTAGGGTGTGTAAACATTATATAAAGTGGCATTGTTTAAAGTGACTAGTGATACATTTATTACATCCAATATTTAATTACTAAAGTGGCTAGAGATTTGAGTCAGTATGTTGGCAGCAGCCACTCAATGTTAATGATGGCTGTTTAACAGTCTGATGGCCTTGAGATAGAAGCTGTTTTTCAGTCTCTCGGTCCCAGCTTTGATGCACCTGTACTGACCTCGCCTTCTGGATGATAGCAGGGTGAACAGGCAGTGGCTCGGGTGGTTGTTGTCCTTGATGATCTTTTTGGCCTTCCTGTGACATCAGGTGGTGTAGGTGTCCTGGAGGGCAGGTAGTTTGCCCATGGTGACGTGTTTTGCAGACCTCACTACCCTCTGGAGAGCCTTACGGTTGTGGGCGGAGCAGTTGCCGTACCAGGCGGTGATACAGCACCGACAGGATGCTCTCGATTGTGCGTCTGTTAAAGTTTGTGAGTGTTTTCGGTGACAAGCCAAATTTCATCAGCCTCCTGAGGTTGAAGAGGCGTTGTTGCACCTTCTTCACCATGCTGTCTGTGTGGGTGGACAATTTCAGTTTGTCCATGATGTGTACGCCGAGGAACTTAAAAACTTTCCACCTTCTCCACTGCTGTCTCGTCGATGTGGATAGGAGGGTGTTCCCTCTGCTGTTTCCTGAAGTCCACAATCATCTCCTTTGTTTTGTTGACTTTGAGTGTGAGGTTATTTTCCTGACACCACACTCCGAGGGCCCTCACCTCCTCCCTGTAGGCCATCTTGTCACTGTTGGTAAGCAAGCCTACCACTGTAGCTTCGTCTGTTAACTTGATGATTGAGTTAGAGGCGTGCATGGCCACGCAGTCATGGGCGAACAGGGAGTACAGGAGAGGGCTAAGAACGCACCCTTGTGGGGCCTCAGTGTTGAGGATCAGCGGGGTGGAGATGTTTCCTACCCTCAACACCTGGGGGCGGCCCGGCAGGAAGTCCAGGACCCAGTTGCACAGGGCGGGGTCGAGACACACACACAGGCACTGCAAACGAGTCCGTAAAAATAGCTATTATTGTAATGGAGGGTGAAGAGCTGTCAGCTTCCATTTACATGTCAGTAGTCTCTAAACCAACAGAACATGGCCTTGCACTTGACTTCTCTTTTTCCACCTCCCTGCACATTGGGTTGACTTGTGCTCTCTAGGAAGCGTTGTTGCTCTACTACAGTGCATTACAGCTAAGCAGGAGGTAAGCAAGAGTTTACAGGGCTACAGATTGAGAAAGGGAAGTCAAAAGGAGATACACAGGAGTGCGCACTGTAGGGAGAATCCAGTGAACATTGTAAAAGGTTAACAATGGGCTGACATTAACTATGAGTATTAGGCTTATGCCGATAAATTATAGGCTGTGCTCAAAATGGCACCAGATTCCCTACATAGTGCTACACTCTGAAGGTGATAGGGTGCCACCCACTATACAGAAAAATAGGGTGTTATTTAAGAAATAGGCTTTTGCTACTGCACACAAGTACTCAATGGCCCATAGTCACTAGCTACAGTACATCCAATCTGCTGCTGCTATGCTAATCCGATAGCAGTAAAATTCAGTGTCATCATGGTGGACTGACTGTCCGTTAATCCCATTTACACTCACCAGGCATATTAGTGCATGCTAACTCTCCTTATGTGAAGAGTGGTGTAATAAATTAGTCAATGTGTAATGTCGAGTCATATTTCAGAAAAGTTGCTGGGGTCTCATTCTGTAGGTTTAATTTCCTTCGCTGAGGTTTCACTGAAAATGTTTCAGAAAGAGCAATACATGGATAAATGTTTTTGCCAGGGTCCATTTTTCATGTTCAACTCTCGACAGTTCAAGTAGTCTCTCGGAGGTACAATATTCCTCCCTGTACCCACCCACAGAAATAGGTGGAGTGCTTTATCTGTTGTGAGGAACTGTAGAAAGAGGTTTTGCAAGGTAAGAGTATTCTCCTTGGTGACAGATATTTAACATTTCAGATTAAAGACTCAGACAGCGCTTGGGCACTGCGGATCCTGTATGGATCCTTGTGATTTTACAATGTCTTGAGCCAGCAGGAGAGGGTGAGTGGATATCTTAGAAACCCAGGAATGATCTTTGGTGCAGTGCTAATGGGCAATTACGGAGCATACTGTATCAGTTGTTTAAATATTTTCTACTCTTTTTAAATCTTTCTCTTTTGTGTTAATTCAGTACAACATGAAAATCTACAAGATTCCAAAAGCACAAGGCAATGTCACTGATTAGATTTGTTTCATGTAGACTTCATACAGTTGTGGAACCTCACGAATGTATACTATGAATGGGGGAAATAATCCCATGATTACAAATAGAGAATCAAAAAGCCAAGAGTAAAAAGTGGCTTCAGGGGCACCTGGCCTGAGGGTCTGTGCTATCCTTGGGACGTCCCTACCCTAAACCTTAAGCATAACTCTTACCCTAACCTTAACCAATTTAAATGTCAACTTCAATGGAGTATGTACATCCCAAGGATCCCGGATAGCACAGACCCTGGCATAAGAGCACCATCTCTCCAAAATGGTGTATGTGTTTGTGTGTGCGAGCATCATGCATTATGGAAGCTGATGTTGAATTATTCAAAGCATTCATATTGATCCCAGGGCCTGATATCACTGTAGTCTGGCTCAGAGAGAGAGCGAGAGAGATGGAGAGAGAGAAAAAGATGGAGAAAGAAAATTGAGAAATACATAGAAAAAGGGGAGAAGGAAAGGTGAGAGGGAGGATAGCGAGAGAGATAAAGCTTAGGTCAGAGGAACGACAACCATCTCATCATCCCATTGATCTCTCAGACAATTCCCACACCACACACATCAATGGTACCCTGGTGGGTCAAACAGAACCCAACCATGGGTTGACGGGGGGGTGTATCAGCCCTGGACACATACTGTAACAGAACACAGTCCATGGCAGGAATGTTTACTTTGGAAGTGTGTGTGTGTTATTAGGTGAGGTCTTAAAAGAGCACTGCTGAGCAGTGAAATGTAGCATACCTTGCGAGATGTAGGTGTTAAGTTGCCCCGAGGCGCTGATCTTGGGCCAGTTTTGCATTCCCACCATTAATGGTTAGGTTAGGATTGGGAAAGGGGAAGATGATCCTAGATCTGTACCTAGGGGAAACTTCACCCTATTACATTTACAAAAGGGATCGTCTGTAACGTCTGACTCTGTAGCTGGCAATCTTTGGCTAAGTTCCAGATCGTCTGTAAATCAGTCATGCTGCACACATTAGTGATTTAATGCAACATCATTTACATTGCATATGGGCATCAAATTGCAAAATCATATTGATGTGGTTAATGACATGTTAAACACTTATCTTAAGCCTGTTGCATGCTTCCCAGTCTAAACATTTTGCGTATATGACAGAATTGTGTGAAGTTTGTGTTTGTTTTGGACTAACGTAACAAAATGTGGAAAAAGTCAAGGGGTCGGGATATTTTACGAATGTACTGTATATATACAGTTTGGACACACCTACTCATTCAAGGGTTTTTCTTTATTTTTACTATTTTCTACATCAAGACATCAAAACTCTGAAATAACACATATGGAATCATGTAGTAACCAAAAAAGTGTTAAACAAATCAAAATATAGTTAGTATTTTAAATTCTTCAAAGTAGCCACCCTTTGCCTTGATGACAGTTTTGCACACTCTCGGCATTCTCTCAACCAGCTTCATGAGGTAGTCACCTGGAATGCATTTCAATTAATAGGTGTGCCTTGTTAAAAGTTAATTTGTGGAATTTATTTCCTTCTTAATGCGTTTGTGCCAATCAGTTGTGTAGTGGTGGTATACAGAAGATAGCCCTATTTGGTAAAAGACCAAGTCAATATTATGGCAAGAACAGCTCAAATAAGCAAAGAGAAACGACAGTCCATCATTACTTTAAGTCATGAAGGCCAGTCAATCTGGAACATTTCAAGAACTTCGAAAGTTTCTTCAAGTGCAGTCGCAAAAACCATCAAGCGCTATGATGAAACTGGCTCTCACGAGGACCGCCACAGGAAAGGAAGACCCAAAGTTACCTCTGCTGCAGAGGATAGGTTCATTAAAGTTACCAGCCTCAGAAATTGAGGATAATAAATGCTTCACAGAGTTCAAGTAACAGACACATCTCAACATCAACTGTTCAGAGGAGACTGTGTGAATCAGGCCTTCATGGTCAAATTGCTGCAAAGAAACCACTACTAAAGGACACCAATAATAAGAAGAGACTTGCTTGGGCCAAGAAACAAGAGCAATGGACATTAGACCTGTGGAAATCTGTCCTTTGGTCTGATGAGTCCAAATTGGTTAGCAGATGTTAATGCGAGTGTAGCGAAATGCTTGTGCTTCTAGTTCCGACCGTGCGGTAATATCTAACAAGTAATCTAATAATTTCACAACAACTACCTTATACGCACAAGTGTAAGGGAATGAATAAGAATATGTACACATAAATATGTGGATGAGTGATGGCCGTGCGGCATAGGCAAGATTCAGTAGACGGTATAGAGTACAGTATATACACATATGAGATGAGTAATGTAGGGTGTGTAAACATTATATAAAGTGGCATTGTTTAAAGTGACTAGTGATACATTTATTACATCCAATATTTAATTACTAAAGTGGCTAGAGATTTGAGTCAGTATGTTGGCAGCAGCCACTCAATGTTAATGATGGCTGTTTAACAGTCTGATGGCCTTGAGATAGAAGCTGTTTTTCAGTCTCTCGGTCCCAGCTTTGATGCACCTGTACTGACCTCGCCTTCTGGATGATAGCAGGGTGAACAGGCAGTGGCTCGGGTGGTTGTTGTCCTTGATGATCTTTTTGGCCTTCCTGTGACATCAGGTGGTGTAGGTGTCCTGGAGGGCAGGTAGTTTGCCCATGGTGACGTGTTTTGCAGACCTCACTACCCTCTGGAGAGCCTTACGGTTGTGGGCGGAGCAGTTGCCGTACCAGGCGGTGATACAGCACCGACAGGATGCTCTCGATTGTGCGTCTGTTAAAGTTTGTGAGTGTTTTCGGTGACAAGCCAAATTTCATCAGCCTCCTGAGGTTGAAGAGGCGTTGTTGCACCTTCTTCACCATGCTGTCTGTGTGGGTGGACAATTTCAGTTTGTCCATGATGTGTACGCCGAGGAACTTAAAAACTTTCCACCTTCTCCACTGCTGTCTCGTCGATGTGGATAGGAGGGTGTTCCCTCTGCTGTTTCCTGAAGTCCACAATCATCTCCTTTGTTTTGTTGACTTTGAGTGTGAGGTTATTTTCCTGACACCACACTCCGAGGGCCCTCACCTCCTCCCTGTAGGCCATCTTGTCACTGTTGGTAAGCAAGCCTACCACTGTAGCTTCGTCTGTTAACTTGATGATTGAGTTAGAGGCGTGCATGGCCACGCAGTCATGGGCGAACAGGGAGTACAGGAGAGGGCTAAGAACGCACCCTTGTGGGGCCTCAGTGTTGAGGATCAGCGGGGTGGAGATGTTTCCTACCCTCAACACCTGGGGGCGGCCCGGCAGGAAGTCCAGGACCCAGTTGCACAGGGCGGGGTCGAGACACACACACAGGCACTGCAAACGAGTCCGTAAAAATAGCTATTATTGTAATGGAGGGTGAAGAGCTGTCAGCTTCCATTTACATGTCAGTAGTCTCTAAACCAACAGAACATGGCCTTGCACTTGACTTCTCTTTTTCCACCTCCCTGCACATTGGGTTGACTTGTGCTCTCTAGGAAGCGTTGTTGCTCTACTACAGTGCATTACAGCTAAGCAGGAGGTAAGCAAGAGTTTACAGGGCTACAGATTGAGAAAGGGAAGTCAAAAGGAGATACACAGGAGTGCGCACTGTAGGGAGAATCCAGTGAACATTGTAAAAGGTTAACAATGGGCTGACATTAACTATGAGTATTAGGCTTATGCCGATAAATTATAGGCTGTGCTCAAAATGGCACCAGATTCCCTACATAGTGCTACACTCTGAAGGTGATAGGGTGCCACCCACTATACAGAAAAATAGGGTGTTATTTAAGAAATAGGCTTTTGCTACTGCACACAAGTACTCAATGGCCCATAGTCACTAGCTACAGTACATCCAATCTGCTGCTGCTATGCTAATCCGATAGCAGTAAAATTCAGTGTCATCATGGTGGACTGACTGTCCGTTAATCCCATTTACACTCACCAGGCATATTAGTGCATGCTAACTCTCCTTATGTGAAGAGTGGTGTAATAAATTAGTCAATGTGTAATGTCGAGTCATATTTCAGAAAAGTTGCTGGGGTCTCATTCTGTAGGTTTAATTTCCTTCGCTGAGGTTTCACTGAAAATGTTTCAGAAAGAGCAATACATGGATAAATGTTTTTGCCAGGGTCCATTTTTCATGTTCAACTCTCGACAGTTCAAGTAGTCTCTCGGAGGTACAATATTCCTCCCTGTACCCACCCACAGAAATAGGTGGAGTGCTTTATCTGTTGTGAGGAACTGTAGAAAGAGGTTTTGCAAGGTAAGAGTATTCTCCTTGGTGACAGATATTTAACATTTCAGATTAAAGACTCAGACAGCGCTTGGGCACTGCGGATCCTGTATGGATCCTTGTGATTTTACAATGTCTTGAGCCAGCAGGAGAGGGTGAGTGGATATCTTAGAAACCCAGGAATGATCTTTGGTGCAGTGCTAATGGGCAATTACGGAGCATACTGTATCAGTTGTTTAAATATTTTCTACTCTTTTTAAATCTTTCTCTTTTGTGTTAATTCAGTACAACATGAAAATCTACAAGATTCCAAAAGCACAAGGCAATGTCACTGATTAGATTTGTTTCATGTAGACTTCATACAGTTGTGGAACCTCACGAATGTATACTATGAATGGGGGAAATAATCCCATGATTACAAATAGAGAATCAAAAAGCCAAGAGTAAAAAGTGGCTTCAGGGGCACCTGGCCTGAGGGTCTGTGCTATCCTTGGGACGTCCCTACCCTAAACCTTAAGCATAACTCTTACCCTAACCTTAACCAATTTAAATGTCAACTTCAATGGAGTATGTACATCCCAAGGATCCCGGATAGCACAGACCCTGGCATAAGAGCACCATCTCTCCAAAATGGTGTATGTGTTTGTGTGTGCGAGCATCATGCATTATGGAAGCTGATGTTGAATTATTCAAAGCATTCATATTGATCCCAGGGCCTGATATCACTGTAGTCTGGCTCAGAGAGAGAGCGAGAGAGATGGAGAGAGAGAAAAAGATGGAGAAAGAAAATTGAGAAATACATAGAAAAAGGGGAGAAGGAAAGGTGAGAGGGAGGATAGCGAGAGAGATAAAGCTTAGGTCAGAGGAACGACAACCATCTCATCATCCCATTGATCTCTCAGACAATTCCCACACCACACACATCAATGGTACCCTGGTGGGTCAAACAGAACCCAACCATGGGTTGACGGGGGGGTGTATCAGCCCTGGACACATACTGTAACAGAACACAGTCCATGGCAGGAATGTTTACTTTGGAAGTGTGTGTGTGTTATTAGGTGAGGTCTTAAAAGAGCACTGCTGAGCAGTGAAATGTAGCATACCTTGCGAGATGTAGGTGTTAAGTTGCCCCGAGGCGCTGATCTTGGGCCAGTTTTGCATTCCCACCATTAATGGTTAGGTTAGGATTGGGAAAGGGGAAGATGATCCTAGATCTGTACCTAGGGGAAACTTCACCCTATTACATTTACAAAAGGGATCGTCTGTAACGTCTGACTCTGTAGCTGGCAATCTTTGGCTAAGTTCCAGATCGTCTGTAAATCAGTCATGCTGCACACATTAGTGATTTAATGCAACATCATTTACATTGCATATGGGCATCAAATTGCAAAATCATATTGATGTGGTTAATGACATGTTAAACACTTATCTTAAGCCTGTTGCATGCTTCCCAGTCTAAACATTTTGCGTATATGACAGAATTGTGTGAAGTTTGTGTTTGTTTTGGACTAACGTAACAAAATGTGGAAAAAGTCAAGGGGTCGGGATATTTTACGAATGTACTGTATATATACAGTTTGGACACACCTACTCATTCAAGGGTTTTTCTTTATTTTTACTATTTTCTACATCAAGACATCAAAACTCTGAAATAACACATATGGAATCATGTAGTAACCAAAAAAGTGTTAAACAAATCAAAATATAGTTAGTATTTTAAATTCTTCAAAGTAGCCACCCTTTGCCTTGATGACAGTTTTGCACACTCTCGGCATTCTCTCAACCAGCTTCATGAGGTAGTCACCTGGAATGCATTTCAATTAATAGGTGTGCCTTGTTAAAAGTTAATTTGTGGAATTTATTTCCTTCTTAATGCGTTTGTGCCAATCAGTTGTGTAGTGGTGGTATACAGAAGATAGCCCTATTTGGTAAAAGACCAAGTCAATATTATGGCAAGAACAGCTCAAATAAGCAAAGAGAAACGACAGTCCATCATTACTTTAAGTCATGAAGGCCAGTCAATCTGGAACATTTCAAGAACTTCGAAAGTTTCTTCAAGTGCAGTCGCAAAAACCATCAAGCGCTATGATGAAACTGGCTCTCACGAGGACCGCCACAGGAAAGGAAGACCCAAAGTTACCTCTGCTGCAGAGGATAGGTTCATTAAAGTTACCAGCCTCAGAAATTGAGGATAATAAATGCTTCACAGAGTTCAAGTAACAGACACATCTCAACATCAACTGTTCAGAGGAGACTGTGTGAATCAGGCCTTCATGGTCAAATTGCTGCAAAGAAACCACTACTAAAGGACACCAATAATAAGAAGAGACTTGCTTGGGCCAAGAAACAAGAGCAATGGACATTAGACCTGTGGAAATCTGTCCTTTGGTCTGATGAGTCCAAATTGGAGATTTTTGGTTCCAACCGCCGTGTCTTTGTGAGATGCAGAGTAGGTGAACGGATGATCACCACATGTTTTTTTTGCTAATTTATTGAAAATGAAGAATAACCTTTGGCAGTGATTATAGCTGTGAGTCTTTCTGTAAGTCTCTAAGATCTTTGAACACCTGGATTGTACAATATTTTCACATTCTTTTAAAAATGATTCAAGCTATGTCAAGTTGGTTGTTGATCATTGCTAGACAGCCATTTTCAAGTCAAAACTGTAACTAAGCCACCCAGGGACATTCAATGTCATCTTGGTAAGCAACCCCAGTCCTTGTGTTTTAGGATTTAGGATTTTAGGATTTTGCCTGTGCTTAGCTCTATTCCATTTATTTTTTATCCTAACAAGCATACCCATAACATGATGCAGCCACCACCATTCTTGAAAATATAAAGAGTGGTACTCAGTGATGTGTTGGGTTTGCCCCAAATATAACGCTTTGTATTAAGGACATGAAGTTTTAAAAAATTGCCACATTGTTTCCCAGTTTAATTTAGTGCCTTATTGCAAACAGGGTGCATGTTTTGGAATATTTGTATTCTGTACAGGCTTCTTTCTTTTCACTCTGTCATTTAGGTTAGTATTGTGGAGTAACTACAATAGTTTATCCATCCTCAGTTTTCTCCTATCGCAGCCAATAAACTCTGTAACTGTTTTAAAGTTCCCATTGGCCTCATGGTGAAATCCCTAAGTGGTTCCTTCCTCTCTGGCAACTGAGTTAGGAAGGACGCCTGTATCTTTGTAGTGACTGTGTGTATTGATACACCATCCAAAGTGTAATAACTTCACCATGCTCAAAGTGATATTCAGTGTCTGACTTATTATAATTTTTTCACCCATTGGAAAACCTCCCTGGTCTTTGTGGTTAAATCTGGGTTTGAAATTCATTGCTCGACTGAGGGACCTTACATATAATTGTATGTGCGGGGTACAGAGTTGAGGTAGTCATTCAAAAATAATTTTAAACACTATTATTGCACACAAAGTGAGTCCATGCAACTCATTGTGTGACTTGTTAAGCACATTTTTACTCCTGAACCTATTTAGGCTTGCCATAAGAAAGGGGTTGAATACTTATTGACTCAAGACATTTCAGCTTTTCATTTTTTATTAATTTGTAAAAATGTAATTCCATATTTGACATTATGGGGTATTGTGTGTAGGTCAATGACACATAATCTACATTTAATAAGTGTTACATTCAGGCTGTAACAACAAAATGTGGCAAAAGTCAAGTGGTGTGAATACTTTCTGAATTGCACTATATATATATATTGTAGGATTTTCGTTTTTGGGATGAGTTGGTGGTGCGCACAGGGACGAATTGTTGTCCCAGTCCGCCCCTGTCTTACTCACCAGAATGTTTTGTGCTTAGTCTTAGCAGTGGAAGAGTTAAAGCTGGTGCAATATGTGAGTCGCATAGCGCCCCTCACTGGCCCAAAAAGTCGTAGCTGAACCATAGGCGGCTGGTGGCTGCAGACGATGTTGCCGCATCCCGTCCCGCTTTGCCACAGGCCTACATTCGTATCAAAATCTTCTCTCCAATCCCTCGCGCCCTTCCTCATCCTCCTCCTTCTCACCCCGCCCACGCGCACACCACCAATGCTCCTCTCCGGTTTCTAGACACACGACTCTACGCTTAAGTGGCTCGGCATCGGTAACGGTATGTAAATCTGTCTATGACAAGTTATCCTGGCAAATCGGTTTTACATAAAATATGCCGAATGATTAGGCTATATGTTCAGCCGTTCCTAAAATCGAGTCTGTTTTCCTTATTTTTGCATGGAATTGATCAATGGTAGACTAGATGTGTACCGATAGACTTGTGACGTAGGGTGACTGGCTCCTCTCCCCTTATCCTCAGATGACTGCATTACATTTCAATGTATTTCATCAGAAACATCATGAGCCCATTTTTAGACGCATCTGATTTATCTACCGTATTTCCATTTACATGTTGACTTTTTAATTCACATTTAATTCATGTTATTTGAATAGCATATTTACCGTGACAGTAATTTGTTGAAAAAATGCCAGACAGTACTAAGTCATTAAATAATCACAGTCATTTAAAGCTACCTTGACATATGGGAGAGCGGTACAGAACGCTCAGGTGACGGAGTTTAACCACTCTTTGTCTTATCCAAAGTAACTGGATTAATGGGCTATGAAGTGAAGATTAGACACACGCATGTGGCATAATTCGTTTTAATATTGAACTGTATCAGGTAAAAGAAAATGTAGCCGTAGTATTCATTAAGATGTAGTATTGAATATATTGAGATAGGAATGCAATTAAATCGGCGCAATAGAATGCTGGTTTGTTTCCACTGGGCGCCTTGAGCGGTAGTTCGATTCGTTCCACTCGATTGGATGATGTATGTTCATTTAACCGCGAGTGGGCGTGATATGGATACGTTGTGGAGAACGACGTTACATGTGCTTGCCTCTCCGTACATCGAGGACAATATTGAGAATCAAAACAAGCACGCACAAACGTCCCTCTAGGCTCCAAAATAGACTATAATAAAGTGTACGTTACTTAGGAATGTTTGCATTTTCTAAAGATATTAATATAATTGATCGTAAACGGGATGAATTAGTCTCATTTGTCAATGTCAGAAATTTTGGTACTGATTTTCTTTGTTCAGCTATTGCCTAGGGCAGCATGTTTTCTGTGTTATTGTGAATGTTGTAAAGAAATGTGTCATGAAGATTATTTGTTCTGCTTTTGAATACGATGTGATTAGTACCTTTTTCGTTTGAGATTCTGTAGCAATGTTGTTACCTATGGATACTAGTGTTGTGCTGTGTGAATTGGGACTGTCCCAGGCCTCCAGTGACTCAGCAATGGTCTGTGCGACTCAGACGCAGCCTGTGTGTATGTGCGCGTGCGTGCGTATGTATCTGCTTGCGTAGCTGCCAGCCTCTGTAAGACCAGTGATGATGAATGGAAATACTGATCAACAGAGGAATAGCAGGGATGAAAGAGGGATTCAAATTATGTTACTCTAACGCGAATTGATAGGATACTGCATTAATTCTCCTTCTGTAATATAATGAAAGTTTATGTAAATTAATTAGCCATTAGTATGACTGTAAAGTGGAGGGGCTACCCAGTGGCGGTTCTAGACCATTTCAACTGGGTGGGCCAAGCTGGGGCCAGTTGTACTGTTAGAGGGGCCAGTTACATTAGACGTTATTGTTGTCATATCGTTTTCTTCACTGCATTGCAGGCATTAGCAGGCAAAAGACCATGTTCATAATCATCAGCGTTGCCACTGTCTAATAACGAATGTAAAAAAAAGAACGATAGCAAAAATTTGTTATGTAAAAATTATTTCATACTCCACATTTAGGGGGGCCACAAGGTAGTCCAAAATTGTTGTCACAGGGGCACTAGGATTTATTTTATATATTTTTTTACAATAAAATAATCAGGCTCGCAGGCACAAATTTTGGGGTAATGCTTTGAATCACAACGAAGAACAACTTGAACATAATGTAGCTTTCTCACCCACCAGAGTCAAGTGAAAGTGCACCAGCTTGACAGTCAGCTAAATATTTTTGTGGGCAAAAGTCAAAGCTAATGTGCATTAGATAAACCTGTTTGGGTGCTCTCTAGGAGCTAGCTATATCAGTCGTAGCCTATAGCATTTCATTGAGCTTCGTAGAGCTATTGGCTAGCTTAGCAAGGCTAGGTTTAGCCTGAGGCTACTGTGCTGAGTCACACTGTCATTGCTACCCACTGTTCAACCCATACAGCCTACATACACTTTACTAGGATAAATGCTTTGTTTCCTGATAGGGTTATGGTAATTTATGCAGATATGTAGACTGGATAATGGTTTGTAGGAAAAGTGGTTTAAATTTAAAGGTCATTTCCAGTTGAGACGTCATGTGCACATTTTACCGTGAATGGCAATGTTCCCACATTGCCTTTAAATTTCAATCGCGCTATAGCGCTGAACATCTGCGATACATATTGAATCAAGCCATTTGGTTGTCAATTACACGACGCAACCTCCAAGGCAAATAGAGACATTTGACATAGCTGTAGGCAACATAGATTATGGAGTGTGTTGCCGTTTTATTTACGGTCCCACTCATTCAATTCGTATTACCAGGTTTATAGGAAAGTGAGGGATTTAATTAACCATATCCATAAAAATCTGACCATTCCACATCCATAGACATAAGCTTAATAAACATTAGTGGTCTGCCAAACCATTATGGATGAAACTGGCAGACAGGCACGATCAGGTGATCCCACTTCATCCAGTTTAAATACATTTCTAATTGAAGGACGTTGCGATTACCGTCGTCATTATGCCTGTATAATTTGCTACAACGACTTACTGGATGGTTTCAAATCAATGGAGTCTTAGCCCTAGTTCAAACACCACTACGTCACTTTCTCTTTGGAAGAGCGGGAATAGAGTGCTGTCTGAAACATTGCAGTGTGCCTCGCCAGACTTTTGATGATAGTTTGGGAGCCTCTGCCGCTCTTTATGCGTGGTGCGGGTGAACTAGCCTCTGTTTCGTGCATCACGCAGGAGCAGTTCTTCCACTGTCGGGAGAAATGGTAATACATATTAATATATGTTAATTGCATGCAAATAAAGGTTGGTTTGCTACCACTCCCACAAAGGAAGAACAATCATGGCCTTAGATTTGCAGGTGGTCGCATTAGAACAGACCCAGGGTCTGTTTGTGTCTGCAGAAATGCTAAGGCTTATGGTTAGTGTCATTTTTGGTGCACTTTAAAACCAGGAAATTATGGTAAAAACCCGACTTCTCAACACAGAGGTTGAAACATTTATAACCGATGGGCATTATATCAACATACAAATTGTTTGGCAATCTCGGGAGAAAATAGAACATCTATGTTGCATAGTAGGCCTAATATCGCTATTTAGTGCAATAAAAGTTCTGGTTTCTTTAACACAAGAGGTCGCTGTTATTCCTGAATTTGACCACCCAAAACCAACGAGGAAGGCTGCAGTGTTGAGAACATTGTCTTAATTTCTATTCAGTTCGTCTCGCTATAAATTTGGCGTCTGGACTGTGCATTAGCGACTCAACAGGGTGCTTATTTCCTAATCTGTCAGGATTTGGGATTGGGTTTGAAACAAAGAACCACTCTCAAACCGGGATTAGGAGTGTTGGTTCATGACCTGGCTGACAGGTGTACATCTGGGGAAATATGTTCGAATTAATGTAATCACGGAGACCTTATTTAGATCAACTAATTTGTTGAAGCGAAGTGCAATCTATGAATAACAACAGGCTAACACACGTATGAAGGAAGCCACGCAAACAAAGAAACAACATGCACGCGCAAACACACAGACAATAATAATAATAATAATAAGGCTTGGAATAGCTTGGCTAAAATACAATCCACCATTCAAAGATGGTTCAATGTGTGTTGCCTTACATAAAGCTGTGATTTAGTCTAGCTAGCTAGACTGCCTAGTTTGGTCTAACCAGACTGAATACTGTGTCACCATTGTTTTACACAGCACTCGGTCTGATTTACCCAGGCTAAGATTTGCCCTCAAGCAGACCTCTGCATTGAGTTTCCTCATTAGAGTATCTGATTAAGGAAGAGTTAATAATCTATTAGACCAATGAAGAACTGCTCCACTGAAATATTATGTAGATTACTGTCCTATTAATGAATGACTACTATGTAAATGCAGTGAGAGTAACTCTCAAATCAATTTTGACCATTTCTCTTACCTGATCGCCCGCCCGGCAAGCGTTAACCAGCGATAGCAGGTTACGTTGGAGCTGTCAATCTCGGTGAGCAGCTGCTTTGCAATCATTGTCAGAAAGCCACATCCGCCCCACTCTCATGTTAGAAGTTCAGAGTGAGAAATTGTACGCTATGTAAGGGATAATCAATGAGGGGATATGCGTTCTATGGAAAATAATGAAGGAAGTGGAAGGTGTGTTCCACGATGCGCTAGCGGAGTGGAATTGACCTTCCACGGAGTTGCATTATTTTCCAGAACGCGTAGAGCCCCGAGTTGATTATCCCTTTTATACCATGGCTATACATTTTAACACAATTGCCGCTAGAAATGTGTTCATTTGCCAGGAGAAATGTATTCAACATCCACTGAAGTAGCTAGCAAGTTTACTAGATAGCTACATTCATTGCCATGGTAACCAAACAAACAGATTTGCTAGTTTAGATGAAAACCCCATCAGTCCTAACTTGCCATTATGAAATTTGAATTAAATAATGCCAATAATACTTTCAATTCAACTTTTGCTTTCAAAAGCAGCTCAAACATAGAATATCTAAGAATGTCATTGAATTCTACCAGGCAAATATACCTTGCATTATAGGGAAATAATGCATGCTCTTGAATGCCCTTCAAGCCAATCAGAAACAAGTATTTAACAATGCCATGGTATAAATATAAATAATTACGCTCAAATTGAAATATCATGAAACTAAATACTGAGGATTTCTATCTTCCTAATCGAGGTGTAGATTACATCTCACATTCAATTTTTCGAACTTGTAATCAAGGCTGCATGGTATTTCTGTTAATGTAAGGTGACCAGATTTATGAAAATAAAACCGGGAACATTTCCAGTTCGGCGGTCAATATATCATTAAAATATCCAATGTTATTATCTATGAAAAAAAAAAAAAAGGGGGACAATTCCGATTTCATGTATTTAGTCTAACAAGCACACTGTGATAGAGAAAACAACTATATTACCGAAACATTACAGACAAGACAGAACTGTCCAATCTGAACAGCCATTCAGTGGTCCTGGTAGTCTGGGTAGAATAAGAGCAGAAGAGAACATGAGCAAAATTAAAAAAACAGGCAATAGTATATGTGAAATACTTAACAACATAATAAAGAAATAAGACAATGACGTGATTGGTAACTACATAATATAACTTATACCAACCTAATCTGTATATTTCTCAGAAGAATGTATCTTCTTCAGGATTGCTCTGTCTTTGGCCAGCTTCTCCATGAACTCCTGGCAGGGGAGGTTGAAGTTTGTCTTCACAATAAGCACAGCCTTGATGGTAGGAACAGGGAACCTATTTCTTGCTGCTGTCCATATATCATTCATTCCGTTTCTTGGAAAGAGCCATTGTACCTCCTCTGTCTGCTCTTCTTACTCTCTTAACTTTTTCTTCCGCTCCAATCTTTCTCCGCCTCTTTTCTTCACTCATCTTACTGCTCTTTCTTCCTTTCCTTCTCTTCAAATGTCCACCTCAATCTTCTACAATCTCCTCGCTTCACTCCCTTCATTTTTCCTTCTCCTTCCTCTCCAATCTTTAATAATAAATAGTACACTATTAGATAAGATACTTTGCTTAACAGATTCCCATTGCTTGCCTCATTTTTGTATTTTATTTCAAAAACATTGTTTGGAATAATAAATTGGCAGGCTCTGTAACCATATCTTAACCTTTCCTCCTCTATCTCACTCTTCTTCCTATCCAGTCTTCCTCCTCTCCACTCTCTAGCAGAAAACATTATGCTAATGTTATCCATGAAAATTTCAAAATATGTTTTCACACTACTTATAAATGCCAAACCATTAAAATTGTACTCTACAAATAAATATTCTCATAATTAATTGTGCATCAATTTGATATAATCATATTTTCAAAACAGCCCGTCCACTGCATGTATACATGTAAACGTTTTTTAACCTAGCTACCATGACAGTAGCTAGCTAACCTAGCTAGATAACTTAAACAACATAGCTAATGTTAACTAGCATAACCTATTTTAAACCTTATAGAGCAGATCATCTATCTATATAATAAAGTGTGACATTATAACATCACTAGCTAGTATCTCAAACGATTGTAACTTACTTGGCTTGAAAATATGTTTGTGGTGATGTTGTGGATTCACTTTACACTTGCTAGCTTCTGGCTGAGTTTTCCACAGCAGTTTTCTCTAAAACTAGCGCCCAGAAAATAGTTAGTAGAAGAAGAGTGAGTGAAGCTGCTATATCGAGCAGCCCCCTCTGCTAGACAAAACAAGCACAACACGATTGAGACGTCAACCGGTAGGCTCTGCTGCCCGGTCTTTCTTGCCACGTAAAATATTATTTCACTTTGCAGTCTGTTTTTAATGCACTGTTAAAAACGGGGACATTTCCGGGGACAGCTTCAACCGGGGACAGGCCACCAAAAACGGGGACTGTCCCCGGAAAACGGGGACGTCTGGTCATCCTATGTTAATGCAACTCCATGCAGCCAATGGCAATGTCCACTTTAGGTAAAATGCCTAGAGCCACTTGTGGATTTGACAGCTCTACTGCAGTTTCACCTCCAGCACCTCCAAAACAGACACTGCCAAAACAACCGCTATGCGGATGTTGGTTAAAGCAGATTTGATTGAATCAAGCCCTAAGTCAACCATGCGGAAGTTGCTTATTCCTGTTCATATACCCAAAGTCTGGTGAATGCATTACTCATGGTTTAGCACAGTTATTGATTTGTGTGCTGGAACATATACAATTATGTTTATGATCTGAACATACAGTGTCATTTATTTTATTTATATATATATATATATATATACACTGCTCAAAAAAATAAAGGGAACACTTAAACAACACAATGTAACTCCAAGTCAATCACACTTCTGTGAAATCAAACTGTCCACTTAGGAAGCAACACTGATTGATAATAAATTTCACATGCTGTTGTGCAAATGGAATAGACAAAAGGTGGAAATTATAGGCAATTAGCAAGACACCCCCAAAAAAGGAGTGATTCTGCAGGTGGTGATCACAGACCACTTCTCAGTTCCTATGCTTCCTGGCTGATGTTTTGGTCACTTTTGAATGCTGGCGGTGCTTTCACTCTAGTGGTAGCATGAGACGGAGTCTACAACCCACACAAGTGGCTCAGGTAGTGCAGTTCATCCAGGATGGCACATCAATGCGAGCTGTGGCAAAAAGGTTTGCTGTGTCTGTCAGCGTAGTGTCCAGAGCATGGAGGCGCTACCAGGAGACAGGCCAGTACATCAGGAGACGTGGAGGAGGCCGTAGGAGGGCAACAACCCAGCAGCAGGACCGCTACCTCCGCCTTTTTGCAAGGAGGTGCACTGCCAGCGCCCTGCAAAATGACCTCCAGCAGGCCACAAATGTGCATGTGTCTGCTCAAACGGTCAGAAACAGACTCCATGAGGGTGGTATGAGGGCCCGACGTCCACAGGTGGGGGTTGTGCTTACAGCCCAACACCGTGCAGGACGTTTGGCATTTGCCAGAGAACACCAAGATTGGCAAATTCGCCACTGGCGCCCTGTGCTCTTCACAGATGAAAGCAGGTTCACACTGAGCACATGAGCACATGTGACAGACGTGACAGAGTCTGGAGACGCCGTGGAGAACGTTCTGCTGCCTGCAACATCCTCCAGCATGACCGGTTTGGCGATGGGTCAGTCATGGTGTGGGGTGGCATTTCTTTGTGGGGCCGCACAGCCCTCCATGTGCTCGCCAGAGGTAGCCTGACTGCCAATAGGTACCGAGATGAGATCCTCAGACCCCTTGTGAGACCATATGCTGACACATGCACATTTGTGGCCTGCTGGAGGTCATTTTGCAGGGCTCTGGCAGTGCACCTCCTTGCACAAAGGTGGAGGTAGCGGTCCTGCTGCTGGGTTGTTGCCCTCCTACGGCCTCCTCCACGTCTCCTGATGTACTGGCCTGTCTCCTGGTAGCGCCTCCATGCTCTGGACACTACGCTGACAGACACAGCAAACCTTTTTGCCACAGCTCGCATTGATGTGCCATCCTGGATGAACTGCACTACCTGAGCCACTTGTGTGGGTTGTAGACTCCGTCTCATGCTACCACTAGAGTGAGAGCACCGCCAGCATTCAAAAGTGACCAAAACATCAGCCAGGAAGCATAGGAACTGAGAAGTGGTCTGTGGTCACCACCTGCAGAATCACTCCTTTTTTGGGGGTGTCTTACTAATTGCCTATAATTTCCACCTTTTGTCTATTCCATTTGCACAACAGCATGTGAAATTTATTGTCAATCAGTGTTGCTTCCTAAGTGGACAGTTTGATTTCACAGAAGTGTGATTGACTTGGAGTTACATTGTGTTGTTTAAGTGTTCCCTTTATTTTTTTGAGCAGTGTATATAGTACCATTCAAAAGTTTGGACACATCTATTCATTCAAGGGTTTTCTTTATTTGTACTATTTTCTACATTGTAGAATAATAGTGAAGACATTAAAACTATTAAATAACACATATGGAATCATTTAGTAACCAAAAAAAGTGTTAAACAAATCAAAATATATTTTAGATTTTAGATTCATCAAAGTAGCCACCCTTTGCCTTGATGACAGCTTTGCACAATCTTGACATTCTCTCAACCAGCTTCATGAGGTAGTCACCTGGAATGCATTTCAATTAACAGGTGTGCCTTGTTAAAAGTTCATTTGTGGAATTTCTTTCCTTCTTAATGCATTTGAGCCAATCGGTTGGGTTGTGACAAGGTAGGGGTTGTATACAGAAGATAGCCCTATTTGGTAAAAGACCAAGTCCATGTTATGTCAAGAACAGCTCAAATGAGCAAAGAGAAATGACAGATAAAACTATCTTCATTATCAGAGAGACAGAGAGGGAGTACAAGCAGTCGAACGAGCGAACAGACAGCAGTCACAGAACAGACAGGCATTATTGCTGAAAGCAGGCATATTGGGCTGATGTGATGTTTCCCTTGAACGGTGCAGTACAGCAGTAAACATTGATCCTCTACTGAAGACTTCTATTTCCACTGGTCCCCATGGTCGTCCTGCTCCATCTCCAATCCTGATCCCAAATCTGCTGACTAGGCCTGGAGTACCAGGCATTCAATTTGCCTGACACACCTTTAGGCACTGAGGTGCTTGGGCTCAAGCAAGCCGTGCAAGCAAAGATGGTCCTTTTGGGAAGATCAATTTCATGTAGCCTACATCTCTGCATTTTTTGACGTAGAGTTCCATACTAAAATTCTCCCAGAGGAAACTAAATAATTAGATTTGTCACCTAGATTTGTCATTCTCATGATATGGGTTGCAGCTATTCTTGATTTTCTTTGTTTGTGTATTGTGTGAGCTTTTGTATTGAAGGGAAGAAACATGCCTCAAGCCTCAACAAACATACTCATACATTTCAACACTCCAAGTAAGGACAAAATCCAAATCACAAATACAGTGAGGGACAAAACATCAGTGGGCCAAATTTTCTTTAATGCATAACCTCCATAATGGAAATCCGTTGTCCAAAAATGTTACATAGCGCTTAACATTCACTTGAAGAGGCATATCTATGGGGTATTTTATGGGAATTTCCACCTCCTTGCTTGCTGGATTCCTGAAATAAGATTTGTTCAGATGGAAAAGGACAGAGAATGTTCTTTCTCTTTCTCTCTCTGGGTTTTCTCACCTTAAGCAATGGTGTCATTGTATCACTTGTCATTGTGCTGAAGGTCACCTTGACAGGTATTGTTCATAATTCGTGTCCCCTGGTTGTTGTCTATTCAACCCTGTGACCCTGTCTTGGGTTTGTCATGGTGATGGATGACATGTCACTGTGCATCTGACTCATTTGTGACAGCCATTTTATAATCATTACATGAACCCTGACACCTCTTGGACATAAGTATGGAGAGAAGATGCCCACCTTATGATTGTGTGTGTGTGTTGGCTACACTTAGAGCATTTGCCATGCAATATGCAGAAGAGATATTCAGATGTGTTACTGGCTGTGTGGGCTGTAGATTAGTTGTGGTTACACAAGCACAAAATTGTGGTGCAATTAGTATTCATTACCAACTTCTAATCGTTTGCATCTTGCGGCATCATACAATTGACTTCCCTAATTCTTAATGATTTTATGAGAGAAGTCAAAACAAAAGATCTGTGAAAAGGGTGTTTCAAAATTGAGAAATGACTGTTCCGTCTCCCCTCGCAGCCTCTTACCTAATAGTCAAGCTCCTCAGTAGCCTACATGGAGCTAGATGGAATACTGTAAAAGGAAAATTAAGCAATGATTTTGGATGCAATATAGTAAAACAAGAGTGAAAGATGGTTTGGTCAGGAGAGTTGGAGGCGAGATATTTATTGGCAGTGTAGGCCCCTCGAGTGGCAGTGGATCCCTCGAATGGCTGTAGGCCCCTCGAGTGGCAGTGGTGATGTCATGGTTGGCACAGTGTGGGCAGCCCGGGTCTCTAGGAGACGGTGACACAGCGCCAAACCCCTACTGTTGCCCTTTTCTGGCTGTCTGTTTTTCTGGCTGTCTCCTCACTCTCTTTACTGCCTTTTTTTCCCTCTCTCTGTCTTTATGCCCTCTGTTGTATTTTAATTGTCTATTATTATACCTTCACCGATGTGTCTTCTCTGTTCTCCTTGTCTCTTCATCTCCTGATACTCAATCAGGGCCGGCTCCAGGCCGAAGCGACATAAGCGGTCGCCTAGGGCCCCAGGCTGCTAGGAACTCAGTCTAAGTCTCAACTTACTGTTGAGAGTTAGAATAGTAGAACAACAAGGTGCAAGTTCAAAATTTGGTTGTGAATTAGCAATTTTTATATTGTTATGTCAGTCACTGACAGTCATTCAATTAGCCATGTCAGCTAACCATTCTTAGATTGTTAAATTAGTCTAGCCAGCTAACTAAACTTGTAGTATGTGCCCAGGGACCCTGACCTCTAGGTGGCCCCCGTAAAAAATGTTTAGTCACTCTCACTCAGATATCATTAATAACATGGCATAAGTCATTTCAAATGGGGTAGAATTGCAGGAAATTAGCTGTCAAACAACAACAAAAACATTCTGCCCCATGTCAACATTTTTAGAAGTGCATGTACTTTTAAAAATAAAATTGCCACATTTTCTCTCCGCCCCATGGCAAAATGTGTAGAACTGCAGAAAACTTGCTTTAAAACAGGAACTCAGTTGGAACTCAGTTGGGGTCTCAAATTACTGGTATGAGTTAGAATAGTAGAACACACAAGGATGCAAGTTTGACATTTTTGGTTGTGTATCAGCAGTTTTTCTCTTATGTCAGTCACTGACAGTCACTCAATTAGCCAATTTTTAGATGGTAAGTCAGTCTAGCCAGCTATCTACAGAGCCTTCAGAAAGTATTCATACCCCTTGACCTATTACACATTTTGTTGTGTTACAACCTAAATTCAAAATGGATTGAATATATATTTTCAGACCCATCAACACACAACACCACATAATGACAAAGTGAAAACATGTTTTTAGAAATGTTAGCAAATTTATTGAAAATTAAATACAGAAATGTCTCATTCACATAAGTATTCACACTCAATACATGCTAGAATCACTCTGCACACCTGGATTGTACAATATTTGCACATTCTTAAAAAAATTCTTCAAGCTCTGTCAAGTTGGTTGTTTATCATTGCTAGACAGCCATTTTCAAGTCATGCATAGATTTTCAAGCTGATTTAAGTCAAAACTATAACTAGGCCACTCAATAACATCCAATGTCGTCTTGGTAAGCAACTCCAGTCCTTGTGTTTTAGGTTATTGTCCTGCTGAAAGGTGAATTTGTATCCCAGTGTCTGTTGGAAAGCAGACTGAACCAGGTTTTCCTGTAGGAATTTGCCTGTGCTTAGCGCAATTCCGGTTAGTTTTATCCCCCCATAAAACTCCGTAGTCCATATCAATGACAAGCATACCCATAACATGATGTAGCCACCACCATGCTTGAAAATATGAAGAGTGGTACTCAGTGAATTTCTTTGCCACCTTTTTTGCAGTTTTACTTTTGTGCCTTATTTAGTCTTAAACAGGATGCATGTTTTGGAATATTTTTATTCTGTACAGGCTTCCTTCTAATTGTGGAGTAATTACAATGTTGTTGATCCATCCTCAATTTTCTCCTATCATTGCCATAAAACTCTGTAACTGTTTTAAAGTCACCATTGGCCTCATGGTGAAATCCCTGAGCGGTTTTCTTCCTCTCCAGCAACTGAGTTAGGAAGGACACCTGTATCTTTGTAGTGCCTGGGTGTATTGATACACCATCCAAAGTGTAATTAATAACTTCGCCATGCTCAATCTCTGCTTTTTGTTTTGCCATCTACCAATAGGTGCCTTCTTTGCGAGGCATTAGAAAATCTCCCTGGTCTTTGTGGTTGAATCTGTGTTTGAAATTCACTGTTCGACTGCGGGGCCTTACAGAAAATTGTATGTTTAGGGTACATAGATGAGGTAGTCACTGAAAAATCCTGTTAAACACTATTATTACATACAAAGTGAGTGAATTTATTTTTTTACTTGAGAAGAACATTTTTCCATAACAAATGGGTTGAATACTTGTTGACTAAAGACATTTCAGCTTAATTTTTTTTATTACATTTGTAATAATGTGTAAAAGCGTAGTTACACTTTGACACTATGGGGTATTGTGTGGTAAGTGACACAAAATCTCAAATGAATCCATTTTAAATTCAGGCTGTAACACAACAAAATGTGGAAAAAGTCAAGGGGTTTGAATACTTTCTGAAGGAACTGTAAATGTATAGTAATTATGGCCGAACACTGACCAGGCATGCAGGGCAGGTGCCCAGGGGCCCTGACCTCCAGGGGGCCCCCATTGATTTTGTTAGTCACTCTCACTCAGATATTATTAACATGGCCTAAGTCATGGCAAAATTTGTAGAATTGCAACATTTCTCTCTTTCTCTGCATTGTTGGGAACCGCCCGTAAAAGTAAGCATTTCACGTTACGCCACACCTGTTGTTCACGAAGCATGTGACAAATAACATTTTATTTGATTCCACCTAATGGCAAAATGTATAGAATTTAAATTAACTGTATAACAGATGTTTTTTGTATGGGGGGCAACCAAATCTCGCTTAGGGCCCCCAAAAGGCTAGAGCCGGCCCTGTACTTAATGAGGGTGAATATACTTAGTTTCATCCTTTCCTTTGTTGTATATTATAGCACATCCTTCCTCACTGGTCAGAGAAGATTGGCCATAGATGTCAGAGCACTTTGACGCCAGCCCAGGCTATATCTCACCGTTTGCCTCCTGGAGTTTATTCTGTCTGGTCCCTGTAGATAGGGTAAGAAGCCTTAGAAAGGGGAGCCTTCTTAGAGTAGTATATAGACTAGAGGTCGACCGATTAATCGGCATGGCTGATTTCAAGTTTTCATAATAATCAGTAATCTGCATAACAATCAGTAATCTGCCTTTTTGGATGCCGATTATGGCCGATTACATTGCAATCCACGAGGAGACTGTGTGGCAGGCTAACCACCAGTTACACGAGTGCAGCATCAAAAGGACCTTGTGGCTGCAAGGAGCCATGGTAAGTTGCTAGCTAGCATTAAACTTATCTTATAAAAAACAATCAAACTTCACATAATCACTAGTTAACTACACATAGTTGATGATATTACTAGGTTAACTAGCTTGTCCTGCGTTGCATATAATCAAAGCGGTGCCTGTTAATTTACCATCAAATCACATGCTACTTCAACTTCACCAAACGGGGGATGATTTAACAAAAGCACATTTGCGAAAAAAGCACAATCGTTGCACAAATGTACCTAACCATAAACATCAATGCCTTTCTTAAAATCAATACACAGAAGTATATATTTTTAAACCTGCATAATTAGTTTAAATAAATGCATGCAATATTAACTAGGGAAATTGTGTCACTTGTCTTGCGTTCTGTGCAAGCAGAGTCAGGGTATATGCAGCAGTTTTGGACGCCTGGCTTGTTGCGAACTGTGTGAAGACCATTTCTTCCTAACAAGACTGTAATTCATTTGCCAGAATTTTACATAATTATGACATAACATTGAAGGTTGTGCAATGTAATAGCAATATTTAGACTTAGGGTAGCCATCCGTTCGATAAAATACGGAACGGTTCCGTATTTCACTGAAAGAATAAACGTTTAGTTTTTTAAATGATAGTTTCCGGATTTGACCATATCAATGACCAAAGGCTCGTATTTCTGTGTGTTTATTATAATTAAGTCTATGATTTGATATTTGATAGAGTAGTCTGACTGAGCGGTGGTAGGCAGCAGCAGGCTCGTAAGCATTCATTCAAACAGCACTTTACTGCGTTTGACAGCAGCTCTTCGCAATGCTTCAAGCATTGCGCTGTTTATGACTTCAAGCCTATCAACTTCCGAGATTAGGCTGGCAATACTAAAGTGCCTATAAGAACATCCAATAGTCGCCTCCCGGGTGGCGCAGTGGTCTAGGGCACTGCATCGCAGTGCTAACTGCGCCACCAGAGTCTCTGGGTTCGCGCCCAGGCTCTGTCGCAGCCGGCCGCGACCGGGAGGTCCGTGGGGCGATGCACAATTGGGCTAGCGTCGTCCGGGTTAGGGTGGGTTTGGCCGGTAGGGATATCCTTGTCTCATCGCGCTCCAGCGACTCCTGTGGCGGGCCGGGCGCAGTGCGCGCCAACCAAGGGGGCCAGGTGCACGGTGTTTCCTCCGACACATTGGTGCGGCTGGCTTCCGGGTTGGAGGCGCGCTGTGTTAAAGAAGCAGTGCGGCTTGGTTGGGTTGTGCTTCGGAGGACGCATGGCTTTCGACCTTCGTCTCTCCCGAGCCCGTACGGGAGTTGTAGCGATGAGACAAGATAGTAATTACTAGCGATTGGATACCACGAAAATTGGGGAGAAAAGGGGATAAAATAAAAAAAAGAAAAAAAAAGAAAAAAAAAAGAACATCCAATAGTCAAAGGTATATGAAATCAAATGGTATAAAGAGAAATAGTCGACGCATCATAATTCCTATAATAACTCCAACCTAAAACTTCTTAACTGGGAATATTGAAGACTCATGTTAAAAGGAACTACCAGCTTTCATTTGTTCTCATGTTCTGAGCAAGGAATTTAAACTTGAGCTTTTTTACATGGCACATATTACACTTTTACTTTCTTCTCCAACACTGTTTTTGCATTATTTATGTCACGTTCCTGACCTGTTTTCTGTTAGTTTTTGTATGTGTTAGTTGGTCAGGATGTGAGTTTGGGTGGGCAGTCTATGTTTTCTGTTTCTATGTTGGTTTTGGCTACCTGATATGGTTCTCAATTAGAGGCAGGTGGTTTTCATCTCCTCTGATTGAGAATCATATTAAGGTAGGTGTTTTCACACTGTTTGTTTGTGGGTGGTTGTCTTCCGTGTCAGTACATGTTACCACACGGGACTGTTTCGGTTTGTCTGTTCCTGTTCGTGTGTTCTTCGTTTCATGTAAGTTCGTAAGTTTAGGTCTGTTTAGTTCGTTTTGTTATTTTGTATTTCTAAAGTGTTATTTCGTGTTTCGTCGTTTTTGTCTAATAAATTCATTATGTCAACATACCTCGCTGCGTGTTGGTCTGATCCATGCTCCTCCTCATCCGAGGAGGAGGAATATGACGACGATCGTTACAATTTAAACCAAATTGAACATGTTTCATTATTTATTTGAGACTAAATTGATTTTTATTTGTATTATATTAAGTTAAAATAAAAGTGTTCATTGTTCATTCAGTATTGTTGTAATTGTCATTATTACAAATATATATAAAAAAAAATTGTCCGATTAAATTGGTATCGGCTTGTTTTGGTCCTCCAATAATCGGTATTGGCATTGAAAAATCATAATTGGTCAATCTCTAATACAGAGACTCCGAAAGATAGTCCTGCCTCATTTCCCCAGGTGATGATCTGGGTGGTATTCATTAGGCATGAAAACGGTCTGAAATGGAGTGAAATGGGAAGGTAGTATCTGAATTTGTCCAATTAGAAATGCTCATTTTTGTTGTCCATTGTTGTGCCCTCATGAACACACCCCTGTACTCAGTGATTTGGCCACAACCACTCGGAGGTACTCGGAGGCCCAGCTGCGATTAACGCAGAGCGGCTTTATCTGGCTTAGCAGCACAATCATCCAGCGCTGCCAAATCACAGGACTAGGATTACAACGAGGAACTGGGATATACACTTACTGTTCAGGTTCAAAGTGGCGAGCCAACTGACATCCAGGAAATGGTTGGGTGGTGTTGGCATGTTGTTTGTTTAGTTGTTTAGGATGAAACGTTACAGAACATTCAGACAGAGTTGTATTGTATGTTACCAACATGTTTTTCCGACATGTTTCCCAACTGTCTGCTCTATGCATTACATTTCTAACTACAATGGTCTATATATTTTGCACCCTGCTAAATAAGCCTGTGGGGTAAAGGGGGTTTAAAGAAACAGGGATAGAAAAGGCTGAATTTGAGGGAGCCATTTTGTTTTGCCAAGTCTGCAGTGCTGATATGATACAGCAATGATTCAAACTCTGATACTGAAGCCTACATGAAAGTGCAGCCATTTTATATCAACATCAAATAATTTCTCAGTAACAATGAAGTGCCTTAAAGGTACAATATGCAGAAATCACTCCATTTCCTCATAGTTTTCCTAATTTCACTTTGTGACAAAACAAGCAATATGTAGAGAATCGTTGTACCATTTAAACCGCTGTGAAATATATTTTCAATAACCAAAAATGTTGTATTTTCAGCTGCTTGAAGCTGGTGTACATAACTGAAAGGAAAAGACACAAAAACGAAATTTAAGAATGGGAAGTATGGAAATAGCGCACATAGAACAGATATACCACTTCTTAGACTTGCTTTCAATGAGAATGACAGATCTATAACTCACTCGCCCAAAAAGTTACATATTGCAGCTTTAATGTAATAGTTTTCCATTAAAATGGCAAAAAAGAAACAAACATGGCTTTTTAGAAAAAAAAACTTTTCTTACGCAAGAATTTTGCTAGGAGTGTGCAGGAGTGGTCTGAGTGGAGAGGGGAAGCGCACCTGGAAACTGAAAACTAGCTGTTATTGGCAGAGAGGTTTGAAATTCTCTTTATTGGTCTATTAACTTATTTACCGCCTGGTGATGTCACCAGGCAAGCCGACACTCCACCCGTGCAAAATCTGCTTATTGGAAGATCCTTTGTAGATTGTATTTTCAACCAGCAACTATCATGAAATAACACAGATAAAACATTTTTTTACTTTTACAGTTTGTTTCATCAGCTGTGGTACAATACGATACAAACACAGGAATTTTGACTGCATTGGGCTTTTAAAATGTCATACTTGGTGGTTTGTCTTTTATGGAGACTATAGCCTGGTCTGTCATTTTCCATTTCAATTTGCTCCTCTTTATCAATAAGATATACTAAGCTCTACCCTCAGAAGGCGATGAAGTCACATTAGCTAAATGAGATTAGCGGCGCTAACCCTGTTTTCATGTGCCTCTCCACTCTACCTTTGTTTACTGCGATGGGTGGCGTTCGATAAGATGGCCCATGCAGGCATCAGGTTCAAATTGCCTTCTTACTCTTCCCTGTTGGGTGTCAGTGTTGCGTAAAAGCTCACCTTTGTCACCTTGTCTCAGTTACTTAGGAGTGACTGCTGGAGTAAACAGGAAATGACATCATCAGGTGTAGCCCTTAGAGCTATATCTATAGCTTAGCACAATGGGGTGCCATGATGGTCAGATGCTTGCTGTGTGTACTTTGAAGGTGTCTTTGGGTAAGCCAACCATCTCTCATCCATACCCTTCTCACACTACTGAGCCGAACCAAGCCCAAGCCCAACTGTACTGGGCACGGTAGTGTGAAAAGGGTGCCAGAGAGTTCATTTATATGCAGGTTCATGCAGTCTTAGTTGTCTCTTTTGCATCAAATCTCTATCAGATACCAGATTTATGGTTTGTATATTTTGTGTATTGGATAGAGGAGCTGTCCAGGGTGCTGAAGTCATGCTCCGCCCAAACATAGGCTACTGTATCTGTAACTTACTGTAAGTTGCTCTGGATAAGAACAGCTGCTAAATGACAAAAATGTCAAATGTATACATTTAAAATGTATTGATGTCGCAAATGTATCATTTCTACATTTCTTTATAAAAAATGTAGTTATTTGTTACATTTGTGTAAAACCTAGCAGTACTACTTATTTCTCGGATATATAGCATTTTGCAACAAAAAAACATGATTATATGTATCTCTGAAATGAAACCACAAAGTGATAGATTTAAACAAATACATATGTCATTGAACAACCCCATGCCATGATTAGTTAGTGAAAAAACACAGCAATCTCTTTCATAATTTCTTTAAAAAAATAAAAGCTCATTTACCAACATTTCTGAAAATGGATATATAGCGTTTTGGAATGAAACTCTTGAATTTAAGATGTTATCGTTTTAAATTCCTTGAACCTCCTCACAGTCCCTGATTGCTAAATGTGGAGCAGGCTATTTGGAGCAGTGCAGTGACTGGGCCGTGGTCGATCATCAGATCAGTGCTCTGTTTTAGCTGTTTTTTAACAGAGCGCTCCCATTTCCAGAGTTCAGATGCGGTATTTATATCAAGCAGGTCAGCTTAGGTAAAAGAGTACTGAGGAGAGTAACAGTGAGTTCTGTCTGAAAACGACCTTCTCTCCTCTGGGTCCTGGAGTACTGTATGGAACCTGTGGCGATCGGTGCCGTTTAAGATGAGTGATGACGCAAAAAAAAATTATGAGCATGGCCTTATTTCTATTACATCTAGCTCATCTAGGGTGTAGTCATTAGTCCAACAGTTGCAAATGAGAGTTTCTATTGTACAAATTCAGGTATGTTTATCCCAGTTTCGTTCCGTTTGCTTCAGTTTAAGAAACGTTTTTCAATAGAATCGGCGGAATGAATACACCACTGATCAAACACAGTTAGTACAGTGTACAGTCAGTAAGCAGTTTAGCAGTTACACCAGTGAGCCCCGGTGGCAATACATTTGTAAAACCAAAAGCTTACCTTGACTTGGAAGAGTTCCAGTGTTGGATAGTCATAGCCAGCTAGCTAACATAGCATCCCTCTGTTTGAGTAGGTTAAACTAGCTAGCTACATTTGCTAAGTAGGGTAGTGATCTCTCTCCCTCTCTCTCCCTTAATTTTTGAAGAAATTAATTGGTTCAAAACTGTCTTTCTCTCTCTGAGCCAACTACTCACCACATGTTATGCACTGCAGTGCTAGCTAGCTGTAGCTTATGCTTTCAGTACTAGATTGATTCTCTGATTGTTTGGGCAACATGTTAGTTCATGCTGCAAGAGCTCTGATAGTTTGGAGGATGTCCTCCAGAAGTTGTCATAATTACTGTGTAAGTCTATGGAAGGGGGTGAGAAGCATGAGCCTCCTAGGTTTTGTATTGAACTCAATATACCCAGGGGAGGATGGAAGCTAGCTGTCCTCCGGCTACACCATGGTGCTACCCTACAAAGTGCTGTTGAGGCTACTGTAGACCTCCATTGCAAAACAGTGTGCTTTAATCAATTATTTGGTGACGTGAATATATTTTGTAGAATTTTATCTAAAAAGGATAACAACTTTTTAAAAGTTTCACTTTTTATTTTTGGGAAATTCACTGAGGAGGAGTGTCCTCCCCTTCCTCCTCTGTGGAGCCTCCACTGATGGAGAGCCAAGTCAAGTGAGTCTAGAGCTAAGAGTTTAGTTCCTCCTGAGGTTTCACTGGCTTTCCACATTAATTATGTGTGGATGTGGGTGTCTGAGTGGTTTGGGTTTTATCATGTGTATCATGTGTATCTTCAAGAAGTCAGGACCACCATTGTACAGAGAAGTGAGGACACAAGCTAATGATATGGTAATTAACTCCTCTGTGAGCCTCTTTGACATTGCTAAAACAGGCCTATTGCTGAATGCGTTAGGGAGGCTGCTTCAGAAGTTCACAGCTGCTGACGACTTTTTGTACATGCCAGAAAATGACACAGAAGTGAGTGATAGAAAATTCCTTTGTGAAATAAGAGCAGTCTGGGGATATTGAGCAGGAAACTCAACAATAAAATGCATTGGTTAAGATTTAGCCTGCATCTAGCTTATCTAGGGTGTAATCATTAGTCCAACAGTTGCAAACAAGAGTTTCTATTGGACAAATTCAGGTATGTTTATCCCCATTTCATTCCGCTTGCTTCTGTTTAAGAAATGTTTACGAACAGAATCGGCGGAATGAATACACCACTGATCAAACACAGTTAGTACAGTGTACAGTCAGTAAGCAGTTTAGCAGTTACACCAGGTGGCAATACATTTATAAAACCAAAGCCTACCTTGACTTGGAAGAGTTCCAGTGTTGGATAGTCATAGCCAGCTAGCTAACATAGCATCCCTCTGTTTGAGCCGGGTGTTTGAGTAGGCTAAACTAGCTAGTTACATTTGTAAGTGAAAAATAAGAAATATAGCTAAAATATAGGAAAGGTGGATTTTCGACATGCCTTTGGTGTATGGAACGCCGTTTGGGTCTTTGCATGTAAAAAAAAAGATACACGTCAAATAACACTATTTGACATGTTAAATAAGCTTTTAATTTGACACGTCAAATAACACAGTTCTATTATAGAATGTTGTGTGTTCTGAATTTGCACGTGCAAGCCAAGCGCCACCACTACTATGAGTAGCACACAAAGCTGTACAAAAAAGTCTGTAAACAAGCAAACACCGGCCACGAATGATGTGTTTACAATACCGCGATGATAATAAGGCATTATTTGTTGACCGCAACTTCTGGGGTAGCTAGCTTTAGCTTGGTACCTATCTAGCACCAATACAACCAGCCTGAAAACAATAACCAGTAAAAACTGCAGTCATTTTCATTATTCTTAGCAATGATATAGGAATCCTTGTGAGTAAGTATTAGCTAGGTAGCCACTTGTTTGCCTATTGAAATTGAACTAGCTAGGCAGCTACTTAACCCTGTTGCCCAAAGCTAACTTTATAAGCAGCCAGCTTGCTTCATGAGGCTCGACCGGACCGGGTTATGTGTTGTGAAGCTAGCCTCAATAAGGATTGAGAAAAAAGTACCTATTTGAAAGTGATGTATAAGGTTACAATTGGTGGGCCTCCCGGGTGGCGCAGTGGTCTAGAGCACTGCATCGCAGCGCTAGCTGCGCCACCAGAGTCTCTGGGTTCGCGCCCAGGCTCTGTCGCAGCCGGCCGCGACCGGGAGGTCCGTGGGGCGACGCACAATTGGCTTAGCGTCGTCCGGGTTAGGGAGGGTTTGGCCGGTAGGGATATCCTTGTCTCATCGCGCTCCAGCGACTCCTGTGGCGGGCCGGGCGCAGTGCGCGCTAACCGAGGGGGGCGGGTGCACGGTGTTTCCTCCGACACATTGGTGCGGCTGGCTTCCGGGTTGGAGGCGCGCTGTGTTAAAGAAGCAGTGCGGCTTGGTTGGGTTGTGCTTCGGAGGACGCATGGCTTTCGACCTTCGTCTCTCCCGAGCTTGTACGGGAGTTGTAGCGATGAGACAAGATAGTAATTACTAGCGATTGGATACCACGAAAATTGGGGAGAAAAGGGAATAAAAAAATCAAAAAAAATAAAAAAGGTTACAATTGGTGGAATCATGCCATATTTAGACTAGATAATGTTAAACAAGGTTGGAATGTGAAGCAATGAAATGGGGTATCAGTCTACTCGGTGACACCCACAGAACACAACTGCGAAGAGTTTACACAAATATTAGCGTTGTACCGCTTATTGCGGGACTGTGACTGTGGAAATCACCTCCCCAGTCAGCCTATTGTGCGTATTGACATTCAGATTGCACTGTACAGCTTTACCTAAGGATTGGGGATCAATGAAATAGGGTATCAGTCTAATCAATACCCAATATATTTTTTCCTAACATCCTCCTTAGAGTTATCAGACTCCAAAACATCCACGCAGTATTGTTTTTCCTCTGGAGTAGTGTTCAATACACATAGGTTGACAATAAATGTGTCTCAATTCACAGTTGTTTCAGAATCCCGCAATAACTGAGTAGACTGATACCCCATGTAATTGATCCACAATCCATAGGTAAGGCTGTACAGTGAAATAAGTATGCCTCCAATGCAATTCTAAATTATAATAATACAATCAGTGTGATTTCAACAGATTTTTGTCAAATTAACAAATTATTGTCTTTTGTTGATTTTATATAACAACATTCCAACCTCGTTTAGCATGATCTATTCAATTATGGCATAATTCTAGTATTTGTATTAATTTGCATCACTGTCAATGACATACTTTTATTTTGAAGGCTAACCGCAAAGTCCACTATTGTGGCTAATCCTTATTGTGGCTAGCTTTAAATAGATGGATGCGACCACCATTAATCAAAAAGAGCAGTCTTATAAATTAGGGTTATTTTAGATGACACCTAGCTATATAGTTAGCTAGCTAACTATAGCAACTGAGACAGATGTCGTGTTCTATGTTTCTGGGGAAGAACATTGTTTGCATCCATGAGCTAGCTAACTTTTTTTTAATGACCAGCACTGTAGGTGCGCGAGACAACTTTACCAGCATCATAGCATACGTATCGATGAATCGTGACATATGAAATACGTGTGATAGTGAAGAAAAAATAAATATATATATATGTGTGATAGTGTAATGAATGTATAATAACTACGTAGAAAATGTATGAACGCGTTAAGTCGTATGTGAGTCATATTCAGGTCCTGATTTGTCAACAAGCTTATTTGACACATCAAATGGTGTTACTTGACACGTCAAATGGTGTTTTTTGACACGCAGAGACCCAAACGGCGTTCCATATTGGTGGGATGTCAGTTTCCATGAAGTGGGATGCTTTCATGTTTCTGGGATACTAGTTAAAGGAAAAGCCAGAGGGATGAATAGAGGAGGGGAACTTGGCAGAACATCCTGCTATTCTAAAAGACTGTTTAAACAAAACAGAAAAGCAGAGAAACAGAGCTGTCTGACATGTAGGCTACTACAGATGCAGTCCTGAGGATTGAGACTTGTGTGTTTATATCATTCATCATAGTGGATGGAGGTTGATGGGCATGCTTTAGGCCTACATCATTAACTGACTAATCTTTGTCTATAATCTCCATGGCTTTTGGAGTTTATGAGTAATATATAATTATATCTGATTTTCTGTACATTTGACTCTGATTATTCTGTTATCTGAACATATTTACTTACTGGTACCAATGACATAGGCCACTTACTGTAAATTCTACTGTGTGCCGTTCTTCATTATTAGCAGTGCTGCTACTTACAGTGGTTTCCTACTCTAATGTTAAATAATGAAGTAAACCTTCCTGTTTAACTTCCTGCTGTTTTCGCAACCTACTTTTCTGAATAAAGAAACAGAGAGTTATAACCAACATTGTCATCACTAGATGATGTCTTGCTGAGAAGTGAAAGCAATGGTAGCCTCTTAAGTCTCTATCCCGTAGGGTATTAGTCACCTGTCTACTTACTGGACTGACCAGCCCCTGCTTGACATAGACTCTCTGTTGTTCAAGTATCACAATGTACCAGTCTGCAATGTCAGAGAGGGGTCATCCTGCCGGGACTAGCAGATAATGCAGTCTCCTTTCTGCTGTTTCACCTGAGAAAGCATATCAGGAGGGCAAAGGGACACGCTGTCTCTCTGGTAATAGACTATAATCCTACTTATCCTTATTCTGCCTGGATCTGATATCATATGCCTTTGTTCTCGTATTCTATTACGCCCATGTTTTGTATATTCCCCAACGTTGCCATGTCCCCATATTCTGTACTCTTACACTGTAAGATATCCAAACTAACTGATGTAGTCAATGGCTTAGTCACGATGCAGTTGAGTCTTCTTCCCCACAGTCTGTGGGCAGCTAGGCTGAAGTGGGCGAACTCTCATCAAAGGTTCTTCCAGTATGCTCTAGTGAACAGGGTTCTCTTTTGGTACCTCACTGCTCCAACTATAGTAGGCCTCCGCAGTAAAACTTCACTGTCCCTCTCATAGTTTGCCTAGACTGGTCCCAGATCTGTTTATGTTGTCTAACCAGCTTCTATGGTAGTTGGCAAGATGGAATAAACATATCTGGGACCATACTAACAGTTTGCTCTTTCCTGCTGCTAATAGCAGCATTTGATCAGTTCTGTAGCAGGTCCAATCACCTTTCCTCTCTCAAGCCCCAGGTCCAATCACCTTTCCTCTCTCAAGCCCCAGGTCCAATCACCTTTCCTCTATCAAGCCCCAGGTCCAATCACCTTTCCTCTCTCAAGCCCCAGGTCCAATCACCTTTCCTCTATCAAGCCCCAGGTCCAATCACCTTTCCTCTATCAAGCCCCAGGTCCAATCACCTTTCATCTCTCACAGACTAATGCTGCAATGCGTCTCACCGTAAAACACAGAGGCCGGGTCAGGGTGATGATGAGCGATTCGGTCCATTTTCATGGCAACGGTGAGCTATATCCTCTGGGTGATGTTCCTTTCTTCCCAAATCGTTACTACAACATATAGAAATGTTAGTTTACATTTTTTTTCATTTTACACCCATGCTGGTCAGTTTCCAATTTCTATGTAATGATATAGCCAGCATCCTCAATTAAGAGTAATAAAGCATACTTTATCATTGGCAACGAAAGCTCATTAGCACCACAACCATTCGGATGAGGCTTCACTTTTTTGCTTCATATCAGCCAATTATTCTGCTCCTACTGAGTCAACTGACTGACTCCAACCAATCACAGAGAGTTTGAGCTGTCACTCCACAGCATACAACCAGTGATATGTTGGAGTAGCTGTTCAAATGCAAACTTTTTCTATTTTGGAAATGAATCAAAAGTATCCATCCTGATTTTCAATCAAAAGTGTACACTGTCTGTCATGTCAGGCCAAGTTGTCATTCTCATCACCTAGGCCTGTACCTTCTATCCCCTAATTTACTATTTTTACTGTTCTCCTCTTTCTCAGTCCACAATCCAGTAATCACTACCTTGCATGTGGCAAGCAACTAGTGCTGAGCGATTAACTGAAATGTTGATTATTTTTCATTTTTTTAAACAACTAATTGACCCACGTTGGTTCAATTACATGTCGTTCAGTTTTTTTTTCTGTGAGCTCAATTCGCACATTGCACAGTTTCTCAAGAGATAAATCAGATCCAGCCTGAACTGTGCGATGTAGTAGGGAGGCCAATATTATACATAGTTTAGTGCATAAAACGTAATTCACTACAATGACCGTAATCCATTGTGCATCTACTTGTCTGGTCTGTGTTTCTTTTATGCCTGCTTGTCACGATCGTCAACGGGACTGAGAGAGGACCAAGGCGCAGCGCGTGGAAAGTACATCTTCTTTTATTTTAAAGAAGGAAAAAACAAAACAACAAACAGAACAGACGACCGTGAAGCTATACAAACATCAGTGCTGACACAAAACACTTCGACATAGACAATTCCCCACAAACAGCTAAAGCCTATGGTTGCCTTAAATATGGCTCCCAATCAGAGACAACAATAACCAGCTGTCTCTAATTGAGACCCAATTCAGGCAACCATAGACTTTCCTAGATACCTACACTCAACCATAGACACAGCTAGACTACTATACTAAACATAAACCCAACTACTCTAATAAACCCCCTAAACCTTACAACCACCCTAGACACTACAAAAAACACATACATTCCCCATGTCACACCCTGACCTAACTAAAATAATTAAGAAAACAAAGAATACTAAGGCCAGGGCGTGACATAACCCCCCCCTTAAGGTGCGAACTCCGGGCGCACCAGCACATAGTCTAGGGGAGGGTCTGGGTGGGCGTCCGTCCACGGCGGCGGCTCCGGCACTGGTCGTGGTCCCCACCCCACCATAGTCACTACCCGCTTACGTAGCCTCCTCCAAATGGCCACCCTCCACATTAACCCCACTGGATTAAGGGGCAGCACCGGACTAAGGGGCAGCACCGGACTAAGGGGCAGCACCGGACTAAGGGGCAGCACCGGACTAAGGGGCAGCACCGGACTAAGGGGCAGCACCGGACTAAGGGGCAGCACCGGACTAAGGGGCAGCACCAGGATAAGGGACAGCACCAGGATAAGGGGCAGCTCCGGACTGAGGGACGGCAGCTCCGGACTGAGGAACGGATCCTGGCTGGATGACGGCTCTGGCGGATCCTGGCTGGACGGCTCTGGCGGATCCTGGCTGTACGGCTCATGGCTGGCTGACGGATCTGGCTGCTCATGGCTGGCTGACGGATCTGGCTGCTCATGGCTGGCTGACGGATCTGGCTGCTCATGGCTGGCTGACGGATCTGGCTGCTCATTGCTGGCTGACGGATCTGGCTGCTCATGGCTGGCTGACGGCTCTGGCAGATCCTGTCTGGTTGGCGGCTCTGGCAGATCCTGTCTGGTTGGCGGCTCTGGCAGATCCTGTCTGGTTGGCGGCTCTGGCAGATCCTGTCTGGTTGGCGGCTCTGGCAGATCCTGTCTGGTTGGCGGCTCTGGCAGATCCTGTCTGGTTGGCGGCTCTGGCAGATCCTGACTGACGAATGGCTCTAGCGGCTCCTGACTGACTAACGGCTCTGACGGCTCGGGACAGACGGGCGGCTCTAATGGCTCGGGGCAGACGGATGGCTCAGACGGCGCTGGGGAGACGGATGGCTCAGACGGCGCTGGGGAGACGGATGGCTCAGATGGCGCTGGGGAGACGGATGGCTCAGATGGCGCTGGGCAGACGGATGGCTCTGGCCGGATGAGGCGCACTGTAGGCCTGGTGCGTGGTGCCGGAACTGGAGGCACCGGGCTAAGGACACGCACCTTCAGGCTAGTGCGGGGAGAAGGAACAGGGCATACTGGACCCTGGGGACGCACATTAGGCCTAGTGCGTGGTGCCGGAACTGGTGGTACCGGGCTGGGGACACGCATCTCAGGGCTAGTGCGGGGAGCAGCAACAGGATGCACAGGACTCTGGAGACGCACAGGAGGCTTAGTGCGTGGTGCCGGAATTGGTGGTACCGGGCTGGAGACACGCACCATAGGACGAGTGCGTGGAGGAGGAACAGGGCTCTGGAGACACACTGGAAGCCTGTTACGTGGTGTAGGCACTGGTGGAACTGGACTGGGGCGGGGAGGTGGTGCCGGAAATACCGGACCGTGCAGGCGTACTGGTTCCCTTGAACACCGAGCCTGCCCAACCTTACCTGGTTGAATGCTCCCCGTCGTGCGGGGAGGTGGAATAACCCGCACCGGGCTATGTAGGCAAACCGGGGACACCATGCGTAAGGCTGGTGCCATGTATGCCGGCCCGAGGAGACGCACTGGAGACCAGACGCGTTGAGCCGGCATCATGGCACCTGGCTCAATGCCCAATCTAGCCCTACCAGTGCGGGGAGGTGGAATAACCCGCACCGGGCTATGAACACGTACAGGAGACACCGTGCGCTCTACTGCGTAACACGGTGTTCGCCCGTACTCCGCGCAGGTCTCCTACCTGCCCTCGGCCCACTACCTCTAAGCCCCCCCCCCAAGAAATTTTTTGGGCTGACTCACAGGCTTCCTACCGCGTCGTCGTGCTGCCTCCATTCGCCGGTATCCCTCCTCACACTGTGCCAGAGAATCCCAGGCTGGCTCCGGCACTCGCCCTGGGTCGATCGCCCACCTGTCGATCTCCTCCCACGTAGTGTAGTCCATATTACGCTCCCATTTCCATTCCTCCTTGCGCTGCTCCTGTTGCCGCTTTTCACGCTGCTTGATCCCGCATAAGTGGTGGGGAATTCTGTCACGATCGATCGATCGTCAACGGGACTGAGAGAGGACCAAGGCGCAGCGCGTGGAAAGTACATCTTCTTTTATTTTAAAGAAGGAAAAAACAAAACAACAAACAGAACAGACGACCGTGAAGCTATACAAACATCAGTGCTGACACAAAACACTTCGACATAGACAATTCCCCACAAACAGCTAAAGCCTATGGTTGCCTTAAATATGGCTCCCAATCAGAGACAACAATAACCAGCTGTCTCTAATTGAGACCCAATTCAGGCAACCATAGACTTTCCTAGATACCTACACTCAACCATAGACACAGCTAGACTACTATACTAAACATAAACCCAACTACTCTAATAAACCCCCTAAACCTTACAACCACCCTAGACACTACAAAAAACACATACATTCCCCATGTCACACCCTGACCTAACTAAAATAATTAAGAAAACAAAGAATACTAAGGCCAGGGCGTGACACTGCTACGGAAGAGGCAGAAGAATGCACAATCGCGAGGGGATATAGAGAGCAGCTCTTGCTTCGCGAGGTACAGTATCTTTACCTGAAAATAAATGACCTAAGTGATTGATAGTTGGTATTCAGCAGTCATAAAAGTAGGCCTTATTTACTTTGAACTACAAGTACTACAAAATAGTGATTTCTGTCAGACAGCATATGCAGCAGCTCTATAGAGATGAGATGATGACTTGGAATGAATTAATAAATTCATTAAATAAAACAAATGTAATATACACAACAACTGAAACATTTTATTAAGGTAAAGTAATGTGAATAAATGATGGTTAATAAGTGATACGCAGTAATGGACAGTCACTACCATCATGGGACTTTTATTAATTGTTTGTAACGGTCGTCATAGTCGTTCTCCTCCTCAGACGAGGAGGAGCATGGATCGGACCAACACGCAGAGTGGGTAGTGCTCATGATAATTTATTAAATCGAAACTGAACACTAACATGAAAACAAAATAACAAAAATGAATACAACCGACAACAGTCCCGTGTGGCACGAATACAAACACGGAAACAAACACCCACAACACACACGTGAAACCCAGGCTGCCTAAGTATGATTCTCAATCAGGGACAACGATTGACAGCTGCCTCTGATTGAGAATCATACCCGGCCGAACACAAACATCCCAACATAGAAAATCACACATAGACAAACCCACCCAACTCACGCCCTGACCAACTAAATAAATACAAGACAAAAGAAAACAGGTCAGGAACGTGACATAACCCCCCCCCCTTAAGGTGCGAACTCCGGGCGCACCAGCATAAACTCTAGGGGAGGGTCTGGGTGGGCGTCTGTC
Source organism: Salvelinus namaycush (assembly GCF_016432855.1). Taxonomy (NCBI): domain Eukaryota; kingdom Metazoa; phylum Chordata; class Actinopteri; order Salmoniformes; family Salmonidae; genus Salvelinus; species Salvelinus namaycush. The sequence goes on from NC_052327.1 coordinate 11,884,978, forward strand.
CACGGTGGCGGCTCTGGCGCTGGTCGTGGTCCCCACCCCACCATAGTCAAACCCCGCTTCCGTGGCCTCTTCCCAATGGCCACCCTCCATATAAACACCATTGGATTAAGGGGCAGCTCCGGACTGAGGGGCAGCACCGGACTGAGGGGCAGCACCGGACTGAGGGGCGGATCCTGGCTGGCTGGCTCTGGCGGATCCTGGCTGGCTGGCTCTGGCGGATCCTGGCTGGCTGGCTCTGGCGGATCCTGGCTGGCTGGCTCTGGCGGATCCTGGCTGGCTGGCTGGCTCTGGCGGATCCTGGCTGGCTGGCTCTGGCGGATCCTGGCTGGCTGGCTCTGGCGGATCCTGGCTGGCTGGCTCTGGCGGATCCTGGCTGGCTGGCTCTGGCGGATCCTGGCTGGTTGGCTCTGACGGATCCTGGCTGGCTGGCTCTGGCGGATCCTGGCTGGCTGGCTCTAGCGGATCCTGGCTGGCTGGCTCTGGCAGCTCCTGGCTGGCTGGCTCTGGCAGCTCCTGGCTGGCTGGCTCTGGCAGCTCCTGGCTGGCTGGCGGCCCTGGCGGATCCTGGCTGGCTGGCTCTGGCTGGTCCTGGCTGGACGGCTCTGGCTGGTCCTGGCTGGACGGCTCTGGCTGGTCCTGGCTGGACGGCTCTGGCTGGTCCTGGCTGGACGGCTCTGGCGGATCCTGTCTGGCGGAAGGCTCTGGCTGCTCCTGTCTGGCGGAAGGCTCTGGCTGCTCCTGTCTGGCGGAAGGCTCTAGCGGCTCCTGTCTGGCGGAAGGCTCTAGCTGCTCCTGTCTGGCAGACGGCTCTGAAGGCTCAGAACAGACGGGCGGCTTTGAAGGCTCAGTACAGACGGGCGGCTTTGAAGGCTCAGTACAGACGGGCGGCTTTGAAGACTCAGTACAGACGGGCAGCTCTGACGGCTCGGAACAGACGGACAGCGCTGGGCAGGCAGGCAGCTCAGACAGCGCTGGGCAGGCAGGCAACTCAGACAGCGCTGGGCAGGCAGGCAGCTCAGACAGCGCTGGGCAGGCAGGCAGCTCAGACAGCGCTGGGCAGGCAGGCAGCTCAGACAGCGCTGGGCAGGCAGGCAGCTCAGACAGCGCTGGGCAGGCAGGCAGCTCAGACAGCGCTGGGCAGGCAGACAGCTCAGACAGCGCTGGGCAGGCAGACAGTTCAGACAGCGCTGGGCAGGCAGGCAGTTCAGACAGCGCTGGGCAGGCAGGCAGCTCAGACAGCGCTGGGCAGGCAGGCAGCTCAGACAGCGCTGGGCAGGCAGGCAGCTCAGACAGCGCTGGGCAGGCAGGCAGCTCAGACAGCGCTGGGCAGGCAGGCAGCTCAGACAGCGCTGGGCAGGCAGACAGCTCAGACAGCGCTGGGCAGGCAGACAGTTCAGACAGCGCTGGGCAGGCAGGCAGCTCAGACAGCGCTGGGCAGGCAGACAGCTCAGACAGCGCTGGGCAGGCAGACAGTTCAGACAGCGCTGGGCAGGCAGACAGTTCAGACAGTGCTGGGCAGGCAGACAGTTCAGACAGCGCTGGGCAGGCAGGCAGTTCAGACAGCGCTGGGCAGGCAGACAGCTCAGACAGCGCTGGGCAGGCAGACAGTTCAGACAGCGCTGGGCAGGCAGACAGTTCAGACAGTGCTGGGCAGGCAGACAGTTCAGACAGTGCTGGGCAGGCAGACAGTTCAGACAGCGCTGGGCAGGCAGGCAGCTCAGACACTGGCTGCGCTGGAGAGGAGGAAGGCTCTGACAGCGCTGGACAGGTGGGAGCAACTGGAGAGAGAAAACGGAGAGACAGCCTGGTGCGGGGGGCTACCACCGGAGGACTGTTACGTGGAGGTGGCACCGGAAAAACCGGACCGTGAAGGAGGACACGTGCTCTTGAGCACCGAGCCTGCCCAACCTTACCAGGTTGAATGGTCCCCGTAGCCCTGCCAGTGCGGCGAGGTGGAAAAACCCGCACTGGGCTATGCTGGCGAACCGGGGACACCATTTGTAAGGCTGGTGCCATGTACGCCGGCCCGAGGAGACGCACTGGAGGCCAGATGCGTTGGGCCGGCTTCATGACACCCGGCTCGATGCCCAACCTAGCCCGGCCAGTGCGGCAAGGTGGAATAGCCCGCACTGGACTAAGCACGCGTACTGGGGACACCGTGCGCTTTACCGCATAACACGGTGTCTGACCAGTACGACGCCCTCTCACTCCACGGTAAGCACGGGGAGTTGGCTCAGGTATCCTACCCGGCTTTGCCACACTCCGCGTGTGCCCCCCCCCAAGAAATGTTTGGGTCTGACTCTCGGGCTCCCAAACGCGTCGCCGCGCTGCCTCCTCATACCAGCGCCTCTCTGCCTTCGCTGCCTCCAACTCCGCCTTGGGACGGCGATATTCCCCTGGCTGAGCCCAGGGTCCCTTGCCGTCCAGGATCTCCTCCCAAGTCCATGAGTCCTGTGTCTTCGGTCTCTGCTGCTGCTGTTGTCTGTTCCCACTCTGCTTGATCCTTTTTTGGTGGGTGTTTCTGTAACGGTCGTCATAGTCGTTCTCCTCCTCAGACGAGGAGGAGCATGGATCGGACCAACACGCAGAGTGGGTAGTGCTCATGATAATTTATTAAATCGAAACTGAACACTAACATGAAAACAAAATAACAAAAATGAATACAACCGACAACAGTCCCGTGTGGCACGAATACAAACACGGAAACAAACACCCACAACACACACGTGAAACCCAGGCTGCCTAAGTATGATTCTCAATCAGGGACAACGATTGACAGCTGCCTCTGATTGAGAATCATACCCGGCCGAACACAAACATCCCAACATAGAAAATCACACATAGACAAACCCACCCAACTCACGCCCTGACCAACTAAATAAATACAAGACAAAAGAAAACAGGTCAGGAACGTGACATTGTTTTATTCTGTGTTAAAGCGTTCAACCCAAATAATCAAAACCGAAATCGAAAACCGTGATTATTTTGTAATAATCGAACCGAAACCTAACCGACCTCGCAAAGCACTAATCGCTCTGCACTACAAGTAACACAAAGCGACCCTCTGTAGAGCTCTTTCACAGCAAAGATTTGACAGTGCATATACAGTACCAAAATGGCGGAGGACGGCAAACTCAGGGGATGTATAGAAGATACCAAGTGGACAGCGCTGGGCAGGCAGGCAGCTCAAACACTGGCTGCGCTGGAGAGGAGGAAGGCTCTGACAGCGCTGGACAGGTGGGAGCAACTGGAGAGAGAAAACGGAGAGACAGCCTGGTGCGGGGGGCTACCACCGGAGGACTGTTACGTGGAGGTGGCACCGGAAAAACCGGACCGTGAAGGAGGACACGTGCTCTTGAGCACCGAGCCTGCCCAACCTTACCAGGTTGAATGGTCCCCGTAGCCCTGCCAGTGCGGCGAGGTGGAAAAACCCGCACTGGGCTATGCTGGCGAACCGGGGACACCATTTGTAAGGCTGGTGCCATGTACGCCGGCCCGAGGAGACGCACTGGAGGCCAGATGCGTTGGGCCGGCTTCATGACACCCGGCTCGATGCCCAACCTAGCCCGGCCAGTGCGGCAAGGTGGAATAGCCCGCACTGGACTAAGCACGCGTACTGGGGACACCGTGCGCTTTACCGCATAACACGGTGTCTGACCAGTACGACGCCCTCTCACTCCACGGTAAGCACGGGGAGTTGGCTCAGGTATCCTACCCGGCTTTGCCACACTCCGCGTGTGCCCCCCCCCAAGAAATGTTTGGGTCTGACTCTCGGGCTCCCAAACGCGTCGCCGCGCTGCCTCCTCATACCAGCGCCTCTCTGCCTTCGCTGCCTCCAACTCCGCCTTGGGACGGCGATATTCCCCTGGCTGAGCCCAGGGTCCCTTGCCGTCCAGGATCTCCTCCCAAGTCCATGAGTCCTGTGTCTTCGGTCTCTGCTGCTGCTGTTGTCTGTTCCCACTCTGCTTGATCCTTTTTTGGTGGGTGTTTCTGTAACGGTCGTCATAGTCGTTCTCCTCCTCAGACGAGGAGGAGCATGGATCGGACCAACACGCAGAGTGGGTAGTGCTCATGATAATTTATTAAATCGAAACTGAACACTAACATGAAAACAAAATAACAAAAATGAATACAACCGACAACAGTCCCGTGTGGCACGAATACAAACACGGAAACAAACACCCACAACACACACGTGAAACCCAGGCTGCCTAAGTATGATTCTCAATCAGGGACAACGATTGACAGCTGCCTCTGATTGAGAATCATACCCGGCCGAACACAAACATCCCAACATAGAAAATCACACATAGACAAACCCACCCAACTCACGCCCTGACCAACTAAATAAATACAAGACAAAAGAAAACAGGTCAGGAACGTGACATTGTTTTATTCTGTGTTAAAGCGTTCAACCCAAATAATCAAAACCGAAATCGAAAACCGTGATTATTTTGTAATAATCGAACCGAAACCTAACCGACCTCGCAAAGCACTAATCGCTCTGCACTACAAGTAACACAAAGCGACCCTCTGTAGAGCTCTTTCACAGCAAAGATTTGACAGTGCATATACAGTACCAAAATGGCGGAGGACGGCAAACTCAGGGGATGTATAGAAGATACCAAGTGGAACACAGAGTCAAGTTCCCTCTATTATTAGCTGGCTCTATTATTAGTCTGCATTGGTGCTTAAACAAACGGGAATTGGATGCTTATCGTCACACCTCTGAACTGAATGGGTAGAAATGCTGACACATAATTATATCAAATCTGCACAGGAGTGGGTCGTTCCATGAAAAGAGTTCCTTTTGCATCCCTTTTGATTTTTTAATTAGAAATTGTGCAACAATATTGCATTTTAAAAGCCTGGTATATTAAATGTAAAAAAAATCTTCTCCTGCACCACCCCAACATCAACATATGTGAGAATTTCGCGTTTTAATGTTTTGTAATAAAAAAGATAGAGGAAGATAAGTGTTTCCAATGACATCATCAACCAATTAGTAGACAATTATTTAAATTTTTTACTACAAAACATAGAAAAGTGAAATTTTGGGCTGATTTAAGATGAAATCGTCAAATCTGTTATGGTCAACCCTGTTACTTTATCTGCCACTAAATAGCCACTTGCTATAGTATTATTTGTATTTATCCTCTTGAGATGGGGAAAATGTGTTTATGAAGTTGGACATGTGCTCTTTATGACAGAATGTTAAAATTAGGTGAAATCCAATGTTTTTTTTGACCAAGTTATACTTCTCAAAAGGCACCGAATTGGTGGAACGACCTGGATATTCAGCATTATATTCACTAATTAATCCTTTATGATTTATTATGTTTGCTCTCTCTCTCTCTCTTTATGGCAGTGATTTCATACCAATTATGCCAGCTCACTGCATTGTTTTCAGTGTCTATTATATTGACCAATAACCTGAAAATCACATGCTTGAAGTCCTTGTGATGATGATTGCCAAACATTCGGATATATTGGCCCAATATTTCTATGTTACAAAGCCATGTAATTCTAGCTTAGGTATTATCCAATTCTCAATTCTCTTGCATGGAAATGTCAGTAGCTATTCTCCACTTCCAACTGCGCAGAGACGTCAATTCAACATCTATTCCACGTTGGTTCAACCAGTGTGTGCCCAGTGGGTTTGTTCTGTTCTAAAAAGCTGTACCTGTTAGCTCTGATTTCAAGCCGCAACCAGTAGTAGACATTGGTGACCTATTTCCTATTCAAACTTTTGTTCTTGCCTTGACGCACTGTGGTGTGTGCTCTCTCGAAGTGTCTGCCCCACATACAGGCGCCACGCAGCACAGAGTACTAAATCTCCCCGACTGAAAAAGGTTTTCACAGATAAACTCTGGATGCTCTCCAGTAGGATGTCTTTGGGGCAGACTGCTCAGACTCTGGCAAGATTCTCAGTAGCCTTTTAAGTTGTTGACCTGTGCCAGTGTTGGTTCTGTCTACAAGGATTTGAAAGAACAGTTCAAAGCAAGTGCATGAAAGATGTTGACAAAACACGTCTGGCCTCTCTCTCATGTTGTTCGATTTCCTGGCCCCTGTAGGACAAAGGACACTCCACCACAAGAGTGATGTCCTAGAGACAGTCGTGTTAGTCAACCCGTCAGAGGATACAGTTGCTTCAGAGGTGTGTTTCAAGATTTCAAATATGTATATTTTTCTGGTTTGTTACTATATTTAAACCAGCTTTCAATCATTACATACATCTGTTTACATTTTGTCATTATGATTTAAAACCTAATGCATTTCATTTTTTTCCCTATAAGAAAACAAACTATTTTCTCTCACCGTGCTTTAAATGTAATACCATAATGGCATAACAAAATGTATATACATTTGATTCATTTCATAGTGTAACACATATAAAAAGATCCAATATTTGTTCTGTGCTGTTTCCTATAACTGCTCTGTTTTGCTCTCTACCCCAGATCCAATCTCTAGTCACAGACTCAGCAGGACACAAACTCCTGGTTCTGAGTGGGCAGAACTCAGACCACGGTGACCTGCTTCTCCAAAGTGGGGGTTTCACCTATAAGAGCTTCTCACAAGTCTTTGTTGATCCTGGGGTAAGATATTACTGTTCGGAACAGTCAAATCCTATTCAAAACAGCCTGTTCTGACACTTTACTATAGTCTGTAGCACTGGCTCATGAGCTCATGATTTTCTAATGAAGATTAGATTACCAATGAAACTACAAATATTTTATATACCCCCCATGAACTGGAATTGTGGATAAAAATGAAACCAACAATGTCATTGAGCAATTTTTATACATCAACACTGACTTTGGCTTGTCTCTGTCTGTCATTATCCTGTAGGTCAGTGATTTGCTGGGCGAAGCAGCCCCCAAGCAGCGGGCCACACTCACTGTGTCCTGCCGATCGGAGGTGGGTTGGAGCTCCCTGGGTCAGCAGCAGCACTTACGGGAGTTCCTTGAGTACAGACTGAACCCCGACCCTGTGCTCCCCAAGATGGAGGGAGTCACAGAGTTCACGGAGTACATCTCCGAGACGGTGGACGTGCCTTCTCCCTTTGACCTCCTGGAGCCGCCCACATCTGGAGGCTTCCTGAAACTGTCCAGGCCTTGTTGTTACATCTTCCCTGGGGGGAGGGGCGACTCGGCACTGTTCGCGGTCAACGGCTTCAACATCCTAGTGGATGGAGGCTCTGAACGGAAATCATGCTTCTGGAAGCTGGTCAGACACTTGGACCGCATCGACTCAATTCTACTCACTCACATTGGTGCAGACAATCTGCCAGGCATCAACGGGCTCCTTCAGAGGAAAATAGCAGAGCAGGAAGAGGAGCAGTCACAAGGCTCAACCACCTACAGTGATTGGATGAAGAACCTGATCTCTCCAGAGCTTGGTGTGATCTTCTTCAATGTACCCGAAAAGCTACGTATGCCAGAATCAAACCTAAAGGTCAAGCGCAGCATCGAGGAGGCCTCCCTCACGTTGCAGTACCTCAACAAACTGGGAATCAAGCCGGAGCCTCTCTGTAGACTGGTCAGCAACACTATTGAGCCTTTCACTCTTTTTCATAAGATGGGGGTGGGCAAGTTAGACATGTATGTTCTGAACCCCGTCAAGGACAGTAAGGAGATGCAGTTTCTCATGCAGAAGTGGGCTGGTAACAGCAAGGCCAAAACAGGCATTGTGCTCCCCAATGGAAAAGAGGGAGAAATATCCGTACCTTACCTGACGTCAGTTACAGCATTAGTCGTGTGGCTTCCTGCGAATCCTGCCGAAAAGATTGTCAGAGTGCTGTTCCCTGGAAACGCACCACAAAACAAAGTCCTGGAGGGACTAGAGAAATTAAAGCACCTTGACTTCTTGCGATACCCAGTAGCCACACAAAAAGACATAGCCTCAGGGGCTCCTCCCTCTGTTGTAAAACAGACAAAGTTAAAGCAAAGGACAGACAGCAAAGAAAGTCTGAAATCATCTCCCAAGACTACAAAACCCCTTAAGAAAGAAGCAGATGATGAGGTATCGGCAGTCACAGAGGCAACGAGGGACTCTGTAAAGGAGAACAAGATAGAGAAAAAGGAGAAGAAACTTAAAGAGAATGAAAAACCCACCAAAATAATAAAATCCAAGACTGATGCACCAGAAAAGAAGAAACTATTGAAGGAGAAATCCTTGAAAAAACATTCAAAGGAAAGGGCATCCAAGATGGATGAGAAAAAAGACAAGGAAAAGAAAGAGATCAAGAAAGTCAAGAAAGTTGACACAGCTAAAAAAGAAGAGAAAAAAGACCCCAAAGTTGACAAGAAAAAAGATACGTCGAAGTCAGAGTTGAGAAAGATAACAAAACCTGACTTAAAACCCCTCACACCAGAGGTCAGAAGGACCCTGCACAGGGCAAAAGTGTCAAGTAAACCCAAAACCGACAAAAGCAAAGGCAAAGCGGCCAAGGCTGAGCCGGCTGAACCCAAACCTGAGGAACCAGCAGCAGAGAGCATTCAACCTGAGCCACTACAGAATGGGGGTATTGAGGGCATATCTGCTTCCTCCACTCCAGAGGATCTTACTAAGGACTTTGAGGAGTTAAAACAAGATGAGGTATCATCAGAGCCACCAGAGAGTGCAGTGGAGACACCAGCAGAGGAAAGCATGGCCGAATCCCCTACCCAGGAGGAGGAGAAAGAACAGGAAACTGTCTCTAAAACTCCACCAGGCACAAAGTCTCCTGAGAAGGGAGTAGCCACAGCAATGGAAGTTGAATCTGAATCTCAGACCCTAACTGAATCTCAAAGCAAAGAGGACAAATTAACACAAGAGCATAAAGAAGAATTACAGGCAGAGGAAGTGGAACTATATGAGGATGAGGGAGCTGCAGTTGAAGATGATGAGGAGGAAGAAAAAGAAGGCCCGATTGCAGAGAGGAAAACATTTCAGGAAGAGGAAGATATGGGGATAGGGGAGGAAGAAGATGATGCAAAAGATGATGTGAAGGATAATGAACTAGACAGGAAACATGAGGTGGAGGAAATGGAGAAAGTTGAAAAGCCCACAGATATGTCAGTAACAAAAGAGGAAAGCAGAAGGCCTTCATCCCAGGAGGAGGAACAGGAAGAAGATGGACATGTTGTTGAAAAGGCTGAGCTGGAAGAGGTAGAAGTTTTAGACATGATAGCAGATGAAGAGGTCAAAATCAAACCTGAAGCGGGAGAGAAAGAAACATTGGCCAAGAATGGGGAAAGCAAAGCAGTTAAACATACTCCTGGAGCTAAAGAGGAGGATGAGGAAGATGAAGAGGGCTACGTGTCAAATGTGGGAGGCGCTACAGTCAACATAGTGTCAACACTGCAAGGAACTGCTGCAGCCGAGCCCATCTCCTTCATTCAAGACGAAACCATTCCCGGCAACTCCGAAACTGAACAGACCATCTCTGATGAGGAAGTTCACGAAGAGGCTGATGACAGGATACTAAACCTCCAATACGAAGTGGGTGCATATGACATCTCTGTCCCAGATCAGACAGGCTCCTTTGACACCATCCATGGGATGAAGGAGATGCAAGCATCAGCTATGGCTGATGTAACAGCCAAAGGTTTGATTTGTGGACAGGAGCAAGTATCGGTATTCACTAACATCATTGCTGCTCCCTTGGCTGAGGAGGAACATGTTTCCTCAGCCACATCCATCACAGAGTATGATAAATTGTCCTCCTTCCCCACCTCTATTGCAGAGGACCAATCAGTGGCCTCTGTCGCTACACCTCAGACTGAGGAAACAGGCAAAAGCTCTCTGCTTCTTGACACTGTTAATAGTGTTCCCCTGGCAATTCCAACGGAGGCCACACATGGGAAAGAACATTTACACTCTGCTGGGACCATCTCACCAACATCCTCCTTAGAGGAAGACAAGTACATGAAGTCAGTTCCATCCGAAGAGGGCCTGTCAGTTATCTCTGATTTGAAGACAGAGGCTAAGGTCATCAAGACTCATGATGAAGAGGAGGAAGAAGATCAGGACCAAACTCTGACCATTGAGATTTCACTTGGGGAGAGCTATGCCTCCCCTCAAATGCTCCAGGATAGAGATAGGGATTTGGAACAGCTCCCTGCTTCTGAGGCTCCTGTCTCCAAACTTGTTCAGGATTTGAAGCAGGATCACCTACCAGTTGAGGAGGTACAACTCTTTAAGTCCAAAGAAGACATCTTAACAGTGGTGCCTTCAAAACCCCTTTCACCCCCACCCTCTTTCTCAAAGCCTTTTAGGTCAGACTCAATTACTTCGGAAGGTGAAGAGCGATGCTGCAGTCCAGACGATAGCACTGTGAAAATGGCCTCTCCCACACAATCTCCCCCCCCCAGTGCAACCAGCTCTCCAACTCACTCTCCTCTTCATCAGTCGCCTGTGGAGGAAAAGACCAAGGGCTTCCCAGGACTGGAGCATCAAACACAGGAGGACCTTCATGATTCAGCCACCAAAACAGAAGATACGGATGCAAAGAAAGATCAAGCGGAAAAGGAAGATAAAGTGGATAAGAATAAAGAATTGGATGTTGACATCAAGAAAGTTGAGTCAGACACACTACCATCTGTGGAGAAATCGTTTCAAAAAGACTTGCCCATTACAAAAGCGGAAGAAAAATATGGTCTCTCCCCTTCCAAAGATGAGATGCAACAGGAACAGGAGACAACTCCTCTTACCTCTGAGTCAGTCACAGGCAAAGACGAAGCTTCCATATCAGGAAAGGAATCTCTGACAGTAGACATTTCTAGTGGTAAGTCTATACTCAAACACAGTGATGAGGAAGATGATGACCATCAACAGAAAGAATCCAAAGTGTGCAGTAAGGCTAAATTCCCAAAGGGGAAGGAGAGTAGTTTCTTAGATTATGACGATGGTGAGGATGATGATGACGATAATGAAGATAGTTCTGATGTAAAACCCATCAAACAGGACATGAAGGAGAAAGATACAGAAAAAAATGACACACATGAGGCTAAAACTATCAAGGAAGAGAAAGAGGAGAAAGAAAAACAAGACGTGTTTGAAGCTGAAACCATCAAGGAAGAAAAGAAAGAAACAGATAAAGTTGGTACAACTGAAGCTACTACTGAAGCTGAGCCCATCAAGGAAGATACAGATGAGAAAGTGAAGGAAAAATATGACATTCATGAAGCTGAATCCATCAGGGAAGAAAAGAAAGAAACAGAAAAGGTTGGTACCACTGAAGCTGAACCAATCAAGGAAGATAAAGATGAGAAAGTGAAGGAAAAAGATGACATTCATGAAGCTGAATCCATCAGGGAAGAAAAGAAAGAAACAGAAAAGGTTGGTACCACTGAAGCTGAACCCATCAAAGAAGATAAAGATGAGAAAGTGAAGGAAAAATATGACATTCATGAAGCTGAATCCATCAGGGAAGAAAAGAAAGAAACAGAAAAGGTTGGTACCACTGAAGCTGAACCCATCAAAGAAGATAAAGATGAGAAAGTGAAGGAAAAAGATGACATTCATGAAGCTGAACCCATCAGGGAAGAAAAGAAAGAAACAGAAAAGGTTGGTACCACTGAAGCTGAACCCATCAAGAAAGATAAAGATGAGAAAGTGAAGGAAAAAGATGACATTCATGAAGCTGAACCCATCAGGGAAGAAAAGAAAGAAACAGAAAAGGTTGGTACCACTGAAGCTGAACCCATCAAGGAGGATAAAGATGAGAAAGTGAAGGAAAAATATGACATTCATGAAGCTGAATCCATCAGGGAAGAAAAGAAAGAAACAGAAAAGGTTGGTACCACTGAAGCTGAACCCATCAAGGAAGATAAAGATGAGAAAGTGAAGGAAAAAGATGACATTCATGAAGCTGAACCCATCAGGGAAGAAAAGAAAGAAACAGAAAAGGTTGGTACCACTGAAGCTGAACCCATCAAGGAAGATAAAGATGAGAAAGTGAAGGAAAAATATGACATCCATGAAGCTGAACCCATCAGGGAAGAAAAGAAAGAAACAGAAAAGGTTGGTACCACTGAAGCTGAACCCATCAAGAAAGATAAAGATGAGAAAGTGAAGGAAAAAGATGACATTCATGAAGCTGAACCCATCAGGGAAGAAAAGAAAGAAACAGAAAAGGTTGGTACCACTGAAGCTGAACCCATCAAGGAGGATAAAGATGAGAAAGTGAAGGAAAAATATGACATTCATGAAGCTGAACCCATCAGGGAAGAAAAGAAAGAAACAGAAAAGGTTGGTACCACTGAAGCTGAACCCATCAAGGAAGATAAAGATGAGAAAGTGAAGGAAAAATATGACATCCATGAAGCTGAACCCATCAGGGAAGAAAAGAAAGAAACAGAAAAGGTTGGTACCACTGAAGCTGAACCCATCAAGAAAGATAAAGATGAGAAAGTGAAGGAAAAAGATGACATTCATGAAGCTGAACCCATCAGGGAAGAAAAGAAAGAAACAGAAAAGGTTGGTACCACTGAAGCTGAACCCATCAAGGAGGATAAAGATGAGAAAGTGAAGGAAAAAGATGACATTCATGAAGCTGAACCCATCAGGGAAGAAAAGAAAGAAACAGAAAAGGTTGGTACCACTGAAGCTGAACCCATCAAGGAGGATAAAGATGAGAAAGTGAAGGAAAAATATGACATTCATGAAGCTGAACCCATCAGGGAAGAAAAGAAAGAAACAGAAAAGGTTGGTACCACTGAAGCTGAACCCATCAAGAAAGATAAAGATGAGAAAGTGAAGGAAAAAGATGACATTCATGAAGCTGAACCCATCAAGGAAGATAAAGATGAAAAAGATGACATTCATGAAGCTGAACCCATCAAGGAAGAGAAGAACGGAACAGAAAAGGTTGGTACCACTGAAGCTGAACCAATCAAGGAAGATAAAGATGAGAAAGTGAAGGAAAAAGATGACATTCATGAAGCTAAATCCATCAAGGAAGAGAAGAAAGAAACAGAAAAGGTTGGTACCACTGAAGCTGAACCCATCAAGGAAGAGAAGAAGGAAAAGGAGAAAGAGAAAGACGATACTTGTGGGGCTGAGCCCATCAAAGAGGAGGAGAATGAGAAGGAAAAATATGATACTTCTGAGTCTGAACCTACGAAAGAAGAAAAACAGAAAGAACTAGAGAGTATAGTCTCTTCTAAAGACGAGCTAAGCTCTTGTATCTCTACCTCTAAAGTGGAGCCAGCCTCAGACTCCACCACTACAGAACAAATAGAGCAAGAGAAAGATAACTTTGTGGCTGAACCCATGAAAGATGAGAAGAAAGAGAAGGATGATACTTGTAAGACTGATGCCATCAAGGAGGAAAAGATGGAGAGAGAACATCCTCTTAAGTCTGAACCAATGAAAGAAGAGGAAAGAGAAAAAGAGACAGATACTTTTGACAGTGAACCGACTAAAGGAGAGCACAGAGAGAAAGAAAAGGATGATACATGTATGGTGGAATCCACCACAGGGGGCAAGAAAGAAAAAGAAAACAAGACATTTTTTGAGATTGAAGTGAGTCAGGAAGAGAGGATAGAGAAAGATGATACTTATGTGGCTGAATTCAGTAAAGAACAGAAGATGGAAAAGGAGCAAGAAAAAGAAGATAGTGATTTCGAAGACATCAACGATGAGAAAAGAGAGAAAGATAGAGATGAAAGTTATGAAGCTGAACCCATAAAAGGAGACGAAAGAGCAAAAGAAAGTGAAACAGCTGACACAGTCAAATATGAAATGAGCGTGAAAGAGACAGGAAACGATGATTCTCGTGAGATTGAACCTACTAAAGAGGAGAAATGGGAGAAGGAGAAAAAGGAGGTGCAAGAGAAAGATCTAAAAGAGGCTTTACAACACAGCGTACAGACAACAATGGTAGAAAAAGTAGAGGTGACTTCTGCGACAAAGCTTGAATCTACATTTCAGGTTCAGTACTCAGACGGAGATGAGGAAGATGAGGAGGAAGATGAAGAGGAATCCATTTGCATGGGTGGTGCAGGCTCAAGACCTTTATCAGTGGAACCTAGACAATCAGAACACGAGATCATCTCTCAAGACCTGCTCTCAACTCAGTCATCAGAGAATGTGCTTAGTGACCAGACGAAGGACAGCCACTCTGAACAGACCACTGGGCTTGTGTCTACATTACCAAAATGGGAGACCTCTCCTGATAAAGACCTCAAAGAGCAGCATAAAGAGCGACAACATAGACTCTCCCCTGAACTAGAAAAGGACATCAAGACAACTAAGACCACACCAGCACCCCATCCCAGTCAAGAGTCCACCATTGGTTTCCCTACCTTGAAAGAGGAGCCAGTCTCTGCTATGCCTACCACCAAAGTAAAGCCAGCCTCTGACTCCACCACTACAGACAAACAGTCTATAGGTTCAACACTATTAAGCACTGACAGCAAGGCCAGTGTGACGGTATCCACCCAGCATGAAACACTGCTGCTATCTATGACAACAAGCAAAGAAGCATCTAATATGGATGAAAAGACAAAGCATGTTTCTCCAAAAGAAGATGAGAAACCAGGCAAGGAAGCTGAGATGGAAATTGAAAAAGAGCGTGAGGTTGCTTCCCCAGAGCATACACAACCTTGTTCATATTTTGTCTTGGATAAAGATTCTGAGAAGGTTCCCGAGAAAGTGAGCCACGTCGATGCTACAAAAGAAGACAGTGCCTCTGAAAAATTTAAAGGCTTTGACAAAATAACAACAGAGAAGGAGACTGTCAGTGTGAGCTTGCAAAAAGATCAGGGCTTTGATGTGTCTAAGTATGAACCCTATGAAAAGCCAATTTCAAAAGAAAAGGAATCCGACTATAAAGAAGACCGTGAGGTATCTAGAGAGTTTGATCGGTCAACACAAATTGGCATTGATGATAATAGGAACGTTAGCCAGGTAGACGCTGGTGCAGCTGCATTCTACTCAGAGGACGAGGAAAAAGAGGAACCGCTGTCATTCAGCAGAGTTGATTACACCCCTCCACCTTTCCCCAAGAGCGAGAGAAGTCTCCATTGCAGCTCAAGTGCCTTCACTGAACACAATGACAAAGAGAAAGGTCAAGAGGAAGTGAGTGATAGGAAGGAGGGGCAATCTACACCACACGTGGAAAACAGCTTTATGTATACAGAGACTCAAGACAACAGAACCACCCCAGCAGCAGAGCCATGCTCATTTGCTTTCAGTCTCAAAGAAGATAAACCTGAAAAAGTTGAGAAGGATGAATTGAAGGACAAGACTGGAGCATCTCCCAGTGTAGAGGAGTATTTACCAGTCCAGTCAGGCAGAAAGGAAACAGCCTCTTCCTCATGGAGTCAATCCAACACCGATGCCCAAGCCTCAGCTACAGCCATGCCTTTTGAAGATGTCCCTGAGAAGCAGACCACAGAGAAAGAGAAAGAGAAGGAAAAAGATGAGCCAGTGAAAGACTATATGGATTCATCTGATAGTGAGAGAAGAGACTCTCCCTGTGGTCGCTACTCACCAACGGAAAAAGACATGTTACCTCATCAAGCTTTGCCTAAGGAAAAGGACAATCAGGCCACTGCTGCCCCCTTGGCCGCATATTCAGGACAGCTCCTAGATGATAATGTTCTTGCATCTGAGTGCACTCAAATTGGCAGGTCTATCACCAGTAAATCTACAATGGGCTATTCTGAGAGAGAAGGCACTCCGGACAGTGTAGATAAGAGGCTACTGGTGGTGGGAGAGGATTATGATGATGAGGAAGATGATGCAGAAGAAGAAGCCAGTGATCTAGATGTGGAGAAGGGAGCGAGAGAGCAGTCTGAAAAAGAAATCTGTAAATCTATATTGGATGACACCACTACTTCTAAACGTCCTGTGACAAAGGAAGAGGACAAGAAGACCCTCTCACCCGGACCTGAACCCAGCCTCCTCAAAAAGGAGGAACCTTCCCATTCAATGACCACAAGCAGCCCTCCACCAGCAGATACTGCAGATTCCCTTTTGAAGAATGTAGTTGGGGCCTTGCCACTCCAGTCTGGCAGTTCCACTGCAATAGAACAAACAGGATCTGGAGGATATCCTTCTGAATCCTCAGAGTATTCCGAGGACAGCCAACTGGGGTTAAAGGAGGAGAGGTTTGACAGTCCTGACCCCTCTTTGCCCACCAAGTCCAGTGAAGATAAACATTACAGTCAGGGAGACATTGAAGCTGACAGGCAGAGAACCCCAGATACCACTAGTAGAAAACCTGAGGAAGATCCTTCGTGTTACCTCTTATCTGCCTCAGCTTTTCTACCAACCAGCCACCAGTTGGGAGAGGAGTTAGAGACCCCTGTCAGAATGTCTAGTGGCCCCTACAGGACAGATTCTGAGGGTGCTTCCTTTGAGTATTCTTTATTCAAAGATGAAGCCATGCACTCAACCCTCTCAGCCATGCACTCAACCCTCTCGACCTCAGGGGTCATGTTAAAGGATGAGTACCTAGAGGCATCTGAAACGCTTACCTCAACAACTACAGCTACATTCAGTCTGACAAAAGTCTTTCCAGTCTTAGCTACTCCAGCCAAAGACATTACAGAACAAGACTCATCATCAAGCACTGAGATGGACAATGGTCAAACCTCGGATAACTTTCATAAACTTGAGGGCATTGTTGAAACCAAAACCATAACTTCTGCTGGAGCTTCAGAACCACCATGTTCCCAGCTGTCCAAACCCGCTGAAACCATATCCACTTCAAGGGCTTTCTTTGAGGTTTCCCCATTGCAAAGAGCTGATTCTTCTGACAGAGAATCCCAGGGCTCAGCGGCCAGCAAAGAGTCATACACTTGCAAAATGGAGGACAGTACTCTTCCATGCCGCATTGAATGCCAGAAATTTGCAGTGACAGAGCAAGAAGAACGCATGCTGTCCATGGCTGAGACATACATGGTCACTATCAACTCCAGTACAACCACAACAGTGTCCCAATCTGATGGGGAGACAAAACCACAGCAGTCAACTGAAGCCTCTTCCAACAGGGCTACTGAGGTTAGCACAAGTCCCCAAGAAGTCCTCAGTGGAGCTAGCAAAGCCTGTTGTGCCACAACAGCAGACCTGCCTAAAACAGAACAGAAAAAGGAGGAAAAAGAGACAAAGGATGAGAAAGATAAGATGGTAATGAAAGAGGAAGAAATTAAGGAGATCAAGGTAGAGACCCTAAAGGAGGACACCAAAATGCCAGAGCAGAAGAATAAGGAGGAGACAAAACAGATGGATGAGAAGAAAGAGGTGGCTGGAGAGAAGGAAAAGGTGGAGGAGGAGAAAGTAGAGGAAAATAAGTTGAAAGAGAAAGACGGGAAGGCAGAGGAGAAGAAAGACAAGACTGCTGAGAAGGAGAGTGAGAAAGAAAAGGAGAGAAAAGAGGGAGAGAAAGAGAACGTAGAGGATAAAAAAGCTGAGAAACATGAAGAGAAGATTGTCGAAAGGAGGAGGAGTAGCTTATCTGACTGGGAACTCCGACAAGGGCCGGGCGCATGCCCAAGTGCCCCTCCTCCAGGCTATGAAGACGAGGAGGAAGAAGCATATGAAATGGAAGAAGCTGGGGAAGAATATGTTAATAAAGAATGTGTATCCACAGGCGAGCCCACCCCTCTCTCCACAGCAGAACATGCCCACCATACAAAGGCATCTGCAAAAGCAGATGGAGAATCCAGTTGCCCCACTGACTTGCATATGGAGGCTACCTCCACCTCCCCCCCCGGCTATTCCTCATGTGAATTCAAACACCGCAAAGGGGAGATCTCCCCATCCTTCATTAACCCCAGTCCACATGCCCTCTCCAGCGATGATGGCGAAGAGGACAAAGGGAGCGACCCCTCTCAGGAGGGGGATGAAGATGACCGGGAGCAACACTCGGTCAAGAGGAGGTCTCACAAGCAGAAGCGACAGCACATTCAAAGTGGAGCTGCTGGAGCTGGAGCGGGATCGCACCCACTTTCCATGCCTCCTGGTGGCATGGCAACTGGACTTGGGATAGTGCTAGCTGGAGAGGAGACGCCCCCCACATCAGCAAGTGACTCGTTGGCGTCCCAGTCGGACTCGGACGTACCTCCCGAGACCGAGGAGTGCCCGTCGATAACCGCAGAGGGAAACCTGGACTCTGACGAAGATGCAGAACACCTGCCGGTGGATAAACTATCTGCCTCTGCCACAGGAGGGGGCACCCAACCCCCTTCACCCAGATCAGCTGCGAAGGCCCATGACCCCCCACCTGCCCCCATGAAGGATCCGCTCCCCCACCTGCCTCACCCTGATGTGTGCATGGTGGACCCAGAGGCCCTCACTGACAACCAGAGCAGCACAGAGAAAATGCTCAAGAAGGACCACAAGACCACCAAGAGCCTGCGGAAGGGCCTGGGCAAGCCTAAGTCTGCGTCCCCAGCCCGGAAGGGGAAGAGGTCTACCACCCCTGTGAAGCAGGCCTCCAAGGATTCCTCGCCTCGATCGGCCTCTCTGAGAAGGAGGGACACGGAAAGGAGCTCCAGGCTGACGCAGAAGTCCGAGGGCCTGGGATCCAAGGGGGACCTACACGCTCCAGGGAAAGGCCTTGTGAATGGCGTCAAGAGCAACTTGGGTAGGTAAAAATAAAGTAGGATGATATGACTCAATATTTAGATATGATGATATGACTCAATATTTAGATATGATGATATGACTCCATATTCAGTAGGGGACACTTTCACGCCTGTAAAAAGTTTACGAAACTTTAAATACGTAATTTACGTTCAAAGATAATAGAAATGTAATAGGCCATTTCAAAATCATTCCCCAGGACTTTATGACACACAATTCCCCATTCTAATTTACCCTTGATTTACGTAGACATATAAGTCTGACCCCCCCCCCCCCCCCAGTCAAACAGAGGAAAAGTCATTAGTCATTCTCAAGTCATTAGAGACTTATACAATTTTACATTATGGACCTCCTCCTCCAGGTACCAACTCCCAGAAATCTAGTTCAGCCGTCCCCCCTGGTCCTCCAATCTATGTGGACCTGGCCTACGTGCCCAACCACTGCAGTGCTAAGAACGTAGACCAGGAGTTCTTCAAGCGGGTACGTGCTGCATACTATGTGGTGAGCGGCAACGACCCAGCCGGTGGAGAGCCCAGTCGTGGGGTCCTGGATTCCCTGCTCGAGGGAAAGGCTGCGTGGGGCTCCAATCTACAGGTGCTTACTCTCATTCTCTTTGTCTGCACTTTGTCTGCATACATGCAGTCTCTGCTGTTATGTAAATGTTGTTAGACTTTTTTCCCACATTGTAAGTATAAATCTTTTTTACTTTTCTCCACATTGTTAATTCATTTTGTTTACTGTATGTCCATTAGCCTGTGTTTTCTCGCTGCGGAGGAATTCTGCACCACAGCTAATCTCAGGATCCACCGGGTTATATTCAGAATCATTGATCTGAATCACTTGTAAAATAGAGAATTACACACTTGGTAGTGCCAACAGATGCTTGACAATGTTTGCCAGCCACTGAGACTGACATACAGTAATTATTTATGAGCAGTCAGATTGTAACATTCACGATGTAACTGTCAATGTTGTTCTACAGTAATTTGCATTCCGGCAGTTTGAATAATGACAATGATGTAATTAACATTTCCTGTTGAGTACCGCACAATACTCCCAGTGGGCAAAGCTGGTTGCAATCAGAGCGATGTATTTAGAGAGTTGGGCCAATGCGGTTTCTGCATTATGATGCAATTACATGACACTTCAACATTCTATGGCAGCCATATTAGCTCCCCATTAACGTTACATGGTGAATATTTAAACAATGCTATGCAATTGAACATTTAGAATTAGAACAATATTCAAAATTCTAAAAGTTGGCCCAACTCTCTAAGTGTGCATTCGTAAATTCACTCTGGCTATCTACTCTGATTTCAGAGCACTCTCGTCTGAGTGTGTCAGAGCGCAGAATAACTGATGAATTTACAAACGCTCAACACCCATTGAATATGGCCGGTGTCAGTAAACGTCGGCAAAAAGTGTAATTAAATTGTTGCCAGCAGCACAGTTACAGTCACCAACGCTCTGGATAACATGAAAACAGCCTAACCAGCTCTGCTCGGGCGATTAAAATGGTCAGAGTGAGGTGTTATCTCATTTGTGTCCGGAAGAAGCTAAGAAGCTAGCAAACGTTAGCCAGTTAGCTTGGGTACTTGACTGCCGTTGTGAGGTCAGAACGCTCGGATCAACCCTACTCCTCGGCCAGAGTGTCCAGAGCGCTGATAACGCTCTGAATTTATGAATGCCCAGAGCGCACTCTGGCACTCCAGATTGAATTTACGAATACACCCTAAATATATGGCTCTGGTTGCAATAACATCAGTATGACATCTTTTGTCAGGTTGTATACTGGTTTTAATAGAACATTTTGAAAAACAGTAATTAGCATCTGGCAAAACATGTCTTTACCTGGTTGTAATCTGACCAGATAACATCTAGAATATGACGTTTTGGGATTGTCAGGAAAATTATTTTCCTGGTTGGTTATAATCTGTTTATATGAAATATTCTTGAACAGAAAAAACTGTTAAGGACAAGATATTCTGCCTAATTTTACCGGCTGGGCTGATTGCTTGATTAATGTATTGATGTACAGTATTGGTAGTTTTGACTCATACATGTCCACCTCTCTACCCTAGGTGACTCTGATCCCTACTCATGACACGGAGGTGACGCGGGACTGGTACCAACAGACACACGAAAAACAGCAGGACCTGAACATTATGGTCTTGGCCAGCAGCAGCACAGTGGTCATGCAGGACGAGTCTTTCCCTGCCTGCAAGATTGAGTTCTAAGTTCTGCACCCCTTGCTATTTTACCCTCCTCCCCTCATCACTCCATCTTTGGCAGGTAGAGAGAGGTCCTTTGCTACTCTCTATCCTCCCAAAGCCTTCTCTTCTGTCAGCTCCACATTTTGCTCTCTCATGGTGTAAGATTCCATTGCATTTGCTGTAGTCTTCGGTTGGTGTACTGGCTTCCAACTGGTCAATGTCACCTGAGAACAGCCACCTCTGTCAGGCAGAAACATTGATATAGGGCCCATGGTAGCTGTAAAAAGGTGTGAGGTGCATTCATTTCTAGCACGCTTTCTGTTTAAACAACATACTTGCACGATAAAACCACCTCTTTATTTGATCTTATTAAATTTTGCTTTCACATATAACCTCCCAACAAAATGAAATACTATTTAAAAATTGCACATCCAGAAGGGCCAAAGTAAGTGCCAAAACACTTTTGAGGTGTTTAACACTCTCCGAAATAAGTCCAAAGCCGTTAAGAGGTGAACAGTTAGTTGATCTCAATTGTACGCAGATTACGCACAATGTTGTATGATGGTAGTATTTTTGTAAGTATCTTAAGTTGAGGCTTTGTTTTCAATATGAGATTTTACTCCTGTTTGGAGATATTACGTAAGATGCAGCTTTCTATTCTATAGCGTTTGGCTTTCTCAGTACTCTAACTACGTCAACTGATGTTCCAACAAAAAAAGGACTATACCACATTGCTTGTTGTGAAGCTTTAGGAGGTGCCTGAAGGTGCCACTTTTATTTAAAGAACTAGCTTTTATGGGTTATTTCCCTCAGTAGCTGAAGAATGACGCTTGCATTTAGCTCAGACTCCTTCCTTGAAGAAGTAGAGGGTTCTTGACCGTGTGTCTAGTCCTTGCAGTCTCCAAGTATGGAGTACAAACGTGTTCTGATACCTAAACGTTTGGCTGGGTGTACGCTAAAGTGAACGTTTTACTGTAGGTACCAGGCAATGAGATGGTATTTCTATATTTACCATATTTCTGCTGGACGTAATGGTTCTTTATAAATATCTGAAGTCCTAATCGTCGTCTTTGTTGGTTGTATTAGATGAATACTCAATTAAAAACATACAGTATAAACATTATATATTGATATATGGAGAGATTCTATTAGAGGTATGCTATTTTGTGATAACACAGCAGAGGAGGATGTTAAATGCAGTTTCATTACATTTGACGTTTTCTCCCGTTTATTTATATTATACTGTCTGTATGAAACGATTTAATGAAGCGATGGAAACTGCAGTGGCCTTCCATGGAGAATGTAGTAACAGAGTCTAGTCCGTCCTTGTGAGACTGGGTTGTGTGGAGGTTGTGTGGGTGTTATTTTGCAAAAATGACTGCGGTGGTAGGCGGTCGCTCTCATGTGCCTTCTGGTTGTGGTATATTGGGCAAGAGAGAAGGATTAGAGAGGAGTATGATAAGGGCTTCTCTTTCGTAGTAGCCATTGTGGAGAGGTGAACTTGGATCCAGGGATAAGTCAAGAAACTGTGGAGAAAATGCAACACGGACAAATCGATAATTGTTGTCCAGGGATATCTAGTTAGCCTAATATCCATATGGATGGATGCTGTATACGCACACAGTTGGTAGGTGAAAAGCTAATTAGCCAGCTTAGCCAGCACATTTAGATTCAGTTACTTATATGCTGGTCAGCATTTGTCACCTATCTTAAAGTGTCACCCAGCAAATGTATCAAACAATAACATGATCAAAGAGCAAGGTATTGCACCAAGCAAGAATGCACTTTCCTGAGGGGAGACGAGGGGTTTAGGAGTGGGGCTGCGGTTCTAGTGAGAGAAGCACAGAAAATATATGATTATCATTCTTTACCATAATGTGAACTATGGTAGCGTTTGATTTTTAGAACAAGTACCTAGCGAAAGTACTCCATACTGTATGTAAATAAAAAAAATGAGTTGTTCTTCAGAATGATTTCTTAATTGAAGAGGTAAAAAAAATAAAAAAATAACGCAGGTAGCAATTTATCTAGTTAAAAAAGAAGACTTTTCAACCCTAAGATAATATTTATCAGACGAGCATGAATGTGATGTTGTTGATTATAGTGGGTAGAGATGTGGCAATGTGTACCACAGGTCAAGTAGAATTAAGTTGTGTGTTGAAGTATGTGCATGAGTGGTACACACGGAGACAGGGTTGGGGTTTTGAAGATACATCATAGTGTTTTTTTTAATGCTGAGTTAGCCAGTGCGGTGTGTACTTTTGTTGGTTAATCAGGAGGTGGAGCTTCTTAAAATTGTCGCACTGTTCATTGGCGCTCATTACAAATCTGATTCGCATTCAATTCCATAGAGCTTAGTCACATTTTGATTCATGTTATATTGTTTTATTACATTTTGGGGAGTTTTTTTTTGGTAATTGTATTTATCAAATTCATTTACAGTTATGTATACATGATCAGTATTCGATTTTTTTTTTTTTTCAATATCAGTTACAGTAAATGTAGGACTAACACAACTATGAATGTCTCTTTTGTTTACATTTCTTAGATTGTATTTTCCAAAAGATGACTGAACATTTATTTTATAATAAGCGTCCGATTGTCATAGATTTTTTTTGCTTAGTGATTCTTAAAATGTAATGTGTTTCTATTTAGAACTGCTGCGTTGTGTGTTTGGGGCTCCTGAGTTGAGGCCAGAGAGAGTGGACTGGGTGGGGCAGACTGGTATTGCTGGAGATACTGTCTCTGACTCATAGTCTGCTGCAGAATCCAAGACTGCAGACATCGACCTGCAAGGGGAACATTCTCTCCCTCTATTGGACTCAGAACCTAAACAGAGTCTCCTCTTAGGCTGAAACCATTAACCCACAGTCTGCAGCCATCTTGCGCTAGCCTGGGAAGGATGCCATCCTTGTCCTTTTGTTGAACTTATTCAAATGTGTTGAGAATACTGTATTGTAAGCTGATATAACAGTATGCAGGAGAGCCTCCCCCCCAGGTCTGTTCTTAGACCGGCAGCAGAGCTAGCCAGACTCACCCAGCTCCGAGTGAATGTTTCCTTTCAGTATTATTAAGATACTCAATGTGTAAGCTACAGATTTATTATGCACTGCGATAGCGTCGATATGCATGTCATGTTGAATACTGTTTAGAGTCACTTAGGTTAGAGAGGGAGGGCATGTATGAATCAGATGTATCAATACTTTGATCAAGCAATCAGCCCAGCCGGCAAAATTAGGCAGTATAACGTGATATTTGGTTCTTAACTGTTTTTTTCTGGTCAAGAATATATCATAAGCAGAAAATAATTTCATATTCTAGATGTTTTCTGGTCAGATTACAACAAGATAAAGACATGTTTTTCCAGATGCTAAATTACATACCCCAGGATAAAAGGAGCCACACTAAGCCTATGAGAGGTTGTCAGTGAAGGTACAAATATATGGCCTTGGATATTTTACAATATGTTGCAAGTGTTTCTAACTGAATTTATCAAATTATACGGCAGTGTACAGACCTAGTACTGTATGGGTGAGGGAAATCTGAACCAGGGTCAAGATGCGCTGCTTAACGTATATATTGTATGGGTTTTCTAAGTGGTCTGACATGTTGTATTGTCCTCAAGTCTGAGTTTGTTTTTAATTGTGGTGGAGCAATCTTGGTGACTTGATTTCAAATACACGGCCTTAGGATAAAGCATCCTGGGGCCTTGGCAGAACGCTGTGAAACTCTCAATACAAACATATATACAACAACTATGACTTTGCAGAAGCAGAATGATCTAAACCTGAAATAATATTATTGAATGTTGGGTTGGTATTATTTATGGGTTGCACCTATTTTACTCGGTCGCGTCGTTGCAATTATTCTCAATGTTCTACAAATGCCGCAGTTTATTGATGTCCGACATGCTTAATGCTCAGTCTATCTGAACGGGGGCTAATGATTTCCGTCAAAATTACACTATAGTTGCCTGGAAATACGATGACATTGCTAGAGTAAACAAATAATTATTAGAAAACACCTTTGCCAGCATTATGTCGTCTAGTTTACTTTAGAGAGATGGCAATGTTGCGATGAGCTAGCAAAGTTAGTCAGAGATAGCTAGCAATACTAACGTTAGCTAGCAAAAATGTCAGTGCTCTCCCCTCAATCCTAATTTCGCTATAGTTATACTGCATCTGAAGTCAATCTGGCGACATCACAATGATGACAAAAGCTTGTCCTACTCATTATTTGCCTCCTTTTGAAATGTCATCGTGTTTTCAAGCCACAGTAATGCCCTTAAGACTAAATCTTCATCGGTACCTATTGAGACTGCATTGAGTGGAATTCTCAGCTGGGCATCAGTCCTAAAACGTACGTTCAAAACAACATGGTAACGAAACGTGCAACCCATGAATACTCAATGCTGCTGGATAAAAAAAAACGAACAAACATACATACAATTGTACACAAATATATCCGAAATCAGTGGAGGATAGCCTAAGGAAGTGACGGACTACTGTATTCGGATTTAATTTCTAGAACAAAAATTGAACTCAAAATGGATCTCTCGTTTTATCCATATTGCAGTGGCTGTTGTTTAATTTTCAGTTATGTCCAATACTTACAGAAACACACAATAACACAGAAAAAGTACCAACTGCAGCTGCAGCTTTTTCTTTTCCTGAATATGACTTGAAAACATTGAAACAATTTTTTAAAAAGTTAAATGAATGATACATGTACATTCATGTGCGGTACACAAATATGTATATACACCTTAAAACAAAATCAAAATAGACCTGTTATGAAACATATGATCCTTCTTGTTATACATTTACATGTTAGAGGATTTGAATCAAGCGTATCAAAATCCTAGGCATTGAACAAAGAAACAGTCAATGCTGACTACTGTAAGTACAGATGAAAAATAACAAATATATTTCAGTTCAATCTCTCTCATTATGAAAAAATGAAGTCATTTGAACATAAGTTCTCTATCATTCTCCCATCTTATCTCTGCATGTGATCTATTTAGTTATTATCCTGAATGTAATAATTTATTAACATGGAAATAAAACAAGAAATGCTCTCTTAAAACCGTATATCTGATACAGGCGATTGTTTAACTGGTACTGGGATGGCATATAATATTACTGGGCTGTGCTTTACTGTTTTGCCCTAAGATGTTGTTATTATAAGAAAACGCTGTACTACTGTAGTTTTTCTGTTTTTGCCGCTGTATTAATCATAGTTCTGTTACTATCTACAGTGCAATATTCTCTCTCTCTCTCGCGCTCTCTCGCTCTTTAAATCTAAAATGCAAAACTAGAACTACTGCAGATTCATTGTAAAAGGGAAACAGCCTGGTGATGACAAATAAAAATACATTTATTGAAATCAGACCATGAGCCTCTGTTGTTGTTTTGGGATCTTTCTCTCTTATGTGAGTCAGTGTTGTGTCGTGTTGTGACTCCTATGGAAATGAGGGGGAGGAGGAAGGGTTGCCATATGCAGACTAAACTGAACACACGAGGAAAGATGTATTAGTTCAAATGTAGCCAAAAGGAGAAATGAATTAAATAACTGAAAATATAATGTATTATACTCTGAAGCTGAAGCTGACACCATACAACTATGGACACCATTCACCATTCTGAAGCTGAAGCCATACAACTATGGACACCATTCACCAGGTTTCCCCAACTGGCAGCCCACGGGCAATCTACTTAATGGATGATTACCAAACACTATGGACACCATACAATGAATGAATGCATTCCTTCACAAATCCATGAAGGTTGAAATGTTTGAGAAAGGGATACATAGAGGAAAGGAAACAGGGGGCATGTCAGTGTGTTACATGTACATTTTGTACAGGGCTGGGATGCATATCATCAGAGTTAGGCATCTGTGAGAGTAGGGCAAATCATTTCCCATATTCTAGTATTACACTTCAGGGTCATGGTTTCAAACTCAAGAGAGGAGTGCCATTTAGCTACACAGTCATATCCTTACTATAGGGTCGAGTGAACGCTGCATATTTCTCTTTGTCTAAGAACAAAGCTAGCATTGACCACACACAAGTCAACAATGAGCTGTTTTTAGAAAGTCACACGCAAAAAACTAAACATGTGGGCTGACTGGTTGGCAGTTGATGACCCATTCGTCATCTCTAGTCTCACTTGTAATCAAACTTTCTTGATTAAAATATAACTATATATATATAGAGTATACAGTGCATTCGGAAAGTATTCAGACCCCTTGACTTTTTCCACATTTTGTTACATTACAGCCTTACTCTAAAATTGATCAAATAAAAAAAAGTCCATCAATCTACACACAATACCCCATAATGAGAAAAAAAAAACTGTTTTTTAGAAATGTTTGTAAATGTAAAAAAATGAAATACCTTATTTACATAAGTATTCAGACCCTTTGCTATGAGACTTGAAATTGAGCTCATTGATCATTGATCATCCTTGAGATGTTTCTACAACTTGACGGTCGAATTGCTGCAAAGAAACCACTACTAAAGGACACCAATAAGAAGAAGAGTCTTGCTTGGGCCAAGAAAAACGAGCAATGGACATTAGACCGGTGGAAATCTGTCTTTTGGTCTGATGAGTCCAAATTTGAGATTTCTGGTTCCAACCGCCGTGTCTTTGTGAGACGCAGAGTAGGTGAACAGATGATCTCCGCATGTGTGGTTCCTACCATGAAGCATGGAGGTGGTGTGATGTGCTTTGCTAGTGACAGAATTCAAGGCACACTTAACCGCATGGCTACCACAGCATTCTGCAGAGATACGCAATACCATCTGGTTTGCGCAATGACCCAACACACAATTCCAGCCTGTGTAAGAGCTATTTGACCAAGAAGGAGAGTGATGGAGTGCTGCATCAGATGACCTGGCCTCCACAATCACCCGACCTCAACCCAATTGGGATGGTTTGGGATGAGTTGGACCACAGAGTGAAGGAAAAGCAGCCAACAAGTGCTCAGCATATGTGGGAACTCCTTCAAGACTGTTGGAAAAGCATTCCTCAAGAAGCTGGCTGAGAGACTGCCAAGAGTGTACAAAGCTGTCATCAAGGCAAAGAGTGACTACTTTGAAGAATCAAAAATATATTTTGATTTGATTAACCCTTATTTGGTTACTACATGATTTCAAATGTGTTATTTCATAGTTTTGATGTCTTCACTATTATTCTACAATGTAGAAAATAGTAAAAATAATAACCCTTGCATGAGTAGGTATGTCTAAACTTTTGACAGGTACTGTACATATTTCTGCTGTTGGGATGAGAATAGGATGTTATATTTTTCTGCATGTTGGTAGGACAAGGCTATGTATGTTTGTGCACATGGAAGTAAGTGATTTATGTTTATGGAGGCAATACAAATGTGATGTGACTAAAATGAAAGGGCATTTAGTTGACTAAAATGGCTCACTGTTTGTCATTTTGACAACTAGACTAAATCATTATTCAAATGACAAATGTGACCTCATTATATTTTAGTCAAAATGACTGAGACTCCCCCCCAAAAAGTGCCAAAATTAATACTGGTGTGTGAGAGAGATAAAGTGTGCCCACTCGTGTCTATTCCATGTATTCAGTGTGGGTTCTGTGGTTGCCATGGCACTGTAAGGTAGACTAGGCAGAAAGCTCTGTAAATATTGTACATATTTGTATTATTTCTAAGTGGTTTTTGTTGCATTTCTAAATCAGGGTTTTGGCTGATCTAGGGTTTTAGCTCTATATCCTGTGTTCTTGACTCTCAAGAGTTTCAGGATTGTGATGAAAAGTATTTGGGCTTGATAGCTAGCTGGCTGTTTGGATTAAAATAATGTGACTTTTTGTTTAGTCTGTTTGGAAGTATTAAACCAACGACTGCATGCTGTGTCCATAGGTAGCAGAGGAAGTTCAGGGACTGTTCAGGGAATGTTCCTAACCACTGCCAAGATGTGGCTTTTCGTGTGCTTTTCAGAGGCTGTGGCATCACCTGGTGGGTGCTACATTCATGGCAATGGAGGACCAGTACCAGAGGAGTGGCTCCAATGGAGTGACTGACCATTCAGAGAAGCAGGTGTAGTGTGATGTTGAAGAAGCGCTCCGGGCCTATTTTATCAGACTGTCTTTGTTTCTCATTGGCTTTCCCGTCGATGCCCTTTACACTGAACTACAATGCCTATCAAATACAAATTGCCTCAACTTAAACCCAAGCAGAGAGACTTTTAATCTCCATTTACATTTTTTGTGGTTTTACTTTTTATGTGCTATGAGATTTTGGAAAGCGTTCAAACAGATATATTTTTTAAATGAATTATTAGATCTGTAACCCAAGTATGACTAGTGTTGTAGGTTAGGTCTACTATGTTCTTAATATCTTTGAGCCATTGATTTAAGAGGACAATAATGGAAATACATTTTCAAACTTGTTTTGTGTAATCGTAGATGATTTTAAATTCGTTAGCCACTTAGATTTGATCATTTAAAACACAATACAACCCCATCTAAATGTATTCAGTGTGTGTGTATGTTTGTGTATGTGCACCAGTGTGTGTGTGTGGCCAACAGTGGTGGGTATGAATGACATCAGTGTTTGGCATTCGGTGAGAAGGCAGACTCGCAGCTTTTTCCCGTCGCACTCCCTGTAGGGTGACGCAGCTCTTTCCATTCACCCGCCGTCTCTAGGAGAAGTCAATTACAAAGAGGGGGCTAGCTGAATTGAAGTGGTCTCCATAGCAACACTTTAGAGCTGGAGCCAAGGAAGGAGTCATCATTGTGGTTTGCCGGAATGGGAGAGGGGGAGAGAGGGGGGGGGGGGGGGGTGAGAGGAAAGAGAAGGAGAGGAGATGGAGAGGAAAGAGGGAGAGATAGAGGGGAGAGAGAGGCGTCCCAGCCAAGAGCAGTGACTCAGATATACTCAGCTGTCAGACATCACCCCTCTCTTTCTTTATAGATCAATAACACAGGCTCCGTCGGTCCAGACCTTCACCACGATAAGGACAATTAACACACAATGTTGATAGACCAGGGACAAAATGCCCTGTTTAGACTGGACAACTGGATGGGACCAGTCTCCCACAAACGCACAACCGCGCACACAGATCCACATTCACACACAGAAATACTGTCTATCGAAAGAAAACGACAGCTTGGATTTTCCCATGGCCTTAAAGTTGAATGACATGTCATGAAGTAATATTGACCCGTGTTCTGCTACATCACCCACCATCCTTGGCTATGTTCTTCAAATGTTCCACTGAGTACACCTGTTACAATTCCCATGTATCAGTTCACCATGACCAGTGTGTATAAGAAGAAGCAGACTGAGCCTCATAGATGCATCATTTCTGTTTCAGGCGTTGCTGTTCTGTCTGGGATCAGGGAGAATAACGTAACAACAGCAGTGGTGGAGAAAATACTCCATTGTCATAATTGAGTAATAGTAAAAGCTATACATCAAGTTCCTTAAATATATATATATATATATACATACACACACTAGCAAACCAGACACCACGATTGTCTCGTTTTAATTTTTTTTTAAATTAATGGACAGACGGTCACACTCCCACACGCCGGCATAATTTACAAATGCAGTATTTATGTTTAGTGAGTCCGACAGACCAGAGGCAGTAGGGATGACAACGTGTTATATTGACAGGTGCGTGAACCATATTGTTGTCCTGCCTGAGAATTCAAAATGTATCCAGTACTTTTGGTGTCAGGGAAAATGTAAGAGAGTAAAAAGTACATATTTTCTTTAGGAATGTAGAGAAGTTGATTTTTATTTTTTAAATAGGCTAAATAGTAAAATACAGATACCTCAAAAAACGACTTAAAAGTATTTTTACACCACTGTTCAACAGTCACAGGACCGAAACTACAGAGACCACGCATCCCGACACCTGAGCTGAGAGGGTTGCTAGACATGGTGGTGCAACAGAGCGTGGAGCTGAGGTACTTGGAGGCCAGAGTGACAGCCAGTGAGAGCCAGGTGGATGAGCTGAAGCGAGAGAACGCCGTTTAAGGAAACAGGCTGGGCACTGGCAGAAAATAATGTGGGCAGGTTAGTGTAATAGTGGGGGTTATGACTATGTATCCAATGCAGTGACTCTGGAGCTGGAGGATGTGGTCTACGTGAGACTCTCCTCAGCTTTCACGATCTTTGATAAATCACAACAAAACATAGCAACTTCAGTGGCTTTCTGCTCTTCCCTATGTGAGGAGAACTAACACAATAAAAAGATGTAGTAGGTTTCATATTTTCCTATTGATTCTGTGATGTCGCATTTAAGCTCTGTATGGGCATTCCTGAACTGTACAATGAAGGCTTGTTAAAGATCTGTTTCTCTCCCATCATTCACATGAACAAACATGAACGGTGCACTTACACACTATCGACAACTTAAACTAATTGAAGCAAACGATCATCTTTGATCCAATGTGTGGTGCCACTGAGTACCGAGCATATCATACTACACTGTAATAGTGAACCTTGCTGCACCCACAACCCCCCCTCCACACACCCAGACAATAGTGCCCCTATTAGACTTGTTAAAATAGATTTTTATTGCCTGAGACGAATGAAGAACCACAACCTTCAGAAATCAGATAATATTACTTTTAATAAAACAACCTTTTGGTGTTTTATTTCTAGACCTTAATAAGACAACGTCTAAGGAGAGGATTCTATACAGCATCAAGTATCTTTGGCTGATATTACATGGCACAGTAAATAACCACAACAACAGAAAAACAGTCCTAATTTCACCTATAAACACCAGTC
Source organism: Salvelinus namaycush (assembly GCF_016432855.1). NCBI lineage: Eukaryota > Metazoa > Chordata > Actinopteri > Salmoniformes > Salmonidae > Salvelinus > Salvelinus namaycush. The sequence goes on from NC_052327.1 coordinate 11,916,555, forward strand.
ATTAAATAAATCATTACTATCAAGAAAAACAATGAAGAAAACTCACAGAAAAATAAAGCTTTGTTCTACAGATTCAGCAGTGCTAGTTTGACATTAGTGCAGTTGAGAGCTGGAAATAGCATACAGACTACTACATACCAACTACAAATACAATGACATTCATGTTCTCTTCAGAATCCTTAGAAACCTTTTGGTTTTACAATTTGGAGAATTACTGTACAAGAAAACCATTGTTTTTGTTAAATGATTCAATGCATACCTTCTTTCTAAAAAAAGGTAATTTTTTAACCATAAATACATATTAAATTCAACTTTATTTATCCCTACTGGGACAATACAAATGCCCAAATAATATGTATTACATCATTTGATACACAATCGTTTAAATTAACATTAAAAACATAACTTTGGCAAGACAGCAGAAATGTTCAAAATAGTTTGAGGACCCAATCCAGACTGAGGAAGCCTAAAGGGTACAGCTATTTCCCTCTGGAGTGGTTTACCCTTGAAATACTGTAAAAAACATATTTACCACAGATTTTTATGTAAGGTGTTGAGACACGTGTATTGTTTATATTTTTGGTATGTTTGAGATAAGGATATGAAATATATTTCACATGGGACTCAAACATAAAACCAATTATGTATATAAAATATGAGTTGTGTATTATTTTGTGACAAAATGCTGTGTAGACATGATATGAAACATACACTGAGTATACCAGAAAGAAACACCTTCCTAATATTGAGTTGCGCACCCTCTGAATGGCACACACACAATCCATGTCTCAATTGTCTCAAGGTTTACAAATCCCTTTTTGACCTGTTTGCTCCCATTCATCTACACTGATTAAAGTGGATTTAAGTGACATCAATAAGGGATCATAGCTTTCACCTGGTCAGGCTGTCATAGAAAGAGCAGGTGTTCTTAATGTTTTGTATACTCAGTGTACAGTATTCCTGTTGTATCGTATTGTAACCTTTCCCCCCCAAAATCACGTAAAGTACAGTCACCCTAAAACAGAATATAAAAAGAGGGACACACAACAAAACTGAGAAAGCAGTCTGTATTTGATCAACTGGCTCAACTATACCTGTATGCCAATAATTATGTCTGCCATGATTGGTGTAGAATATTCTGAACCTGCCTCCCGTCTCTGAAAAAAGAGGTACTCCTGCAGAGACAGATTTTGTGTGTATATATATATATATATATATATATATATATGGTTCCATATAGAATAGGATATGGATGAAGCATGGAAAAACATCTAGTTTCTCCCATTGTCTCTGTTCAGCAACCACATCAGCAGGCAGTCTGAATCAAGGACAGACAGATGGGCTGTAGGGATGCATCCAGCCTCAGGCGGGTCTATACCCTGCCGAGGACACTGGCCATAGGCTCCCCTGGCTGTCGCTCAAATGGGGCAGTGTTGGTTGGACAGACAAAGCCTGAGGGTTTTGGTTTGTTTTTGTCCACAAAATAGGACGAACGGTCCTCAGGGTCCAGCACTGTATGTGACTGATTACGAACAAGAGTTTGAAGGCACTCATAGGTTGACGGGCACAGTGTGGATGGATGGATTAATAATGGCTGCCTCTGAAGGTCCAGGTGTTGGGTTGTCCTGCGGTTCCTCTGTGGGATCCAGTGAGGGGGTTGCGGACTACTCACTGAAGCTGAAGTGTATGGCTGGATTTGATGGGTTCACTGAGGTGGGGGAGGAGGGCCCTGCACTGGACACTGTGCTGGGGGGGGCACTGTTTACTGCGCACACACAATGAAAAGAGAAAGAGAGAGACCCACACAAACATAAACAGGTCAAATATTAGGTGAAAGTAATTGAGTTGTGATTGAAATTGGGGAAATTAGAATATTAGGCATAGTCCTGGGTGAAACTCAACTACTGGTGTTTAATCCGTTTTGCCTCCATATATCTCCATCCAACCACATACAAATACACTACATGGCTTGTCGAACATCTCATTCCAAAAACATGGGCATTAATATGTAGTTGGTCCCCCGTTTGCTGCTATAACAGCCTCCACTCCTCTGGGGAAACTTTCCACTAGATTGCTGTGGGGACTTGATTCCATTCAGCCACAAGAGCCTTAGTGAGGTCGGGCACTGACGTTGGACGATTAGGCCTGGCTCAAAGTCGGCGTTCCAATTCATCCCAAAAGAGTTTGATAGGGTTGAGGTCAGGGCTCTGTGCAGGCCAGTCAAGTTCTTCCACACAGATCTCGACAAACCATTTCTGTATTGACCTCGCTTTGTGCACAGTGGCATTGTCATGCTGAAAGGGCCTTCCCCAAACTGTTGCCACAAAGTTGGAAGCAACTTTGTGGCAACAGTATGCTGTAGTGTTAAGATTTCCCTTCACTGGAACTAAGGAGCCTGAACCATAAAAAAACAGACCCAGACCATTATTCCTCCACCAAATTTCACAGTTGGCGCTATGCATTGCTGCAGGTAGCGTTCTCCTGGCATCCACCAAACCCAGATTTGTCCGTTGGACTGCCAGATGGTGAAACGTAATTCATCACTCCAAAGAACGCGTTTCCACTGCTCCAGAGTCCAATAGCGGCGAGCTTTACACCACTCCAGCCGACGCTTGGCATTGCGCATGGTGATCTTAGGCTTGTGTGCGGCTGCTCGGCCATGGAAACCCATTTCATGAAGCTCCCGACTAAACGTTATTGTGCTGACGTTGCTTCCAAGGGGCAGTTTGGGAATCGGTAGTGAGTGTTGCAACCGAGGACAGACGAACTGACCCCTCCGCGGTCCCGTTCTGTGAGCTCGTGTGGTCTACCATTTCGCGGCTGAGCCAATGTTGCGCCTAGACATTTCCACTTCACAATAACAGCACTTACAATTGACCAGGGCAGCTCCAGCAGGGCAGAAATATGACTGACTTGTTGGAAAGGTAGCATCCTATGAAGGTGCCACGCTGAAAGTCACAGAGCTCTTCAGTACAGGCCATTCTACTGTCAATGTTTGTCTATGGAGAGTCCGTGGCTGTGTGCTCGGTTATATACACACCTGCCTGCAACGGGTGTGGCTCTAATAGCCGAATCCACTAATTTGTTTCCACATAATTTTGCCCATGTAGTGTATCTAAGTTGCCCTACTGTTTACCTTCTGTACTAGCTATTAAAATTAGTGCCTAATCAGACCATTATTACTGTTCCAGCTGGCTACGTTAGGTATGAAACGTTAAGCGTAGCACATGATTAATAGCAATATCGCCAGCATCTTGTATATGTGACTCGTTTCAGGAAACTAGGAGTATGGTCGCACATCACTACTTCACAGGAGAGGCATTTGAACGTTTCTGTTTATTACGTGAGATGTTCAGTATGTGTTGAGTCCTTTCTACCGCGGCGTTTTAAAAATATATAACGTTAGCCATCGAGAACTACAACATTTTTGCTACTTTTCTAAACATTGATGCCCTGAATGTAGCAGGCGCTTTAGACAGACAGATCAGTTGGAAAAAGTGATTTGCTACTTTCTGCACACGACACAGTCAGTGTGAACTGGAGTAACTTGACAACGCTGGCCAAACAAGATGTAGCTACAAACAAAACGGAGTTAAATGGTTCCAGTGAAGCATTCATCCTTGTATACGGTTAAGAGTCGCGCAGCGGTCTAAGGCGCTGAGTCTCAGTGCTAAAGACGTCACTACAGACCCTGGTTCGTTCCCGGGCTGTATCACAACCGGCCGTGATTGGGAATTCCATAGGGCACAATTGACCCAGCATTGTCCGGGTTAGGGGAGGGTTTGGCCGGGGTAGGCAGTCCTTGTAAAAAAATGACTTGTTCTTAATTAACTGACTTGCCTAGTTAAATAAAGGTCAAATAAAAAAATGGAGTCTAGCTACATTTTCAGATATTATAATTTTGTCAAAGTCGTTTCCATTGCAAGTTAAAGCGTATTGTTAGCTAGCGAACGTCACGTGTATGATGTGTAGTAATATTATTTTAATCAGAAATCCATTTTCATTCTTAGTTATAGCTAACTAACATTGAACCTGGTTGGTTAGCTTTAGCTACCTGCAGATTCATACTACAGCATTGTTTAGCTAGCTACATGGCTAGGCTACCTGCCGTCCCACTTAGCTAGATGTGGCCGGGGGTTATAGCATTTCCTTCACATGACCCATCAATTTAGACAAGTGTGTCTGGTAAGCGTCATCTAATATTTATAAAATATTTTATCTGGACACTTTGTTGTTGATATTGCTACTATGCAAGTAACCATTGCAGTATACTGTTTATACCTTCTGTATCCTGTGCATGTGACAAATCAACTTTTTATTTTATTTGACATTGTGTTTACCAGAGACTAATGTGAAGAACATGACCCGCACCAAAGTCAGATTAGGATATAGGCCAAGGATTAGATAAAGTGTACTTTTACCTGCAGTTTATCCTTATTGTAAGATACTACTTTCACCACTTTTAGTCTTGAAATCATTGGTTGTTTACTACACTACCTTACTCACTCTGTTTAGCACATGGCCTCACGTGTGAATCCTTGAAGAGATGGGTGGGGGCTAAGACTTAAGATGGTGTGAACGATGCTGAATGGGTGTAGACCAAGGTGAACTGTCCAGTAGGTGTACCAAAACATTCAAGGGCCATTTTCTCAAAAGTAAGTTTATCAACTTTCAAAGCAGAATTACTTTCCCATTGTTCCTCAACTGTAGTGTATGACATACCATTTTCTAGCTCTGAGTCTCTACTTTTATCCAATGCAAAAAAACACAATTTTCAAATTTTGCTACATAAGACCGAATCGAGGCGGTAGTCACATATTTCAAATTCTCTCTCATTGACAGACGGGCGAGTGTCATCATGACATGCAGCACTTTGGGGTGGACACCCACTTGTCTCAATCAATGAGAGAAGATTGTACATAGACAAGATGGCGGAATACACATTGTTGGACTACTTCATGGAGCCAAAAATGGATTTAATTGAATAACAGAGAATTTTCTAAATTCAAACAAACCCCTTGCAATTAGACATGGAAGTTAAGAAGACGTGTTGTCTTCCAAGTCGAGAATTGAGGAAGTATTGACAATTAAAAGGTTGTTCTGAAAATCTCTATGCTACGTTTAACATTACCTACCTAGTAACGCCTATCAGCCAGCTGGAACAGTAATAATGGTCTGACTAGGCAACATTTTTAATAGCTACTTCTGTACTAAATTCAGTTGCACTAAATTCAGTTGCATTGGGAAAATAAACAATGTCAAGCCACCTCAAATGAAAACAAAACTGCTATTCATCTAAGCGACAATTCTAACATCCAGCATGTTTTCTACTCCTCCTCCACACCATAATAGACATTAAATGGGTTATGAGGAATGAGGAGAGAGAGAGAGAGACTGATAAAGCAGCTCAGAGCAGCTGTTGAAGCAATCCTAAAATACTGGTAAAGGGCCAAATGAATCACCATGTAGCCCACTGGATGCACAACGAGTGGGAAGGGAGGGAAGAGGGGGGGCACCGACAACAACGGACCCCAGTGGCAAGTCGGAGACGGCTCGGCAAAACTAAGTGGTGTTATTATGCCGAGTCCTACTTCACTGAAGTCATAATTGATCGCGCCTCTCCTCTTGGCGATGAAAGACAAAAACACAAGGCTCTCATTTAGTTTGACAGTTTAAGGCCCAGCAAAGCAGGCTTTTTATATCTCATGCTGTGGGGAAAAAAACTGTCTCTCTCTGCCTGGTTATGGGTGCTGGTCAGGCTGTTAGCCTGTGTCATGATCATTAGGCAGTAATAGGCAACAAACGGAAGAAAACAGACTGAAAATGGGGAGGTACTAATGGGATTTATTATGTTTTTAAAACATTTTCTATCGCATGCCCTATTGAACACAACCCTGCTATAGGACAATGTAAGTGTGGCTAAGACTAAGCATTGCTATTGTGGTGTTGGATCCTAAAACAATCCCTTTTCCCTACCATCATTTTCATGTTTGTAGATCTGATCTACCCATGAGGTTGGGAGGAGCGTCCGCCATATTGCTTACACCCATCTGGGTAAGGGCTTGGGGTGGTGGTCGGACGGACACGGAAGAACACGGAGGTCAGTATACTCACAGCATAGTGGGTGGGTGGGGGGCCGAACAGGAGTTTCTGAGGAGGAGAGGGCCTTTGGTGGGGGGTAGGTGTGTGCCTGGCCATACCCCTGGCTTGACGTGTCGAACAAGACAGAGAGAGCTGGAGGGAAACGATAAATGGTGTTTATATAAGATGTACACTACTAAACATTATATTAGGAGACCTACAGGGGATATGTATTATATGCCACTGAGAAAGACAGTGATGACTCGGACACAAAATATACACTACATGACCAAAAGTATGTGGACACCTGCTCAGCAAACATCTCATTCCAAAATCAATTAATATGGAGTTGGTCCCCCCCCAGGTCAGTCAAGTTCTTCCACATCAATCTTGACAAGCCATTTCTGTATGTACCAGGCTTTGTCATGCTGAAACAGGAAAGGGCCTTCCACAAACTGTTGCCACAAAGTTGGAAGCACAGAATTGTCTAGAATGTCATTGTATGCTGTAGCGTTAAGATTTCCCGTCAGCGGAACTAAGGGGCCTAGCCCGAATCATGAAAAACAGCCCCAAACCATTATTCCTCCTCCACCAAACTTCACAGTTGGCACTATGCATTCGGGCAGGTAGCGTTCTCCTGGCATCCGCCAAACCCAGATTAGTCCATAGGACTGCAAGATGGTGCAGCGTGATTCCAGAGTCTAAAGGCGGACAGCTTTACATCACTCCAGCTGACGCTTGGCATTGCGCATGGTGATCTTAGGCTTGGCCATAGAAACCCATTTCATGAAGCTCCCGACGAAACAGTGATTGTGCTGACGTTGCTTCCAGAGGCAGTTTGGAACTCGGTAGTGAGTGTTGCAACCGAGGACGTTTTTAAGCACTTCAGCAATAGGCGGTTCCGTTCTGTGAGCTTGTGTGGCCTACCAACTCGTGGCTGAGACGTCGTTGCTTCTAGACGTTTCCACTTCACAATAACAGCACTTACAGTTGACCGGGGCAGCTCTAGCAGGGCAGACTTTTGACGAACTGACTTGTTGGAAAGGTAGCACGTCTATGGCGATTGCATGACTATGTGCTCAATTTGATCCAACTGTCAGCAACGGGTGTGGCTGAAATAGTTGAATCCACTATTTTGAAGGGGTGTCCACATACTTTTATAGTGTATGTATTTGTTAGCTTGTTCCCAGATCTGTTTGTACTGTCTTGCCAACTCTTATGGTCATTATCACGCCAATGACCATCGGAGTTTGCAGGACAGCACAAACAGAACGTGGATCAGGTCCGGAGTGTGCAAGCTAGGCATGTTGCTTCTGGAAAGCGCCAAATACCTACCTTGACTAGAATACCTACCTTTCATGGTCTTAGCGTGGGCGTCGCTGCTGTCCTCACACACAGCATTGAGGAACTCGTCCACCTGCTTGAGGGAAAGCGAGTTGTGCAGCGTCTCCAGTGGGTAGATAGAGGGCACCATGGAGCAGCCTTCGAAGCCTGCAGCGGGGAGAGGAGACACACAGTTGCACCACCCCTCCATCTGATCAAGGAGAAGTGGCGATACAGTAATCGAGCATGTAGCCCATTCCCCCAATGGCCCGGATCACCATTTCTGGTAATTAAACCACTTGATGGAGAAAGGTAGACATGGGTGTCCTGCAGTGCACCATGCGAGGACCATGCCAAAATCCAGCCAAGTCATTCACACTAAAGTAGCAAGCCATAGAGACTCAACTAAAGACCTGTTTTGCATTGCGAACGGCGTACACGTCCTGCGCCGAGGCCTAGTGTTGTGTGACGACAGCCTTTTCTCACACACACACACACACACACAATCCTTTGATATACACTGCAGCCCAAAAGAACACCACGATGGAAGCGATATCACCACACAAACACAAGGAATGGATGAGGTCAAGCAATGCATCATTTCCCAGAAAACATGCAGTCACAGCCTTGCATTTCACCCCGAACTGTCCAACGTGTTGTACATTAAATCCCAACAGTACTTTTAAATGATCAGCAAACAGCTTCGACGGTCCGCATTCTAGTCTTCCGCTGATATGTTAAATCTTCCCCAACAGACTGACAGTTTAATTGAGATTAATCAACATGTTAATGTGCTTTCTCAAGAGATAAGCCACAAATAACCAGTCAACTTAGTCAGGATGGACTGCCACCAACCCCAACGATCACACTGTGGCGAAGCTTTGCTGGAGCTTTAGAGTTTGCTGAGCTTCAGCCATAAGCAGTTCCAACATCATCATTAAATCTGGGCAAGCCAAGGTCAGAGTAGAACATGAGGGTTTTGCCTGCCAAAGTCTTCGATGACAACGCTAAAGAATATCGACCCTGACTTCTGTGGAAAAGGCCTGTAGCCACAAAGAATCTCAGAAAAGTTCCTAGGGATCCTGTTAAAACATGTTCTAAGACAACAACAAAAACCTTCCAGCTCAGAGTAGGTTTTAGGGTGATAAGACACTGCTCAGAAACTGAGCCAGGTGTAAAATCAATTCATAAAAGTTCTCAGCTGGTACTTACAATAGTTTGAGGTAGCGCAAATGAAAGATTTTGATTGTTGAAAATATGGGGAATAACCAATCGCAGAGGCATCACCAGCTGTGAACTCTATAGCACGCTTCAGACAAAATGTACATTTCAGTCACTTAGCAGATGCTCTTATTCAGAGCGACTTACAGGAGCAATTAGAGATAAGTGCCTTGCTAAAGGGCACCGACAGATTTTTCACAGTGAATGTGACTAAAACTTTGACATATCTTTAGTTTGACACTATCACTTTGCCTACTCTTAATTCTTCCCTAACATATTGGCATGCATACCTTAAAAAAAAAAACTATTCTGATGGTTGTTTAAAGCAGAATTTTGATAGTATTACTGTTCTATCAACACACTCGTCACTCCCGTTTAAAAATTCTAAATCGCTTGGGCACAGTAGGCATCAAGACACTTGCATTAAACATTTTGAAGGGTCTATCATTTTCATCGAACACAATCAAAGTTAACATGGATTCCTTCAAAGCAAATTTTTTAACAATGTGATATTGCGCTCCAAAGGGACAACTTGAAATAATAAAAATAAGTGATTATTTATTAGCCTAATGGTTATGAGTATTAAGTATTTAAGCATATCATGTGAAATAGTCCTTATAAAATAATTGTCAAAAGCGCAAGATACAGTTGAAGTCGGATGTTTACATACACTTAGGTTGGAGTCATTAAAACTTGTTTTTCAACCACTCCACAAATTTCTTGTTAACAAACTACAGTTTTGGCAAGTCAGTTAGGACATCGACTTGGTGCATGACACAAGTAATTTTTCCACCAATTGTTTACAGACAGATTATTTCACTGTATCACAATTCCAGTGGGTCAGAAGTTTACATACATTAAGTTGACTGTGCCTTTAACAGCTTGGAAAATTCCAGAAAATGAAGTCATGGCTTTAGAAGCTTCTGATAGGCTAATTGACATCATTTGAGTCAATTGGAGGTGTACCTGTGGATGTATTTCAAAGCCTACCTTCAAACTCAGTGCCTCTTTGCTTGACATCATGGGAAAATGAAAAGAAATCAGCCAAGTCACTAGAAAAAAAATTGTAGACCACAAGTCTGGTTCATCCTTGGGAGCAATTTCCAAACGCCTGAAGGTACCACGTTCATCTGTACAATCAATAGTACGCAAGTATAAACACCATGGGACTACGCAGCCGTCATACCGCTCAGGAAGGAGAAGCATTCTGTCTCCTAGAGATGAACGTACTTTGGTACGAAAAGTGCAAATCAATCCCAGAACAACAGCAATGGACCTTGTGAAGATGCTGGAGGAAAAACAGGTACAAAAGTATCTATATCCACAGTAAAACAAGTCCTAATCGACATAACCTGAAAGGCCGCTCAGCAAGGAAGAAGCCACTGTTCCAAAACTGCCATAAAAAAAGCCAGACTACGGTTTGTAACTGCACATGGGGACAAAGATAGTACTTTTTGGAGAAATATCCTCTGGTCTGATGAAACACAAATTGAATTGTTTGGCCATAATGACCATTGTTATCTTTGGAGGAAAAATGGGGAGGCTTGCAAGCCGAAGAACACCATCCCAACCGTGAAGCACAGGGGTGGCAGCATCATGTTGTAGGGGTGCTTTGCTGCAGGAGGACTGGTGCACGTCACAAAATAGATGGCATCATGATGCAGAAAAATTATGTGGATATAAACATCTCAAGACATCAGTCAGGAAGTTAATGCTTGGTCGCAAATGGGTCTTCCAAATGGACAATGACCCCAAGCATACTTCCACAGTTGTGGCAAAATTGCTTAAGGACAACAAAGTCAAGGTATTGGAGTGGCCATCACAAAGCCCTGACCTCAATCCTATAGAAAATTTGTGGGCAGAACTGAAAAAGCATGTACGAGCAAGGAGGCCTACAAACCTGACAGTTACACTAGCTCTGTCAGGAGGAATGGGCCAAAATTCACCAAACTTATTGTGGGAAGCTTGTGGAAGTTAAACAATTTAAAAGGCAATGCTACCAAATACTAATTGAGGTTATGTAAACTCTGACCCACTGGGAATGTGATGAAAGAAATAAAAAGCTGAAATAAATCATTATCTCTACTATTATTCTGACATTTCACATTCTTTAAATAAAGTGGTGTTCCTAACTGACCTAAGACAGGGACTTTTTATTGGTATTAAATGTCAGGAATTGTGAAAAACTGAGTTTAAATGTATTTGGCTAAGGTGTGTGTAAACTTCCGACTTCAACTGTATACTGTTGCATGTACAGTGCCTTCAGAACCGTTGACTTTTTCCACATTTTGTTAAGTTACAGCCTTATTCTAAAATTTATTAAATTCAGGTTTTTCCCTCATCAATCTACACACAATACCCAATAACGACAAAGCAAAAACAGGTTTTTACACATTTTTGCAAATGTATAAAAAAAAAAAAACAGAAATAGCTTTTTTGCATAAGTATTCAGACACTATGATATGAGACTCAATTGAGTGCAACCTGTTTCCATTGATCATCCTTGAGATGTTTCTACAACTTGATTAGAGTCCAATTGTGGTAAATTCAATTGATTGGGCATGATTTTGAAAAGGCACACACCTGTCTATATAAGGTCCCACAGTTGACAGCGCATGTCAGAGCAAAAACCAAGCCATGAGGTTGAAGGAATTGCCCGTAGAGCTCCGAGACAGGATTGTGTCGAGGCACAGATCTGGGGAAGGGTACCAAAACATTTCTGCAGCATTGAAGGTCCCAAAGAACACCGTGGCCTCCATCTTCCCCCATGGAAGTTTGGAACCACCAAGACTCTTCCTAGAGCTGGCCGCCCAGCAAAACTGAGCAATCGGAGGAGAAGGACCCTTGGTCAGGTAGGTGACCAAGAACACGATGGTCACACTGACAGAGCTCCAGAGTTCCTCTGTGGAGGTGGGAGAACCTTCCTTCTGGACGACCTCCTCTGGTCTGATGAAACCAAGATTGAACTCTTTGGCCTGAATGCCAAGGGTCACGTCTGGAGGAAACCTGGCACCATTCCTACAGTGAAGCACAGTAGTGGCAGCATCATGCTGTGGCGATGTTTTCAGTGGAAGGGACGGGGAGACTAGTCAGGATTGAGGGAAAGATTGACGGAGCAAAAGTGAGCGAGATCCTCAATGAAAACCTGCTCCAGAGCACTCAGAACCTTAGACTGGGAGGAAGGTTCACCTTCCAACAGAATAACCCTAAGCACACAACCAAGTCAACACAGGAGTGGCTTCGGGACAAGTCTCTGAATATCTGTGAGCGGCCCAGCCAGAGCCCGGACTTGAACCCAATCTAACATCTCTGGAGAGACTTGAAAATATCTGTGCAGCGACTCCCCATCCAACCTGACAGAGCTTGAGAGGATCTGCAGAGAAGAATGGGAGAAACTCCCCAAATACAGGTGTGCCAAGCTTGTAGCGTCATACCCAAGAAGACTCGAGGCTGTAATCTCTGTCAAAGCTGCTTCAACAAAGTACTAAGTAAAGGGTCTGAACACTTATGTAAATGTAATGTTTTCAGTTGTTAAACATTTCGAAAATATGTTTTTGCTTTGTCATTATGGGGTAGTGTGTAGATTGATGAGGGGGAAAAAACAATATAAATCCATTTTAGAATAATAAATGTGGAAAAAGTAAAGCGGTCTGAATACTTTCCAAATGCACTGTAGATCTAGATTATTTATGGCTTGATTATATAGAAATATCAAAACGTTCTTTCAATAACTCCAAAGCAATAGCATATGGCTCAGGAACCACGGACACGTTGCCTTTTTTCTGTAATCAAGACACCTGCCGGTAACTGTTAACTGGTTAGGCCAGCTCATGAGGTCTCCCAAACATCTGTCAACTAGGTAGGACTCGCATCACTAAAGAGACATATATAGCTATTATTTTTACCCTTAAGAGTAGGAGTAAAAGGCTCTATTCTCATCACTTACGACCATTTTTCTACTCTGAGACGCTTCGTGGATACGGCCCCTGATCTATAGCTCCCTTTGCCTTTCCCCTCTCTCTCTGCTAGCCACGGTCTGTCTAGCTTCGTCATTTCTTCTCCCAGTCATTCCATCTGTAGTTCCCCCTCTTTGTGCTGCAGCCTTTCCCCTCCATATGGATATCAAATTCAGCTCACATACCAGATGCAGTGAGAGGAGAAGACTGATGCTACACTGCACCATTCATTCACTACCTGTGAGACATGGTGGAAGAGCACACAACATAGAACTACACTATATATTCCAAAGTATGTGGACACCACTTCAAGATAGTGGATTCGGCTATTTTCAGCCACACCCGTTGCTGACAGGTGTATAAAATCGACCACACAGCCATGCAAACTCCATAGACAAACATTGGCAGTAGAATGGCCGGTACTGAAGAGCTCAGTGACTTTCAACCATCATAGGATGCTACCTTTCCAACAAGTCAGTTCGTAAAACTTCTGCACTGCTAGAACTGCCCCGGTCAACTGTAAGTGCTGTTATTGTGAAGTGGAGACGTCTAGGAGCAACAACGGCTCAGCCGCAAAGTGGTAGGCCACACAAACTCACAGAATGTGAACGAGGAGTGCTGAAGCGCATAGCGAGTTCCAAACTGCCTCTGGAAGCAACGTCAGCACAAGAACTGTTTGTCAAGCACGTCATGAAATGGGTTTCATGGCCAAGCAACTGCACACAAGCCTAAGATCACCATGCCAAGTGTCGGATGGAGTAGTGTAAAGCTCGCCACCATTGGACTCTGGAGCAGTGGAAACGCGTTCTCTGGAGTGATGAATCACGCTTTACCATCTTGGCAGTCCTACGGACGAATCTGTGTTTGGCGGATGCCAGGAGAACGCTACCTGCCCGAACGCATAGCGCCAACTGTGAAGTTCGGTGGAGGAGGAATAATGGTCTAGGTCTGTTTTTCATGGTTCGGGCTAGACCCTTCAGTTCAAGTGAAGGGAAATCTTAACGCTACAGCATACAATGACATTCTAGACAATTCTGTGCTTCCAACTTTGTGGCAACAGTTTGGGGAAGGCCCTTTCCTGTTCCAGCATGACAAAGCCCCCGTGCACAAAGCACGTTCCATACAGAAATGGTTTGTCGAGATCGGTGGGGAAGAACTTGACTGGCCTGCACAGAGCCTTGACCTCAAAGCCATCAAACTAATTTGCGATGAATTGGAACACTGACTGCACTAATGCACTTGTAGCTGAATGGAAGCAAGTCCCTGCAGAAATGTTCCAACATCTAGTAGAAAGGCTTCCCAGAAGAGTGGCGGCTGTTATAGCAGAAAAGGAGGGACCAATGCCATATTAATGCCCATGATTTTGGAATGAGATGTTCTACGAGCAGGTGTCCACATACTTTTGGTCATGTAGTGTATTTGTGCGGTCGGTCTTTATCCTTGCATAAGCTCAAGCAACACATTACAGGCAGGGTTGGGGAGTAACAGATTGTAATCCCTTACATGTAATCCTTTACATGTAAGGGAATCATTTTTATTTACTGTAATCCTTTACGTTACAAGCTAAATTATTGTAATTAGATTAGATACTTTTTAAAAACTAGATGATTACTTTTAAATTCAGAAAGGAAAGAAAATCTAAAAATCTTTCACACTCCTGTTTTCTCAATGACATTCTGAATCAGCATTGAAAAAAGGCACAAGTTTAAGTTTGTTCCACCTGATCAAGTCTGGCCAGAAGTCAAAGACCACTATGATGACATACCAAATGGGTTTGATGGATTGCAGGAATAAGCTTTTGTAGGCTACAGTCCAAGCTATGCCTTCCAATGGTACGACTGCTGTCGGCATCCAAATATTATCCAACTTGAATAAACGCTTGGACGTAAGGATGACAGCAGTTGTGTAGTCTACGGCGATACAGATATCACTTATTATTTTTTATCTACATAGCGCATTGATGTGAATCACACTGCTGCTCTCTCATTTAGCTATTTGCGCCTTACGAATTGTGGTTGTTGTGGATGGCTGTTCACAAATCTAAATGTGTATTTGAACCCAATAATGGTTGAATTCAAGAAGTTTAAGCTGCCTATCAATCATTGTTTTTTAAACCAATGGACAGCCAGTGAAAAATGTGCTCGTAACAGCTGCACAGTGCGGTCCCAGACTATGGAATAACAGTGGGGCATTTATTGCTCTATTTAATTAATGACGATACAAATGTAATCCATAAGCCTAATGGACACATGTTCAAACTCACACACTTTTGATACTTTAAAAAGGGGCAATCTGTAGTTGCTACATTCATTTTTGGACACACACAAACATAAATATATATATACACAGGCACCTGCAAGTTCCCAGCCATTTCTGGGGGGAATGGCCCTAGCCCTCAACCTCTGATCCAACAGGTTGCAGACATGCTCAATGGGATTGAGATCAGGGCTCTTCGCTGACCATGGCAGAACACTGACATTCCTGTCTTGCAAGAAATCACGCACAGAATGAGCAATATGGCTGGTGGCATTGTCATGCTGGAGGGTCATGTCAGGATGAGCCTGCAGGAAGGGTACCACATGATGGAGGAGGATGTTTTCCCTGTAACGCACAGCGTTGAGATTGCCTGCAATGACAACAAGCTCAGTCCGATGATGCTGTGACACACTGCCCCAGACCATGACAGACCCTCCACCTCCAAATCGATAGCAATCCAGAGTACAGGCCTCGGTGTAACGCTCATTCCTTCGACGATAAACGCAAATCTGACCATCACCCCGGTGAGACAAGACCGCGACTCGTCAGTGAAGAGCACTTTTTTCCAGTCCTGTCTGGTCCAGCGACGGTGAGTTTGTGCCCATAGGCGAAGTAGTCGCCGGTGATGTCTGGTGAGGACCTGCAAGCCTGTCCAGCCTCTCTCAGCCTATTGAGGACAGTCTGAGCACTGATGGAGGGATTGTGCGTTCCTGGTGTAATTCGGGCAGTTGTTGTTGCTATCCTGTACCTGTCCCGCAGGTGTGATGTTCAGATGTACCGATCCTGTGCAGGTTTTGTTACACGTGGTCTGCCACTGCGAGGACGATCAGCTATCCGTCCTGTCTCCCTGTAGCGCTGTCTTAGGCGTCTCACAGTACGGACATTGCAATTTATTGCCCTGGCTACATCTGCAGTCCTCATGCCTCCTTGCAACATGCCTAAGGCATGTTCACGCAGATGAGCAGGGACCCTGGGCATCTTTCTTTTGGTGTTATTCAGAGTCAGTAGAAAAGCCTCTTTAGTGTCCTAAGTTGTCATAACTGTGACCTTAATTGCCTACCGTCTGTAATCTGTTAGTGTCTTAACGACTGTTCCACAGGTGCATGTTCATTAATTGTTTATGGTTCATTGAACAAGCATGGAAAACAGTGTTTAAACCCTTTACAATGAAGATCTGTTTAGTTATTTGGATTTTTATGAATTATCTTTGAAAGACAGGGTCCTGAAAAAGGGTTTATATTCCATTGATTCTTCAAAAATATTTTTATAAACACCTCATGAGTTCAACTGTCACACTCCATGAGATCCCAAAGCATAAGCTTGTTTTACTCCAATGTTGGGAAACATTGTAAATGTTAACTAACACTGTATAGCCTCATATCAAAATTATTGTTTTAATCATGTTATCATGGATGCTCAGTCCTTGCATCCATAGCCCTGTCTATTCATCTAAGAGTGACTACATTTCTCCAGGCACATCCATCCCTCAGCTTTTCACCAAAACAGAGGCGGGGCAACCGTTTTGTTATCGTTTCATCTGTGGGTTTGCCCTTTAAAACAGTTAAACAATAGGCTTATAGTAAATGCAGCAAATGCAGCATATGGCATTCATTTTTCACATGTAAATAGCACTTTTCAGTAGTGCTCAAAGCATGCCATTCCATGAGTGCAGCATTTAATTTTCAACTCGAATCAATGAGCCCAATCAGTCATCCATGACAACAAAATCATAAACAGAGTAGGGCTGGCTAATAAGTCCTTAGTTTTGGGGTCATGCTCAGGTAAAACAATTTGGCTAATCTATACTTCCAAGTCCTATTCTTGAAGATCAAAGGGTATAACATTTATTGGAATGACTGGAATTCTGATAGACTTTGGTTTTTAATTTAAAGATATAATTTAATCGTATTATATGTAGTAGAACGCAATGGGTTAAAGGAAGTCAAACATCCATATATGGCAGCTATGTAAACTTTAACATTGACTTATCCTGCAATCGAAGTGGTTCAATCGTTAACACACATTTTTTATTTTCTTCTAACGCCTCTTAAGGGGAAAGTAATCTAAAAGTAACTGAAAGTAATCCGATTACGTTACTGAGTTTGGGCAATCCAAAAGTTACGTTACTGATTACAATGTGGCAGGTAACTAGTAACTAAACAGATTACATTTCGAAAGTAACCTACCCAACCCTGGTTACAGGTCTTTCACTGATCCAGATAAACCCCGAAATGTGTTTTAACCATGTACGGTGGTTCTCTCAGTTAATATAAGACATTATGGCAGCTGTATTTAGCTTTCAAAGGCCATCATTTCTTTCGCCTGCTAGCCAAACTAAAGACAACATCATTTGCTAGCTAACACAACTCTCAAAGAATTCAAGTTCCCGACAGCTACAAAAATAGCTGGTTTGGCATCTTTAAAAAATCCAGAGCACCTTTCAACAGCCTCGTATTATTTCGGGATTCTTTTGGTCCGGTACATACAGTGCCTTCAGAAAAGTATTCATACCCCTTAACCCATTCAAAATGTTGTGTTACAGCCTGAATTCAAAATGTATTACAAATATTTTTCTCACCCATTTACACACAATACCCCATCATGAAAACATTTGGAAATGTTGCCAAATGTATTGAAAATGAAATACAGAAATCTCATTTACCTAACGTATTGCCCAAAGGGTGTGAATACTTGAAGAAGCACCTTTGGCGGCTATTAAAGCTTTGAGTCATTTTGGGTGTCTATCAGCTTTTCACATCTGGATTTGGGGATTTTCTCCCATTCTTCCTTGCAGATGTTCTCAAGCTATGTTAAGTAAGAGGTGCAGCAGCGGTGAACAGCAATCTTCAAGTCTTCCCACAGATTTTCAAATGGTCCTTCTTGCCCGGACGGCTAGCTCTAGGAAGTTTTTTTTTCTTCCCCCAATGATGGAGACCACTGTTCTCTTGGAAACTTTCAACACTAGAAATTGTTTTATACCCTTCCCCAGATATAATTGTGATGAGGCATATATCTTGGAGCTCTATGGACTGTTCCTTGGACTTCATGGTATAGTTTCTGGTCTGACATGCACTGTCAACTGTGGGACCTTAAAGACAGTTGTGTTTCTTTCTAAATCATGTCCAAACAATTGAATTGGCCACAGGTGGACTCCAATCAAGTTGTAGAGAAATGAAGGATGATCAAAGGAAATTCCCCTTTCCCTTGCCTTTCCATTTGGAGTGTCATAGCAAAGGGTTGTGAATACTTATATCAATGAGATATGCATTTTTTCTTCTTCAATACTTTTGTAAAAAAATGTTTTCACTTTGTCATTATGGGGTATTGTGTGTAGACAGGTGAGAAAAAAATAAAATAATTTTAATCCATTTTGAATTCAGGCTGTAACAACAAAATGTGGAATAAGTCAAGGGGTATGAATACTTTCTGAAGGCACTGTACATTGCTTTCCGTAAGCATGGCCAACAGAACGTGTGTAACAATTGTAACCAAGGTGTAACATGGCAACCTCATATGTTGCTAGCGGTAATGATGAAAAATGCAGTATGATTTTGAAATAGTACCTTAGATTTTTAATATTTAATTGTGCAACTTCACAAGTTTTGAACCACTCAGTGTTCATATTCACCATCTACATAATGATGTTGAAACTTTGCTGTTTTGTTTCCTGGGCCACAAAATGCCATTTCTGAAGGCTTTTTTTTTGTGTGGGTGGCACTTGGACTAGCGGTAGAGAGGATGGAGATCAAAATAAAAGATGGCGTGAGAAAACGTCAGGCTGACAATTCATGTGCGCCCAGTCAATTACATATGTAAATGGAGTATCATTTTCTTCCAAGTCTACCAAGAGAATAGTAATACAGTATGAAGTGCTTCCTAAAATAACTCCTGTACAGCTACAGAGCTCTGGGCTGATGTCTAGTACTCTCAAGGGGGGATGCGTAGGCACAAAAGGGGGACATCGATTCATGCTCCAGAAACTCCCCTGAAATCGGTAGTTTACTGACAGACCACCGCTTAATTAGCTAATGACCTAGATATTCACCACAGACAGATCTTAGATCTTGCCAAAATACCAACATATCATTAATGGATTCTCAAATGGTACCCAGTCAGAACCTCCCATAATGCAGTGTCACCATCATTCCAATTAAGTATATCTGAAGCAACAATCTTGACAGGCAGCTGTCCCAAAAGGACTGTACAATAGTTGTTTGTGCCATTTCCCATTCATCCCCACCTGTTCATAGTGTTTGCTCTGTTACCCCAACCTAGGGGGTAGCATGCATTGCACTTCACTCAGCAGCGGAAACCCTTCTAGAAGAGGTTTGTCCATGGTCATTCAATATTAAAGCCATGTAGACTTGCCAACATGCAGAGGCAGTGCTGGTTGTCGTGCAGTTTCCAGAGCAGGGGCTGCACAGAATACGGCATCAGGTAGGATTGCCTTTTCTTTTTCTGTCAAGCCTGATAAAAAGATCTCGAAATGAAATGAAAGCTGGCAAAAGATCCTTTTGGATGAAAAGCCTCAGCAGCAAAATGAGTAAGGGGTATCGATCCATCGATAGGAGAAGGAACACCCCCTTTATAGTTGCCACTGCTGCATTTTCTGGCAGGCATGCAGATAGACAGAGCAAGAGACGGGTTAAGAGACAGACACGGAAGGAATAGGGCAACAAATTAGACTGATGCCATACTCATGTAGACAGTGATACCGAGTTAGACAAAAAAAACGAATGAAGACAGAAGAGACGGGGGAAAAAATGAAAAAAGGGGGGGAGGGAAAAGCAAAAACAACAAGCCTGCATTGGCAGCACCCCAGCACTGCATGAAGGGGCGGAGGGGAGGACACGGAAGGTCTACAGAGGGCTGACCGTAGAGGCACTCGGGGAGGTCTTGGCCGGACACCAGCCAGTTCCTGAGGAGGCGCAGGTGGTAGGGGCACTGGTGCAGGTGGTGGGCCATGGCCCTGTCCAGAGAGGCCAGAGGGGGGCAACACAGGAGGGCCGGGTCAGTGACGAGCCCCTTCAGCAGCTGGGCTACAAGATGCTCGTCTAGGGGCTCTGAGGAAGAAGAGGCAGAGCGAGGAAGAGAGCACAGTGGAAGAGGAGCAAAAGAAAAAGGCTGTAGGTGGGCCAGCATGTGCATAATGCTAAAGGGGCAGGCACTCGTTTTCATTCAAAAGAAACAAGGCTACAGGTCCCAGGCTCTCATCCACTCAACTGACACACGGAGAAAGGAAAAACAACTCTCCAGAGCTACGGTTCTCACCATCTGATTATCACAGGGTAATGCTGGGTAATGGGTAATGTACATTGGAAGCCTAAAAATGGAAGAAATGCTTACAGGCATGTCATGCCATAATGCCTCTCTCCTCTCCACGAATTACCAGTAGTCACAAGGCTTTTTTTGGACTCCCCAACACCACACCTGTCTCAGAAGATCAAAGAGCGATGCTTTCTTTCCAGAAAACACTGAACTACCAAACAAGGCATCAATGTTTTCATGTGGAATCAAAAAAACAGCATTTTTATCTCAAAGGGAAATGGAGATCATAGAAAATGGGAACACACCTGAAGACCCTATGAGTAGTACCTATAACCGCCTCAGAAATACTATAAACAATTGAACAGACGTAACGATATCTCCCTGAGACAAAGATTAGCCCAATGTCAATCTCAAATAGTTCCTTTGATCTCATGCATCATTCATGGCAACACAGGATTGTGTGACTGTGGACGTCTGACTTAGAGAGAGGTCAGGACAAAGGCAACAGGTGTTAATGGGCAGATGGAGTGGGTTGGTTACGTGAATGAGGTCTGTTGAGTACTGTAGGTCGTTACTGTGCATCAGTAACGGGAAATCCCTGTTAGCGCCCACTTGAAAAACAAAGAATCAGACCAAAGAGACACAGAAAAGCCATTTATCCACCCCACCTCTCTTTAAGTACTGCCAGTTTATATAGCTTTATTCATACGTGACGCAGGTCCAGACCGTACTGTATCCAAACCCACCTTTCTATATACTGCATGGGCTGCACTGTTTAAGGCCTCATATAAAAACACTGATCACCGTAGCCATCGCAGTGAGTACCAGCAGAAGTCCACGCAAATCTCTGTCAACACAGACACAGAAACCATGTGTGGAATCTCTCAATTACGGAGGCTATGCATAGTCCATCTGCTCCTCGTAGTCAGATGATCCGGGCACTTGGATGACATACAATACTGCTATTCGGGAAACTCACTCAATCTGTTTAACGGAGCGAGCGGAGAGCAAGGCCCAGAGGCGGCAGTTTGAATGGGTCTCTCCATAAACCAAGCTACAGAAGAAGTCCCAAAACATGTATATTTGTTCACGTCGAACAATGTCGTGCACAAATGCTCACCACTGTTATTTTCCCCCATCGTAGCAGCTCAGCTCCAATAGGTTGGGCCAATCTGACTGCCATCAGAGGGTTCATCCATGCATGACGAACCCATCACTGCTGCCTGGACACCTAGGCCATGCCAAGTACCAATATCTTTAATAGCGCACAGCAAAGTACATAGCAACAAGACTAGATTGAGACCAGGAAAAGAGATGGGAGAAATGAACGGTCGGTCAACCCCCCCCCCCCCCCCCCCCCCCTCGATGGGCATTCTTGATAACAGAAGTTTCCGGGGATTAAGTGACGTGGACACATAAAGCAACACATATAGGGCAATATCTCTTCCATAGAACGTTGTACTGTGAATGCCCTTTCTGTCAACCACCAAGTGGTACAGCCACGTTTGAACGCCAAACATGAATTCAAATGAAATGAATAGATTCAACCCTTTCCTCCACTACCCATTGTTTGATGCTATTATTCAGTAGGTTTAGCACGAACTCCGTTTTCATTGGGTCAAACTGAAAGGTCTATCGCGAGTCGAACAAGAGATTTTAACAGTCATTTCATGTGTAAAAAGTTGTTTTTTTGAAGGCTATTCATTAGCTTTAAACACAGGTTATCCTAATCTAAAAGTAGACTGGAATGGTGGAGGGGCTAACCATCTCTCCAGAGAATGGGTTTGAATGAACAAAAAGGAGCATGTGAGGATAAGTAATATGTATACACAGCAACACATGGTGATATATCAGTGGGGATATATTCCATATACAAACACTGAGTGTACGAAACATGCTCTTTCCATGACATAGACGGACCAGGTGAAAAGCTATGATCCCTTATTGACGTCACTTGTTCAATCCACTTCAAATCGCTGTAGATGAAGGGGAAGAGACAGGTTAACAAAGGATTTTTTAAGTGTTGAGACATGGATTGTGTATGTGTGCCATTTAGAGGGTGAATGGGCAAGACAAAAGATTTAAGTGCCTTTGAACGGGGATATGGTAGTTGGTGCTTGAGGCCCCCGGTTTGTGTCAAGAACAGCAACGCTGCTGGGTTTCACACGCATCAGTTTCCCGTGTGTATAAAGAATGGTCCGCCACCCAAAGGACATCCAGCCAACTTGACAACTGTGGGAAGCATTGGAGTCAACACAGGCCAGCATCCCTGTGGAACGCTTTCGACACCTTGTAGAGTCCATGCCCCGACAAATTGAGGCTGTTCTGAGGGCAAAAGGGGGTGCAACTCAATATTAGGAAGGAGTTCCTAATGTTTTGTACACTCAGTGTATATCCATCCTGTAGGAAAATGGTGAATCAGAGAGACATATATTAACAGATAAATGCAGTGTAGAGGCCGGTAAACACAGATGTTGTTAAGAATGAACGTTGAAACCAAACAGATGGAGACAGGACGTCTTGTGAAGTAGAAACTCAGAGAAATTGAGATCTTGATATTATGATGAAATTACGCAGCCAATTTCAAACCCAAATAGTTTCCCCCAAAAGACATGCAAGATAAAAGGGAAACTAAGGAGTGGCGAGGTATACTTGAAAAAAGGCAGACATACCGTTAGTCGGATGCCTGGCAAACGACACAGAAAATCTCTTTACTGCCGGCATAGAGAACAGCTCTGAGGAAATAAGAAGGGTAACTGGCGTTACATGCTACCTGTATCTAGTGTGAGTGCATATGTACCTACGTGTGTGTTTTCCTGAACCCCATGTGTCTTTAAACGAATATATTTATTTATTTATTGATTCTTTATTTAACTAGGCAAGTCGGTTAAAGAACAAATACTTATTTACAATGACGGAGTACACCGGCCAAACCCTAACGACGCTGGGCCCAATTGTGCGCCGCCCTATGGGACTCCCAATCACGGCCGGTTGTGATACAGCCTGAAATCAAACCAGGGTCTGTAGTGACGCCTCTAGCATCGAGATGCAGTTCCTTAGACTGCTGCGCTACTCGGGAGCCCGAGTAGGTCCCCTCTATAATGCTGCAGCTACGTACGGTAAATGTGTGTCTGTTCGTGGTGAGTGATATGCAGCATGGGAAGGCAGCATGGAAGAATTGGTAATGAAGGAACAATGGAGAACGTGGATGGGATGAAAAATGATGATTGTGGTTGTTTTGAATGGAGACAGAGGACTGACATTTGGCACTAGTGAAGTGGGCATTTGCAGAAGTTACCAATAGCCTAAAATGTACTTAAATCTTCAATCTTTCTGGAACAGTCTTTTGAGTCTATTCTCTATAAAGAATATGCTACGATAAAATTATCTGGAAAGGAAACATCCAGTGATGGCAACAGATTTAACAACAACCTATATTAAAATAGTGTAACCATCTGGATTTGAGAGCTGTAACTCTATAAACACAATCATTGCTCATTTGTCTTTGTAAACGTACCAGTGCCTTTGGCCAGCATTATGTGTGTGTCTGTGAGAGTGAGAGTGAGAGATTGCAAAAACACACAAACACAGAGACAAAACCCCCATCACCAGAGAAAAGCCTTGGTGTTATTCTAAACCCCACACATCTCTAGTCTCATACAAGCAAAAGATGTAACATCTTCAAGCATAATATTAAAGCGACCATTTCTTAAAGTGTACCTAATATCAAGTATACGGTGAAAGCAAAGTGCACAGTGACACCCATTGGACAAAAAGGGCACTTCAATTCAATCCGCAGTGGAACAATCGTTCCTCTTCACATGCAGGTGGCAGGTCATTTGTTCTTCATATTACATACTGTGCAGTTACTATCAGGGTGCTGGCTGATCTGACTCGATGACAAGAGGTAGGTGTCAGCTTTTGGATTAAATTAAGCCAATCACTGTGCGCCAACATGCCAAGCCATATGCCCTGATGAAAACATTTGCGATAATCAGAGCTCAATTTATATGAGGCCCCCCTGGTGGCTATAATAATAGTCAACTCACCATTTCACTCTATAGTGAGTCAGGAAATTGTGGTATGCAAGTGGGAATTATGCAATGCTGGATTAATGGATCTCAAGGCAGATTTGATCCAAGCCTTCGCTTCCCTAAATTAAGGGGTTAATATAGAAAAGTCCCTGTTGATTAACAAATCCTTTTACCCCCTAGTTATGACATGACATGCACACTGATACAGAATATATACAATTGTATAGACGAGATTTACTTAGCAACCTAATCACACAACGGTTATGTCATGTAATCAAAGGAAGGCCATGTTGCTTTGTTTAGGAGAAGCAGGATTACTGGTCATGGGTAACGCATTTGATTGTGCGCAATCCAATACCAATCCATGCTCAGCATGCAATGTATAAAACCTCAATTCTTAGCATATAATCACAATTGTGGTCACTGCTCATGCTGTTGGGGGGGGGGGGGGGGGGGGGGGAATCACTCAAGCAGAGGATTGTTCTAGAGGCAGAAGGATAGAGGGGGGAAAGGAGGGCTCTCGGATAATTTGGGTGATCAAATAACTTCTTGTCCACTAAGGTTGGGAAGGAGAGACAAGAGTGTTTGAGCAGGAAATAAAATGGCAGATATGGCGGACATTTGACATTTACGTTTTTTTTTTTTTTTTTTTTTTACAGGCACCATGTACGGCATTTTCAGCGGCCATGTGAAAAGACAGGAGTTAGATAGCGGTCGATAGAGACAGAGATGGATAGAGGAAGGACGTACCATCTCCAAAAGGCAAACCGGGGGACAAGGGGGGTTTGCGGTGGTGGGTGCGGACGTAGTCCCGCAGGTTGGGGGCGCTAGAGGACACCCCCAGGACAGAGGCACTGAAGAGGCCCGAGCACAGGGACCCTGTTGTGGAAGAACCGCAGGGTGGGAGAGAGGAGGGGAATGGGGGATGGGAGGGGGGGGGTGGGGTTAGTACTCATTGCACACCATGCGGTTCTTAATAAGAGCAGTTCAGTGTTGCTAAGGGGTGTGTGTGTGTGTGTGTGTGTGCCTGTTTATGAATAGAGTGGAGCACACAAACGGAGACCACTCCTAACACCGGGCCCCTAACCCCTCCTACAAGAAAAATAGATAAGGCCTCTCCTTAAGGTCTTCTGGGATAGGAGACTGCCTAAAGGCTTTACACTTATATCAACAACTGGTAGGACCACAGACAAAGGAAGACATGGATTTAAGAAATAAGGGGGCTTTTTAGTGTGAATACAATGCAATACAATACAAGACTAATGAGAACCTAATATAACAAAGTGGTCAAGGACTGTGGGGACAGAAACATTGCTATTGTCACAAATAACATAGGTTTTCTATAACCATCTGTTCAATTCCTAAAGCAGTTGGCATAGAAACAGTCACAGCAGAATAAGAATGCACCTTTATTTTTCCTTTATTCTGGTCTAAAGTGAGCTGTGCTGGAATCGGTGGTTTGGTGGGATGCAGGGACAGCGACAACATTTGAATGGTAATTTCAAAACAGGTTGACATAATTGAACAAGCTTGGTGCATACAGTACAATAGGAGAATGGAAAAGCAGTGGAAAACACATGCACGGGTCAAACCAACCTCAGCCCGAGTTCACATCAATGAGATGCATCCATTGCACATTTTTATTTGTTTTATAAGGGCTTAGTAAGGTGTGAATATCACTGTGTTAGAAAGTGGCCGGACGTAACAAGCACCTCCAAATCCACGCACGGGGGACTAATTGTATCTGCGGTTAAATTGAATCAACTTGTGGAAGATTCCTTGCTTCTCTTGACAGATGAATGTAAATGGAGACAGACTGGAATAGCATCCAGGGGGGGCTCTGCGGAGCCCAGGCCCCCATATATAGAGCCCTATTGGCAGGATAGGTCCTTGGTGGTGGGGCTCTAAGGCTACGTCCCAAATGGCCCCCTATTCCCTACATAGTCCAGTACTTTTGACCAGGCCCATGGTGGTGCACTATAAAGGGAATAGGGGGGCCATTTGCGACACAGCCTAAGATGCATTCTCTCCATTGACCTCTGGCCTACATAGTCTAAGCCTGGGAGCTTTGGCTGCTGGACCTACCTACCACTATGGAGTCACGGCAGCTATGCAGCCATCAGAAAGAGAGAGAAAGAAAAGGAGCGAGAGGGAGAGCGTGAGAGAGACAGAGGGAGGCAAAAGACAGAACGAGAGAGAGAAAGGGAAAGAGAGGTACAGAGAGAGAGAAAGGGGGAGAGAGAATGAGGGGGCCGGAGAGAGAACGAGAGAGCAACAGAACGAGAGACAGAACGAGAGAGCGAGCGAGACACAGAGAAAGAGGTCATTCACATGACCCAAAGAGATTAGTGAGTGCTGATGACAGCGTTGCAGAAATATGACAGTGGCAGCAGTGGTTGACAGAAACCAGATACCCACCTAGGCCAGTCGGTTTGATCTCAGGAGACTGGCGCGAGCAGGAGGGGAAGAGGCGGTAGGAGGCGCCCTTGGAGGAGGAGCCGGAGGTGGTCTCGGAGAGGACCTGGGTGGGGAAAGGGAGACTGTCACAGTGCGACAGACCGAGACTGTCACAGTGCGACAGACCGAGACTGTCACAGTGCGACAGACCGAGACTGTCACAGTGCGACAGACCGAGACTGTCACAGTGCGACAGACCGAGACTGTCACAGTGCGACAGACCGAGACTGTCACAGTGCGACAGACCGAGACTGTCACAGTGCGACAGACCGAGACAGACAAACAGCTGACACTTAGACAGGTAGCGAAATAACCAAGCAGTCACTAATGGAGACATCAAATCAAATGTTATTAGTCACATGCGCCGAATACAACAGGTGTTGTACACTAAGGACCTTACAGTGAAACGCTTACTTACGAGCCCCTAGCCCCTAGTGCAGTTTCAAAAAATACGGATAAGAATAAGAGATAAAAGTAACAAGTAATTAAAGAGGAGCAGTAAAAAAATAACAATATATACAGGAGGGTGCGCCGGTACTGAGTCAATGTGCTGGGCACCGGTTAGTTAAGGTAGTATGTACAGTTGAAGTCGGAAGTTTACATACACCTTAGCCAAATACATTTAAACTCAGTTTTTCACAATTCCTGACATTTTATCCTAGTAAAAATTCCCTGTCTCAGGTCAGTTAGGCACACAGAATGTGAAATGTCAGAATAATAGTAGAGAGAATGATTTCTTTCAGCTTTTATTTCTTTGTGGTGTACTCCTCAATGCCATTGGAGGAATCCCAGAACATATTCCAGTCTGTGCTAGCAAAACAGTCCTGTAGCTTAGCATCTGCTTCATCTGACCACTTTTTTTATTGATCTAGTCACTGGTGATTCCTGCTTTAATTCTTGCTTGTAAGCAGGAATCAGGAGGATAGAATTATGGTCAGATTAGCCAAATGGAGGGCGAGGGAGAGCTTTGTTCTTTTCCCTCTGGTTGCACATTTAACATGTTGATAGAAATTAGGTAAAACTGGTCTCCATTCATTTGTAAAAACAGACGCATTACTTTACTAAGGATCCACTAATAGGGACGGGCTACATAGAACGTTAAAATGCTATGTAGCCTGAGAACCATTGGATTTCCGTAAAGTATTACAAAATTAAGGTTTGTCTCTTTCTATGTGGGTTTGGCCTATCACAGCAATACAATATCTGAACAGATGAAAGCTGTGCCTGGGTTGTGTTTATTATTATTATTAACTCAAACAGGTAGGAACTACCTGGACTTATCCAATAAGAAACATACATATTTTATTTTCCATTGCAAACGGTTTTCCGTTGCGTGCACCAAAAGACACCACCCTAAAATGTGGAATACACTACATTTGGGACAGGGGACACAATAACTAATATGGCCCTGATCAAGTACCTCCATGGAGCCAGTCTTGCGGTTGCGGATCATGGGTGATCTTCTGATGCTGACTAGCTCAGAGAGAGGCAGGGCCCGGTCAGGCTCGTCCTGTGATAGGTCCTCCAGACTGCCTTGGTTGGTCTGCTTCTCCTGGTTCTGGATTGGATTAAAGAGACCGATGAGGGGGGCTGTGGACAGACACACACACCCACCCACACAGACACCACACAGACCTCAGCGGAGGCAGGGCGGAAGCCAAAGCCCAGAGGGACGTTCTCCTCGTCCTCACAGCTCTTCACCCCGGGACTGAAGTGGAGCTCCACATGGAAACGCTCCTCTGACCCGGGGTCCTGTTCAACACACACGGAAACACAAAACATAAGCAATGATGCTATACTACAGAGAGAGGGAGTGAGAGGAAGAGACACATACCGACAGGAAGGTACCGTAATAGTACCAGGTGTAGTAATACTTCAGAAAGAAAAGACGACTGACATAGGGACAGAGAGGCCTAACTGACCTTGTTGTTATCCTCATACAGCATGATGACTATCTGAGTCATGTAGTTGAGTTCAGAGACGGCACTGAGGTAATCCATGGCCTGTTTCCACTGCTGGTCCTTCACCTCCTGTCACACACACAAACACACTTCACATTATAACCAGAGAAAACTACACCTAAAAAATATTTTCTGATTTTGAACCCAAGTCTGCAATATGCATGACCTTGTGTAGTATCACAATTGGTACTTCAAGTGAACTATCCCTTTACAACAACTAACCTGGCCCCAGATCTGTGTGTTCCATCTTGACAACTCCTAAGCTATGATCAGTCACTATTATCATGCCGACTAGATTTGGGACCAGGCTACTTTAACAACCCCCCTGCAGTGACAACGTACATCCAGTAGTCCGCCGTAGCGGAAGATGCTGAGCAGCGAGTGGACGTGGCTCTCGCTGGTGAAATAGAGGCGGGTCCGGACGTGACGCCCTGGAGACATGACCCCCCGCGAGTACCTGAACCACCAGAGGGAATGAAAGACAAAGGGTGATCACTTACGGGGGCTCTAGAGACACACCTCAATGGCGGGTTTACTGGATAGAAACTGAACCTGGGACAGTGACTCACTCAGTGGTAGTGGTACATAGCCAGACCTGGTCCTAGGAAAGTGGAACTCACTACTCAACACGGTGTAATAAGAACTGCTCCTAGGGCGACCGCGGTTCAAATACTATTTAATACTATTTATTGCAATTACTTTCACATACATTTTTAAGTAAGTATTTAATTAGAAAATACAAGTAGAATATTGGAAATAAGTGTGTTTTCAAATACAAACATTTAAATACTCCATGCATTTGAACCCAGGTCTGTTTGGTCCTAGGGGTATTTGAAATGCATTTGGAAATAATTGAAATATTCAACTATCAAATAAAATGGTATTTATTTGTCACATTCGCCGAATAGAATAGGTGTAGACCTTACTGTGAAATTCTTACTTACAAGCCCTTAACCAACAACGCAGAGTAAGAAAATTCTAATTAAACTAAAAATAACATAATAAAATAATAACCAGGATATATACAGGGAGTCGATGTGCGGGGGTACGAGTTAGTCGAGGTAATTGAGATCATATGTACATGTAGGTAGGGGTAAAGTGACTATGCATAGACAGAGTAGCAGCAGCGTCTAAAAGGGGTCCAATGCAAATAGTACGGGTAGCCATTTGATTAACTGTTCTATTGACCTAGACTTGGCGCTCCGGTATGGCTTGCGGTACCAGAGAGAACAGTCTATGACCAGGGCCTTTCTCTGACACCACCTGGTATAGAGGTCCTGGATGGCAGGAAGCTTGGCCCCAGTGATGTACTGGGCCGTACGCACTACCCTCTGTAGCGCCTTGCGGTCGGATGCCGAGCAGTTGCCATACCAGGCGGTGATGCAACCAGTCAGGATGCTCTCGATGGTGCATCTGTACAACTTTTTTCGGATCTGAGGACCCATGCCAAATCTTTTCAGTCTACTGAGGGGGAATAGGCATTGTTGTGACCTCTTTACGACTAACTTGGTATGGTTGGACCACTAGAACCCCGTCGATGTGAATGCGGGCATGCTCGGCCCTCTTTTTCCTGTAGTCCACGATCAGCTCCTTTGTCTTGCTCACGTTGAGGGAGAAGTTTCTGTCCTGGCACCCCACTGCGAATTGGAGTGCGTCTAGGTTTTATGGGATGATGGTGTTGTGAGCATTCGCCAGCCTTTCAAAGCACTTCATGGCTACAGACGTGAGGTCGATAGTCATTTAGGCAGGTTACCTTGGCGTTCTTGGGCACTGGGACTATGGTGGTCTGCTTGAAACATGTAGGTATTACAGACTCGGTCAGGGAGAATTTGAACATTTCAGTTAGACACTTGCCAGTTGGTCAGCGCATGCTCGGTGTACACGTCCTGGTAATCCGTCTGTCCCCTGCACCCTTGTGAATGTTGACCTGTTTAAAGGTCTTACTCACATCGGCTAGAGAGCGTAATCACACAATCTGGCTGGGATATGTACGTACGGTCACTGTGGGGACGGCGTCATCAATGCACTTATTTATGAAGCGGTGACTGATGGTGGTGTACTCCTCAATGCCATCGGAAGAATCTCGGAACATATTCCAGTCTGTGCTAGCAAAACAGTCCTGTAGTTTAGCATCTGCGTCATCTGACCACTTGCGTGTTGAGCAAGTCACAGGTGCTTCCTGCTTAAATGCTTGCTTGTAAGCAGGAATCAGGAGGATAGAATTATGGTCAGATTTGCCAAATGGAGGGCGAGGGAGAGCTTTGTATGAGTCTCTGTGTGTGGAGTAAAGGTGGTCTAGTTTTTTTCCCTCTGGTTGCACATGTGACACGCTAGTAGAAATGAGGTAAAACGGATTTAAGTTTTCCTGCATTAAAGTGCCAGGCCTCTTCTGGATGAGCATTTTCTTGTTTTCTTATGGCCTTATTCAGCTTGTTGAGTGTGGTCTTAGTGCCAGCATCGGTTTGTGGTGGTAAATAGACAGCGACAAAAACAGATGAAAATTCTCCTGGTAAATAGCGTGGTCTACAGCTTATGAGGTACTCTACCTCAGGCGAGCAAAACCTAGAGACTTCTTTAACATTAGAGATCACACACCAGCTGTTAAAAACAGACACAGACCACCATCCCTTGTCTTACTGGACGTAGCGGTTGTCTTGCCGCTGCATGGATTTAAAAAAACGTATTTAACCTTTTTTTAACTAGGCAAGTCAGTTAAGAACAAATTCTTATTTACAATGACAGCCTACACCGGCCAAACCTTAACGACGCTGGGCCAATTGTGCGCAGCCCTATGGGACTCCCAATCATGGCCGGTTGTGATACAGCCTGGAATCAAACCACGGTCTGTAGTGACGCCTCTAGCACTGAGATGCAGTGCCTTAGACCGCTGCGCTACTTGAAAACTACTGGAAAACCCAGCCAACTGTATATTATCTGTCTCGTCGTTCAGCCACAACTCTGTGAAACATAAGATATTATAGTTTTTAATGTCCCGTTGGTAGGAGAGTTTCGAACGGAACTCATCCAGTTTATTCTCCAACGATTGCACGCTGGCCAATTGAACGGATGGTAGAGGCGGGTTACCCACTCGTAGACTAATTCTCACAAGGCACTCAGATATGCGCCCCTTGTATCAGTGTCTCCTCTTCATTCGAATGACAGGGATTTGGGCCTGGTCCGGGAGCAGCAGTAAATCCTTTGCGTCCGACAAATTAAAAAAAATCTTTGTCCAGCGGTAAACACCCATTATAACAGGGTCTAATAAGAACTCGGGCTCAGACAATGGACAAAGACAGTGTGGGACCAACTGCAGCACAGTGATGAGTATCTATAATAACAACTGATCCTAGATCAGTGGCACTGAGCCTCAGACCGTGGTCACAGGTGGCACTGCAACTCACAGTGGGTGCAGCTTGTTGACGGCCTCGTCCTCGTGGGTCCTCTGCAGGTCTAGCTGGATCTTCTTCATCAAGGGCAGGCAGTAGGCCTGTGCAATGTCCATCTTTTCTGGCTTATTGATGCCATACTCCTGGAGAAAGAAACAGAAAAATGCATGCTCAAAGCTATGTTTTCAGGAAATTATTTGGCCTTTAAATAAGCTTTGACTTAAAGATGTTACTTCGGTTGATCATTTTCTGACAGGTTCCTAAAAACAGTAATTTCATAGCCAGGCTTACAGTACTTGAAGGGATAGCAAAGTAAGCTTAGTCGGCATTACGCATTTGAAAAGGAAACGATAAGGAGTAAGAGAGAAGCATCTTGAGCCATAATCATCCTCAGAGACTGAGGGGACGGGAGTCTAAAGTAACACGCTTGTCAAAAATCCTTCCTTCTGTGCGTATGTGTGTGTTCACGTTTCTCTATCCAACCAGGAGCAAAGAAATGTTCAGAAGTCATGCTCCCCACTTGATAGGTCTAGACTAATGCCAGAGTCCCCGTTTGCCAGGTAAACGTGAACGTGTGGGTATTCGTCTTCCCCCCTCACCTGAGGTATGACGATGTCGGCCAGGGCACGGGACAGCCTGAACAGCTCCAGTGTGTCCTCCAGGCCCAGCGTGGAGTTGTGCTGTGTGTCGTACTTCACACAGTCGTAGATGTCTGGGATCTTACTGATGTCGTAGCGGCCGCTCTTATTCCGGAAGTCCCTTTCCAGCTTGGACCAGCGTTGCAGCATCAGCTCCAGGGTCTCACTGTGGTACAGCTGCAGGTCTGGGAACAGGAAAGGACTTAGCATACAAAAAAAACAATCCCACCACCAAGGGGCACTCCCACATGACACCATACACGTGGTCTGCGGTTGTGAGGCCAGTTGGACGTACTGCAAAACTAGCTAAAACGATGTTGGAGGCGGCTTATGGTAGAGAAATGTACATTCAATTCTCTGGCAACAGCTCTGGTGGACATTCCTGCAGTCACCATGCCAATTGCACGCTCCCTCAAAACTTGAGACATCTGTGGAAAGGTGTTGTGTGACAAAACTGCACATTTTAGACTGGCCTATTATTGTCCCATGCACAAGGTGCACCTGTGTAATGATCATGCTGTTTAATCAGCTTCTTGATATGCCACACCTGTCAGGTGGATGGATTCTCTTGGCAAAGGAGAAATGCTCACTAACAGGGATAAACAAAGTTGTGCATAACATTTGAGAGAAATATGATTTTTTATTTCTGGGATCTAATATTTCAGCTCATGAAACATGGGACCAACACTTCACATGTAGCGTTTATATTTCTGTTCAGTGTATATCATATTAGCAAAATGTAAACAAAACTGGAGACACCTAGTCATTTTTGGAGGTATATTTTGACATGACGGCATTCCGATAGCTAGCAAAAAGAGTGTAGGAGCGGTAGATAACTAACCGTCAATAACTTTAGCTAGCTAGCTAAGTAACTTCTCTATCTAACGGAGGTAAAACAATTCACTTATTTACATTTACATTACATTTACATTACATTTACATTTAAGTCATTTAGCAGACGCTCTTATCCAGAGCGACTTACAAATTGGAAAGTTCATACATATTCATCCTGGTCCCCCTGTGGGAAATGAACCCACAACCCTGGCGTTGCAAGCGCCATGCTCTACCAACTGAGCCACACGGGACCAGTTGGCTAGTTAGCTACCGCACCGATCTTTGGTAGCAAATGTAACAGTGTATCCAAACCTGGAAAGCCGTCGCCACTAATGTTTACATTTTGACCTCTTAGGAATGGGTCAAAAAGTCTTATATTGGACAATAAAGTATTTCAATTCCATTCAATTCTAAGCAGGCTGGGCAGAGAACAGACCTGCAGATTTGGGGTCCTCAAGCCTTTTGCGGATCTGGGAGGTGAGTCTCTGGATGAGGGCGTAGACCTGGTCACACGTCCTCACTGGGTTCCCTATGATCTTCATGGAGTTGACCAAAGAGGGGCTGCCTGTAGGGGCCAGCTGCAGCACATAGTAACAGTCACACGCTATTACAGTGGTACAAATCGTGCAGAACTTAATGGAACTGTGCAATGCCAGTGTTGGTATCCATAAAAGGTAGTGTTGAAATGTTATTTGAGACTCTGGAGATTGACAGCAATGACATGATCAGTTGAAGGCAGTACAGTAAGGAATGGATAGGAAACAGAATGGTAGATTAAAAACAATCAAATCTCAAAAACACTTTAAGGAGTGCTCAAGTTGATGGAATTGTCAATGGAGCCTCACATCAGTGTAAGAGTGTAACGGGTGACCATTTCGGTCATAGTTTACTTAACGCCAGCAGTAATAATACATTATGATGTAGTTACTGTATAATGTATTGAAATACTTGTCATTCTTAGTTGAATGCATATTATTATTATTATTGGCTCATTCATGCTTATTATAACTATTAAGGCATTACACCTGCAGGCTTTTAAAAAATGTAACCTTTATTTAACTATGCAAGTCAGTTAAGAACAAATGCTTATTTACAATGACAGCATACACCCGGCCAAACCCGGACGACGCTGGGCCAACACTGAGACAACACACACAATGCCTTAGCCCGGCGCGCCACTCGGGAGCCCCGAGTTAAATGTTAACCATTTCAAAAACAGGGCTTTCCTCCTATGGCCTTTCCAACAACGACTGGGTGGGTAGAAGTGGTCTCGATGAAGGAATCTACAGACTGTACCTTTTGGTAGTCTGCCTCAGTGAAGTCCTGGTCTTTCTGCATGATCTCATGGAGGCGTGCCTTCACCCTCTGCTGGCAGTCGGTCAGAGACTCACTGTCGCTGTCCAGCATGCCGTTCATGTTGGCACTCTTCACCATCTGCACCAGGATGGGAGTCAGCTCCCCCTCCAGAGCCAGCAGACCCTACACAATAAGACAGTTATGAGATATACACGTGCACACACATACGCGCAACAATATGTTCTGTACACAGAAAGTGTTCATACATGCAAAGCGAGAGATGTATTGACACTGAACACAAATGAATGGAACCAGGCTTACATATACAGTGAGCATGCATCACACACACACACTGTACTGTAAACATACCTTCGCAAAAGCGGCAGCGGTCATCTGTACACGGCCTTCGTCTGAAGCGTAGATCTTGAGGTCGTGGCGGTAGGTACTGTGTAAACGAAGCAGACCACAGCCAGGGAAACCGGCATAGTCCCCTACAGGGTCACACACACACACACACACACACACACACACACACACACACACACACACACACACACACACACACACACACACACACACACACACACACACACACACACACACACACACAGAGAGGGAGCAACGTCAGGCTTACAGGACATCAGAGGAAGGGAGAGCGAGAATAAAGGGTGCCTGCCAGAAGAGGCTGGTAGGAGAAGTTATAGGAGGATGGGCTCATTGTAATGGCTGGAATGGAATTATTGGGAACGAGTCAAACATGTGGGTTCCATATGTTTGATACCGTTCCAATAATTCCATTCCAGACATTACAATGAGCCCATCCTCCTATAGCTCCTCCCACCAGCCTCCTCTGGTGCACGCCTACGTAACAGCACAGACTATGTGCACAAAAACATATAGGTAGTATATATCTGCAGTTGATGAGGGAGGAAACAGTGTTAATTTGGTGACAAACATTTTTTATCGGTCAACTGGATTCTGTTCACCTGAAAAGGAAGGAAAGCAAGTCCTTCACATCTCATACCTGGGATGAAAAATGGTTAAAAACACATGGAATGTGGCCGGAATCCTTAACTAACCAATTCAGTTATCATGCTCGTTTTCGTTCGGAAGTGAAACCGAAGCTACGTTGCTGGCTTTTCTCAGACAAACAATTCCAACCCATGGAGAATTGCCAGGAGCATTGTTAGTATGAGATGATCCGCAGTCACTGAACGGCTTCAAAACTTACTGAGTCATGAAACTGCATTTGCAGATGACCAAACAACTTTGCGTCCTTGGATCGACAGATCACCTCAAGGATCACACAAACCTACAGCTAAAGACATATCGTTCCTATGATAAAACCCAAACCTCCCAAGGTTCCCAGGTTAGCCAGTGGAATGGGTGAGTAGTGTAATGAGGACGATGCAGTTTGAATGTATCCATTCGTGACAGTTAACAGCGGGAGCAAAGTCCAAGCCCTTCTTACCATTAAGATACTCGAAGCCAAGGCGCTTGCGGCTACCTTCTAGTATACAATGCAAGAGGTAAGAAGACAAGAGCAGAATTAACAGAAAAAGTACACTAGGTACCGTACTCTAAACACTCCTCTGTACATATATATATTTTTTTTTGTGGTAATGTTTACCCATTTTTCTCCCCAATTTCGTGGTATCCAATTGGTGGTTAGTCTTGTCCCATCGCTGCAACTCCTGTACGGACTCGGGAGAGGCTAAGGTCGAGAGCCGCGCGCCTGACGAAACACGACCCTGCCAAGCTGCACTGCTTCTTGACACATGCTCGCTTAACCCCGGAGACCAGCCGCACCAATGTGTCGGAGGAAACGCCGTACAGCTGGTGACCGAAGTCAGCGTGCATGCGCCAGGCCGCCACAAGGAGTCGCTAGAGCGCGATGGGACAAGGACATCCAAGCCGGGCCAAACCCTCCCCCTAACCCGGACGACGCTGTGCCAATTGTGCGCCGCCTCATGGGTCTCCCGGTCACGGCCAGCTGCGACACAGCCTGGGATCAAACCCGGATCTGTAGTGAGGCCTCTAGCGATGCAGTACCTGAGACCGCTGCGCCACTCAGGAGGCCCTGGTACAAAAAATATATATAGATAATTTTTCAGAAGATGGATTTTTTATATATATATATATATATATATATATATATAAATAAAATCGGCCCGCCGTCTAGTCATCTAAAAATAGTCACTTTCCACTTAGTTTGCTGGGCTTTGCTTGGAAGAGTAGTTTATCATGCATTTTCTAGTGTAGGTAGTATAAACATTATTTTAGAAAGCATACATGGAAAGGGAAAGCCTAATGCAGATATAGTGATGTTACTGCAGTACCTTGGGATTAGAACATTACAATAAACCTGGGTATGAAAATGACACTAGGCAGGAAGGGGAGAATGGACCTCCCTTGTACATTTGGGGACAATTCAAAATACAAAAAAATATATTTCAAAATCCTCATGTGTAAAACACAATCTGGACTCAAAGATTTTGCTTGACTAATGAACAAGACCTGGCAAATTCCATGTTGAATAATCCTGCAAATAATCCTGCAGTGTTTGTGCTTATGTTTCATTTTTGTTAGAAATTGAGTGTGATTAACGATCATCTTTACAAGACAGTTCATCTTCTAAAATGCCCATATGACATTTTCAGGAAGAGAGAGAAAGCAATAAGCTTTCGTTCAGAAAATCGGACTCTTCCACTGAACCTAAAACAAAACGTGTCAACGACACCCAGTATGTTAAGAACAGTAACACGTGACATCATGGTAGAGAGCCTTTGGAGGAGGTGAAATCAGAGTGTAAATGTCAAATGCAAAGAAAGGTGTGTCCACCAAGAACATGTTTGTCTTTGTTTGAGATTAGATCCTCCTTCAGCAATGAGAAAGGCAGGCAAAAGCGATGCTGGGACAAATCCTCACCAGAACGCGTAATTTGAGACTTATAAATCTCCCATTGACCTCAATTCATGATTTACTAAAAACTGAGTTCAGCACATGGATCTCAAGTTACCCTTTGGGACATTGTGTAAAGTCCTGAGTTTTTCCTGACCTTGTGACTTCACAAAGAGAAATTAGAGGCTCTATAAATGTGTTACTGTATGTTGTGACAGACAGAATAGGCAGAGACATTTTCCTATCAATCACTTTACAGCTTAATCTACATGTAATTCAACTGCTGTTTATAGCAGTAGTTGAATTGATTTACATTGAAACCAGAGGTGCTTTTGCGTTTAAATTATTTGGGTTTGACTAAATTGTGCCCATACAAACTCCCATCTAGCCCTAGGTCCGTATATAGAAGTAGTATACAGTACAGTGTAGTGGTGAGGTGTGGCGTGTCCAGTAGTAGAGTACTGTACCTTGTCCTCCAGGGTACATGCAGCGGAAGGCCCTCCCCAGCTCCTCAGCCTGTACTCTGCCTGCCGGGGTCAGCTCCCCTCCCCACTTCAACACCAGCAGCAGAGACGGACCCTCCTTCGGACCTTCTGTACAACAATAATACACATGCGCGCGCACACACACACACCTGCATTAGGTCCTGCAGTTAAATCACACAAAAAAGCAGAAAGGTCATGTGCATGTCAAAAGTACACTACATGACCAAAAGTATGTGGACACCTGCTCATCGAACATTGCATTCCAAAATCCTAGGCATTAATATGGATGTGGGTCCCCCTTTGCTGCAATAACAACCTCCAGTCTTCTGGGAAGGCTTTCCCCTAGATGTTGAAACATTGCTGCGGGGACTTGCTTCCATTCAACCGCAAGAGAATTATTGAGGTCGGGCAATGATGTTGGGCGATTAGGCCTGGCTCGCAGTCAGCGATCCAATTCATCCCAAAGATGTTCGATGGGGTTGAGGTCAGGGCTCTGTGCAGGCCAGTCAAGTTCTTCCCCACCGATCTCGACAAACCAGGCTCTCACTTTGTGCATGGGGGAATTGTCATGCTGAAACAGGAAAGGGTCTTCCCCAAACTGTTGCCACAAAGTTGGAAGCACAGAATTGTCTAGAATGCCATTGTATGCTGTAGCATTAAGATTTCCCTTCACTGGAACTAAGGGGCCTAGCCCACACCATGAAAAACAGACCCAGACCATTATTCCTCCTCCAATCTTTACAGTTGGCGCTATGCATTGGGGCAGGTAGCGTTCTCCTGGCATCTGCCAAACCCAGATAAATCCGTTGGACTGCCAGATGGTGAAGCGTGATTCATCAGAGAATGCGTTTCCATTGCGCCAGAGTCCAATGGCGGCTAGCTTTACATCATTCCAGCCGACGCTTGGCATTGCACATCTTAGGCTTGTTTGCGGCAGATAGGCCATGGAAACCCATTTCACGAAGCTCCAGATGAACAGTTATTGTGCTGACGTTGCTTCCAGATGCAGTTTGTGAAGACAAACTATTTTTACGAGCAACGAGCCTCAGCTGGTCCTGTTCTGTGAGCTTGTGTGGCTTACCACTTCACGACAGACATTGTTGCGCCTAGACATTTCCACTTCACAATAACAGCACTTAGTTGACCGGTGCAGCTCTAGCAGGGCAGAAATTTGACGAACTGACTTGTTGGAAAGGTGGCATCCTACTGGATCAAGGTGCATTGTTGAAATTCACTGAGCTCTTCAATAAGGCCACTCAACTGCCAATGTTTGTCTATGGAAATTGCATGGGTGTGTGCTCGATTTTAAACACCTGTCAGTAACGGCTGTGGCTAAACTGCCATATCCACTCATTTGAAGGGGTGTCCACATACTTTTAACATCATGGGAAAATCAAAAGAAATCAGCCAAGACCTCAAAAATTGGTTCATCCTTGGGAGCAATTCTCAAATGCCTGAAGGTACCATGTTCATCTGGACTTCAACTGTATAGTGTAATCATGAACATGACCAGATATAGTGTAAGGTTGTGACCCCCTACCTTCTTCCTCACTGGAGGCTTTGGGCTGTCCGTTGGGCAGGTACGTGAGCTGCACTTTCCTGTTGATGCCTGAGAAATGCCCATACCTGGAAGACACACGGGGTATCTACACTTAATGAAGCTCCAGTCATCATTATACATGTCTGGGTTTGTGTGTGTGCTGTACATGTGACATGTCAAGACCAGCATTGAACTCAACTCCAATCTAAATCTGTCAAGTCAGGAAGTACATTTAAAAAGACCCACATTTAAAAAATATAAATATTTTCTTGGATTGAATTCAATTATTTATTGGACTGAATTTCAATTAATCTCCTGAATGTAACCCCCCCCCCCCCCCATGGAATTGACTCCAACTTTGTTGGACACGTTTCATTTCAGAACCATGGTTGAGAACAGTCTCCCACTAGCTTCAAACGCTAGCTAGCAGGTGCTCAGTCTGTCATTCAGTAAGTGGCTAGTTAGGCTAGGCTAAACTAGCTGTCCACCATGTTTCTGGAAACATGTTTTGTGTGTGGCCTTTGGACACCCGCTGTCACTGTGTGTCACTATTAATCCCTCATGTGCCATACCAGCGCTGTCCTTTTGGATGTGACAGGCTTTTGGTTAAAGTGCATAGCACTCAGGGGTGAAAGACGACACCATTGGGATTCCACCCACCCGGTTGTGTAAAACGGTCTCTCGGCCTCCCCTGTGGTTTGCGATACAGTGCTGTGGCAATAGTGAGGGCTGCGTTATGTAACAGCAGCTGTTCAAGGCTATAATAATTTAGCATATCCACCACTAATAGAAAAATACTGTCCCCTAATAGGAAAAAGATTAGGAGCCCTTGGGACAAACATGTAGTATGACAAGACTTACAGACCAAGTACATGACGGCCCCGTGATGGAAAATGGATTTGATAGGCGATACGGTCAGTGTTTACGACTGATCCTGGAATCCCCATAGCTTTAGCCCAGCGCGCACAGATCAAATGCGTAATGAGGACCTGCTCCAACAGACAATGAGTATGTTTACATGCACAGGAATAATTCGATATTAAAAAACAGATTACGGCAGTAGGCAGATTATGCAAAAGTCATGTAAAACGCCTTAAATATGTTCATCATAACCGGCGTAAGGTCCATTTCGAAATAACCACACGCCAATTGAAACCTGGTTTTCGGCGCTATCTTTCGAAATTACTGAACCGTAAAGAAAATAATAATAATTGGCATTCCATCGGTGTATTTCATCTAATCTACCTGAGCCAACACAGGTAGCGCAAGCCTCCCTCTTTAGTGCGAGTGAAGTGAGTTTGGAACAACTGAATGTATGAATCTTAGAAGTAGTTTTCACATGCAAACTTTATATGTTTCGACTCAAATATGTTTACCAAAAATAACATGGAGACTGTGGTAGAAAGTTTATTTTAATTGTTGATTTTCGGGAATATATCAGAGTGCCAACAGGTAGCCTTATTTCAGATGTGTCCATGTAAGCAGGATTATTACATCGTTCTTCTTGCAAAGAATGTAAACGTTTTAATCAAACCATTATATTAATCTGACTATCCACAATAATCACGTTGTGTGCATGTAACCGTACTCAACTACATTGTGTCTGTTAAAGTCCTGTCTCTGGTTGGGCATTCAAGGACATTCAGAGACTTGTCCCGAAGCCACTCCAGCGTTGTCTTGGCTGATGCTTAGGGTCTTTGTCCTGTTGGAAGGTGAACCTTCACCCCAGTCTGAGGTCCTGAGCGCTCTGGACTAGGTTTTCTTAAAGGATCTCTCTGTACTTTGCACTGTTCATCTTTTCCTCGATCTTGACTAGCCTCCCAGTCCCTGCCATTGAAAAAAATACCCACAGCGAGATGCCGCCACCACCACGCTTCACCGTAGGGATAGTGCTAGGTTTCAGGCCAAAGAGTTCAATCTAGGTTTTATCAGACCAGAGAATCTTGTTTCTCATGGTCTGAGTCTCTGCAGAGACCTGAAAATAGCTGTTCAGCAATGCTCCCCATCCAACCTGACAGAGCTTGAGAGGATCTGCAGAGAAGAACAGGAGAAACTCCCCAAATACAGATGTGCCAAGCTTGTAGCGTCATACCCAAGAGGACTGGAGGCTGCAATTGCTGGCAAAGGTGCTTCAAAAGTACTGAGTAAACGGTCTGAATACTTATGTAAATGTGATATGTCAGTTTTTAAATTTGCAAACATTTCTAAAAACCTTAGTCATTATGGGGTATTGTGTGTAGATTGATAAGAAAATAAATGTAATCAATTTTAAAGTAAAAGCTGTAACGTAACAAAATGTGGGGGGGCAAAAAATCAAGGGGTATGTATGTATATAAAAAATAAAAATAAAATAATAATAATATACAGTACCAGTCAAAAGTTTGGACACCTACTCATTCAAGGGTTTTGCTTTATCTTTACTATTTTCTACATTGTAGAATAATAGTGAAGACATCAAAAATATGAAATAACACATATGGAATCATTTAGTAACCAAAAAAAAGGGTTAAACAAATCAAAATATAGTTTATATTTGATTTTCTAAGTAGCCACCCTTTGCCTTGATTGATGATAGCTTTGCACACTCTTGGCATTCTCTCAACCAGATTCATGAGGTAGTCACCTGGAATGCATTTCAATTAACAGGTATGCCTTGTTAAAAGTTAATTTCTTAATCCTTTTGAGCCAATCAGTTGTGTTGTGACAAGGTAGGGGTGGTTTACAGAAGATATTTTACTAACCTTTTTACTAGGAAAGTCAGTTAAGAACAAATTCTATTTACAATGACAGATAGCCCTATTTGGTAAAAGACCAAGTCCATATTATGGAAAGAACAGCTCAAAATATGCGAATAAATTACAGTCCATCATTACTTTAAAAGACATGAAGGTCAGTCAATA
The DNA here is from genome assembly GCF_016432855.1 of Salvelinus namaycush. Classification (NCBI taxonomy): domain Eukaryota; kingdom Metazoa; phylum Chordata; class Actinopteri; order Salmoniformes; family Salmonidae; genus Salvelinus; species Salvelinus namaycush. Next base: position 11,959,092 of record NC_052327.1, read on the forward strand.
CAGAAAATGTCAAGAACTTTGAACGTTTCTTCAACTTCAGAGGATAAATTGATTAGAGTTAACTGCACCTATGATTGTAGACCAAAAAAAAGTAACAGACAACATCAACTGTTCATAGGAGAATCAGGTCTTCATGGTCGAATTGCTGCAAAGAAACCACTACCATCTCTGTACTTTGCTCAGTTAATCTTTCCCTCGATCCAGACTAGTCTCCCTGTCACTGAAAAACATCCCCACAGCATGATGCTGCCACCACCATGCTTCACCATAGGGATGGTGCCAGGTTCCCTCCAGATGTGACGCTTGGCATTCAGTCCAAAGAGTTCAATCTTGGTTTCATTCCAGAGAATCTTGTTTCTCATGGTCTGAGAGTCTTTTAGGTGCCTTTAGTCAAACTCCAAGCGGGCTGTTATGTGCCTTTTACTGAGGAGTCGCTTCCATCTGTAACCCCCCTGACCAAGGCCCTTCTCCCCCGACTGCTCAGTTTAGCCGGGTGGCCAGCTCTTGGAAGAATCTTGGTAGTTCCAAACTTCTTCCATTGAAGAATGATGCAGGCCACTGTGTTCTTGGGGACATTCAATGCTGCAGCATTTTTGGGTACCCTTCACCAGTTCACCAGTCACCAATTCCTTCAACCTCATGTCTTGGTTTTTGCTCTGACATGCAGTCAACTATGGGACCTTATATAGACAGGTGTGTGCGCGCCTTTCCAAATCATGTCCAATCAATTGAATTTACCACAGGTGGACTCCAATCAAGTTGTAGAAACATAAAGGATCATCAATGAAAACAGGATGCAACTGAGCTAAATTTCTAGTCTCATAGCAAAGAGTCTGAACACTTACGTAAAGAAGGTATCTTTTTTTTCTCTTCGTCATTATTTTGGTATTGTGTTTATACTTTTTTATTTTTTTTATCCATTTTAAAATAAGGCTGAAACAAAATGTGGACAAAAGTCAAGGGCTCTGAATACTTCCCAAATGCACTGTATATATATATATATATATATATATATATATATATATATATATATATATATATATATATATATATACAGTACCAGTCAAAAGTTGACACTCATTCAAGGGTTCTTCCTTATTTGTACTATTTCCTACATTGTAGCATAATAGTGAAGACATCAAAACTATGAAAAAACACATATGGAATCATGTAGTAACCAAAAAAAGTGTTAAATAAAAACATATATATATTTGAGATTCTTCAAAGTAGCCACCCTTTGCCATGATGACAGCTTTGTACTCTTGGCATTCTCTCAACCAGCTTCACCTGGAATGCTTTACCAACATTCTTGAAGGAGTTCCAACATATGCGGAGCTGCTGGCTGCTTTTCCTTCACTCTGCGGTCCAACTCATCCCAAACCATCTCAATTGGGTTAAGGTCGGGTGATTGTGGAGGCCAGGTCATCTGATACAGCACTACATCACTATCCTTCGTGGTCAAATAGCTCTTACACAGCCTGGAGGTGTGTTGGATCATTGTCCTGTTGAAAAACAAATGATAGTCCCACTAAGCGCAAACCAGATGGGATGGCGTATTGCTGCAGAATGCTGTGGTAGCCATGCTGGTTAAGTATGCCTTGAATTCTAAATAAATCAGACAGCATCACCAGCAAAGCACCCCCACACCTCCTCATCCATTCCTCATGGTGGGAAGCACACATGCGGAGATCATCCGTTCACCTACTCGGCGTCTCACAAAGACACGGTTGTTGGAACCAAAAATCGCACATTTGGACTCAGACCAAAGGCCAGATTTCCTCCGGTCGAATGTCCATTGCTCGTGTTTCTTGGCCCAAGCAAGTCTCTTCTTATTATTGGTGTCCTTTAGTAGTGGTTTCTTTGCAGAAATTCGATCAAGAAATCCCACAAATTTACTTTAAACAAGGCACACCTGTTAATTGAAATGCAGTCCAGGTGACTACCTCATTTAGATGGTTGAGAAAATGCCAAGAGTGTGCAAGACTTTTGACTCGTACTCTGTGTGTGTATATACAGTTGAAGTCGGAAGATTACATACACTTAGGTTGGAGTCATTAAAACTCATTTTTCAACCACTCCACAAATTTCTTGTTAACAAACTATAGTTTTGGCAAGTCGGTGAGAACATCTACTTTGTGCCTGACAAGTAATTTTTCCAACAAATGTTTACAGACAGATTATTTCACTTATAATTCCCTGTACCATAATTCCAGTGGGTCAGAAGTTTGCATACACTAAGTTGACTGTGCCTTTAAACAGCTTGGAAAATTCCAGAAAATTATGTCATCGCTTTAGAAGCTTCTGATAGACTAATTGACATCATTTGAGTCAATAGGAGGTGTACCTGTAGATATATTTCAAGGCCTTCCCTTCAACCTCAGTGCCTCTTTGCTTGACATCATGGGAAAATCAAAAGAAATCAGCCAAGACCTCATAAAAAAATGTGTAGACCTCCACAAGTCTGGTTCATCCTTGGGAGCAATTTCCAAACGCCTGAAGGTACCACATTCATCTGTACAAACAATAGTACACAAGTATAAACACCATGGGACCACGCAGTCATCATACCGCTCAGGAAGAAGACGCGTTCTGTCTCCTAGAGATGAACGTACTTTGGTGCGAAAACTGCAAATCAATCCCAGAACAACAGCAAAGGACCTTGTGAAGATGCTGGAGGAAACAGGTACAAAAGTATCTATATCCACAGTAAAGCGAGTCCTATATCGACATAACCTGAAAGGCCGCTCAGCAAGGAAGAAGCCACTGCTCAAAAACCGCCATAAAAAAGCCAGACTACGGTTTGCAACTGCACATGGGGACAAAGATTGTACGTTTTGGAGAAATGTCCTCTGGTCTGATGAAACAAAAATAGAACTGTTTGGCCATAATGACCATCGTTATGTTTGGAGGAAAAAGGGGGAGGCTTGCAAGCCGAAGAACACTATCCCAACCGTGAAGCACGGAGGTGGCAGCATCATGTTGTGGGGGTGCTTTGCTGCAGGAGGGACTGGTGCACTTCAAAATAGATGGCATCATGAGGCAGAAAATGATGTGGATATATTGAACCAACATCTCAAGACATCAGTCAGGAAGTTAAAGCTTGGTAGCAAATGGGTCTTCCAAATGGACAATGACCCCAAGCATACTTCCAAAGTTGTGGCAAAATTGCTTAAGGACAACAAAGTCAAGGTATTGGAGTGGCCATAACAAAGCCCTGACCTCAATCCTATAGAAAAAGGAGGCCTACAAACCTGACTCAGTTACACCAGCTCTGTCAGGAGGAATGGGCCAAAATTCACCCAACTTATTGTGTGAAGCTTGTGGAAGGTTACCCGAAACGTTTGACCCAAGTTAAACTATTTAAAGGTAATGCTACCAAATACTACTTGAGTGTATGTAAACCTCTGACCCACTGGGAATGTGATGAAAGAAATAAAAGCTGAAATAAATCCTTCTCTACTATTATTCTGACATTTCACATTCTTAAAATAAAGTGGTGATCCTAACTGACCTAACACGGAACCCAAACCGGCTGCGCACGTGCACCATCGTGCATAAATCTATTTTGTCCCCCCACACCAAACGCGATCACGACACGTATCAAAACAAACTCTGAACCAATTACATTAATTTGGGGACAGGTCGAAAAGCATTAAACATGTATGGCAATTTAGCTAGCACATGCTAGCTAATTTGACCTATTTAGCTAGCTTGCTGTTGCTAGCTAATTTGTCCTGGGATATAAACATTGAGTTGTTATTTTACCTGCAATGCCCAAGGTCCTCTACTCCGACAATTAATCAACACATAAAACGGTCAACCGAATCGTTTCTAGTCATCTCTCTTCCTTTCATAGATTAGGTGCATTACCGCCACTGACCTCGTTCGTCTTTCAGTCACCCACGTGGGTATAACCAATAAGGAGATGGCACGTGGGTACCTGCTTCTACAAACCAATGAGGAGATGGGAGAGGCAGGACTTGCAGCGCGATCTGCGTCAGAAATAGAACTGATTTCTATTTTAGCCCATGGCAACGCAGACGCTCGTTGGCACGCGCAAGCAGTGTGGGTGCAATTGAATAACATAGATTTCTAAATATATTTTGCAATGCTCGCACACACGACGCGAGCGGTGTGGTCAGCCTATAAAACAGGGAATTTTTACAAGGGATTAAATGTCAGGAATTGTGAAAAACCAAGATTAAAGGTACATGTAAACTTCCGACTTCAAATGTATATTTTTTAAACATACTGAAATTACTCTGGGCCTTTGTATTTGATCCAACCAAGAATGTTGTCCTTGGTTATTGTCAATGAGGTGCTACAGGTAACTGGTTAATATGCAATCCCATACCATTATCAACGGGCTCAAACAGTAAGCCTACATATAGTACACGGAGAATGAGAAGAGTGAGGAGGAGGGCGAAGGGATAGTGAGAGGAATTACAGGGCAACTTTCAGAACGACATGCATTGCAGACAACAAAGCACTCTCCCAAACGCACGCGGACACACGCACACTGTTGTGGCTAGTGCTCCCTGATTCTAAGTTCAGTATAACATCCCTCATCATTCTGAATAGGGGTTAATGGTAGCAGTGGTTACAGTGAGTGCGGAGAACAAGGAGGAGTGAACCTCTTCCTTTAAAAGGACAGGGGGGGGAAAGGTGCGTACTGAGTGTCATTCAAGCTGGATTCCCTTTGGAGAGAGAGGAGGAGAGAGAGAAAGGAGGGAGGAAAAGAGATAGGGAGAAAAAGAGTTAGAGAAACATGGAGGGGGGTGTTCACAAAGTAAATGTGAAAGCTACTAGGCTAGTGTGCTTAGTGAATAAGGCCAATTCAATCTTTGTATTGAGCTACAGACATACACAGCAATGACACAGGAGGTTTCTACACCAACGCATCATAGACACAGCAGAGCAGATCACTCACTACCTTATGCATGGTCGATAAAATGGACAGATCAGGGCATGATGTGTGTGTGCCTATAGCCCAGCTATAAGAGTCTCACTCACATCTCCAGGACAGTCTTGAGCTGCTCCAGTTTACCCTTCTTCTCCTCAATCTCACAGTCCGTGTGCTGCCCCAACTCAGCCAGTAGGAGCCGGGCAATGTCCAGCACCTCCTATACACACACACACACACACACAACTGACATCAGTCAATCAAACTAATGTGTCAAAGTGCTTAACAGCAACCAAAGCCTTAACCCCTACAAAGTGCAAGCGAAGGGCAAGAGCAAGCGAAGGCAACAGTGGTCAGGAAAAACTTCCAGATTGAAGAAACATTGAAAAACTACCATATTGTCATAAATAGAGTTCCCCTCAACAGAGGAACACACTGCAGGTTCCTGGGTTACAGGCAAAGAAGAGATACTTGGACTGACCTGTAGCTGTTTGGGCTTCTTCAACTTCAGTTTCCCTGACTTGTACCCTCCGTACTTCTCAAACAGCTCAAAGAATCTGAAAAAGACACAACGGAAACAAGTGAGACACAACAGGACCGGGGAAGGTGAATTACAAGTTGTATTTGTTATATGACGTTGATCAGAAAGTCATTAAACGTCATGTGTCAAATTCTGTCCAATGGGAATGGCGAGAGGGGGCATTTGAGGAGCAGGTGATATATCCACTGGGAATGGGGAGAGGGGGCATTTGAGGAGCAGGTGATATATCCACTGGGAATGGGGAGAGGGGGCATTTGAGGAGCAGGAAACGGGAAGATGGAAAGACTCACAGAGTGTGTCTGACTTCCATCTTCATTTTCTGTTTGGGGGTGCGGTCTCCGTGGCGGATGATGGCGATGACACAGCGCAGCTCCATCCTGCGGGATAGGTGACATTAGGGTTGCAAAGCTTTGGATAACTTACCAAAGATACTGGAATACTCAGTAATTAACAGATAATTTATACTTGAAAAACACAAACATACAGTTGAAGTCGGAAGTTTACATACACCTTAGCCAAATACATTTAAACTCAGTTTCACAATCCCTGACGTTTAATCCTAGTAAAAATTCCTTGTCTTAGGTCAGTTAGGATCACCACTTTATTTCAAGAATGTGAAATGTCAGAATAATAGTGGAGAGAATGATTTATTTCAGCTTTTATTTCTTTCATCACATTCCCAGTGGGTCAGAAGTTTACACACACTGAATTAGTATTTGGTAGCATTGCCTTAAAAAAAATTAACTTGGGACAAAGGTTTTAGGTAGTCTTCCACAAGCTTCCCACAATAAGTTGGGTGAATTTTGGCCCATTCCTCCTGACAGAGCTGGTGTAACTGAGTCAGGTTTGTAGCCCTCCTTGCTCGCACACGCTTTTTCAGTTCTGCCCACACATTTTCTATAGGATTGAGGTCAGGGCTTTGTGATGGTCCTTCCAATACCTTGACTTTGTTGTCCTTAAGCCATTTTTGCCACAACTTTGGAAGTACGCATGGTGTCATTGTCCATTTCGGAAGACCCATTTGCAGCCAAGCTTTAACTTCCTGACTGATGTCTTGAGATGTTGCTTCAATATATCCATTTTCCTGCATCATGATGCCATCTATTTAGTGAAGTGCACCAGTCCCTCCTGCAGCAAAGCACCCCCACAACATGATGTTGCCACCCCCGTGCTTCACGGTTGGGATGGTGTTCTTCGGCTTAAAAGCCTCCCCCTTTATCCTCCAAACATAACGATGGTCATTATGACCAAACAGTTCTATTTTTGTTTCATCAGACCAGAGGACATTTCTCCCAAAAAGTTTTTTTTCTCCACAATCTTTGTCCCCATGTGCAGTTGCAAATCGTAGTCTGGCATTTTTTATGGCGGTTTTGGAGCAGTGGCTTCTTCCTTGCTGAGCGGCCTTTCAGGTTATGTCGATATAGGACTCGTTTTACTGTGAATATAGATACTTTGTACCTGTGTCTTCCAACATCTTCACAAGGTCCTTTGCTGTTGTTCTGGGATTGATTTGCACCTTTTGCACCAAAGTACATTCATCTCTAGGAGACAGAATACATCTCGTTCCTGAGTGGTATGACAGCTGCTATTCCCATGGAGTTTATACTTGCGTACTATTGTTTGTACAGATGACCGTGGTACCGTCAGGCGTTTGGAAATTGCTCCCAAGGATGAACCAGACTTGTGGAGGTCTCCAATTTTTTTCTGAGGTCTTGGCTGATTTCTTTTGATTTTCCCATGATGTCAAGCAAAGAGGCTCTGAGTTTGAAGGTAGGCCTTGAAATAGATCCACAGGTACACCTCCAATTGACTCAAATTATGTCAATTAGTCCATCAGAAGCTTCTAAAGCAATGACGTCATTTTCTGGAATTTTCCAAGCTGTTTAAAGGCACAGTCAACTTCGTGTATGTAAACTTCTGACTCACTGGAATTATGATACAGTGAATTATAAGTGAAATAATCTGTCTGTAAACATTTGTTGGAAACATTACTTGTGTTATGCACAAAGTATTTGTCCTCACCGACTTGCCAAAACAATAGTTTGTTAACAATAAATTTGTGGAGTGGTTGGAAAACGAGTTTTAAATGACTCCAACCTAAGTGTATGTACACTTCCGACTTCAACTGTGCCTATATACACAAACTCAGCAAAAAAGAAACGTCCCTTTTTCAGGACCCTGTCTTTCGATAATTCGTAAAAATCCCCCAAAACTTCCCAAATCTTCATTGTAAAGGGTTTAAACACGGTTTCCCATGCTTGTTCAATGAACCATAAACAATTAATGAACATGCACCTGTGGAACGGTCATTAAGACACTAACAGCTTAGAGACGGTAGGCAATTAAGGTCACAATTATGACAACTTAGGACACTAAAGAGGCCTTTCTACTGACTCTGAAAAACACCAAAAGAAAGATGCCCAGGGTCCCTGCTCATCTGCGTGAACGTGCCTTAGGCATGCTTCAAGGAGGCATGAGGACTGCAGATGTGGCCAGGGCAAGAAATTGCAAAGTCCGTACTGTGAGACGCCTAAGACAGCGCTACAGGGAGACAAGACGGACAGCTGATCGTCCTCGCAGTGGCAGACCCCGTGTAACAAAACCTGCACAGGATCGGTACATCCGAACATCACACCTGCGGGATAGGTACAGGATGGCAACAACAACTGCCCAAGTTACACCAGGAACGCACAATCCCTCCATCAGTGCTCAGACTGTCCGCAATAGGCTGAGAGAGGCTAGACTGAGGGCTTGTAGGCCTGCTGTAGGGCAGGTGCTCACCAGACATCACCGGCAACAACGTCGCCTATGGGCACAAACCCACTGTCGCTGGACCAGACAGGACTGGCAAAAAGTGCTCTTCAGTGACGAGTTGCAGTTTTGTCTCACCAGGGGTGATGGTCGGATTCGCGTTTATCATCGGAGGAATGAGCGTTACGCCAAGGCCTGTCCTGTGGAGTGGGATCGAGGTGGAGGGTCCGTCATGGTCTGGGGCGGTGTGTCACAGCATCATCAGACTGAGCTTGTTGTCATTGCAGGCAATCTCAACTCTGTGCGTTACAGGGAAGACATCCTCCTCCCTCATGTGGTACCCTTCCTGCAGGCTCATCCTGACATGACCCTCCAGCATGACAATGCCACCAGCCATACTGCTCGTTCTGTGAATGATTTCCTGCAAGACAGGAATGTCAGTGTTCTGCCATGGCCAGCGAAGAACACGGATCTCAATCCCATTGAGCATGTCTGCGACCTGTTGGATCGGAGGGTGAGGGCTAGGGCCATTCCCCCCAGAAATGTCCGGGAACTTCCAGGTGCCTTGGTGGAAGAGTGGGGTAACATCTCTAGGCAAGAACTGGCAAATATGGTGCAGTCCATGAGGAGATGCACTGCAATACTTAATGCAGCTTGTGGCCACACCAGATACCGACTGCTACTTTTGATTTTGACCCCCCCTTTGTTCAGGGACACATTATTATTATTATGTTAGTCACATGTCTGTGGAACTTCTTCAGTTTATGTCTCAGTTGTTGAATCTTGTTATGTTCATAAAAATATTTACACATGTTAAGTTTGCTGAAGATAAACGCAGATGACAGTGAGAGAACGTTCATTTTTTTTGCTGAGTTTACATATACAGTATATCACAAAAGTGAGTACACCCCTCACATTTTTGTAAATATTTGAGTATATCTTTTCATGTGACAACACTGAAGAAATGACACTTTGCTACAATGTAAAGTAGTGAGTGTACAGCTTGTATAACAGTGTAAATCTGCTGTCCCCTCAAAATAATTCAACACACAGCCATTAATGTCTAAACCGCTGGCAACAAAAGTGAGTACACCCCTAAGTGAAAATGTCCAAATTGGGCCCAAAGTGTCAATATTTTGTGTGGCCACCATAATTTTCCAGCACTGCCTTAACCCTCTTGGTCATGGACTTCACCAGAGCTTCACAGGTTGCCACTGGAGTCCTCTTCCACTCCTCCATGACGACATCACGGAGCTGGTGGATGTTAGAGACCTTGCACTCCTCCACCTTCCGTTTGAGGATGCCCCACAGATGCTCAATAGGGTTTAGGTCTGGAGACATGCTTGACCAGTCCATCACCTTTACCCTCAGCTTCTTTAGCAAGGCAGTGGTCGTCTTGGAGGTGTGTTTGGGGTCGTTATCATGTTGTAATACTGCCCTGCGGCCCAGTCTCCGAAGGGAGGGGATCATGCTCTGCTTCAGTATGTCACAGTACATGTTGGCATTCATGGTTCCCTCAATGAACTGTAGCTCCCCAGTGCCGGCAGCACTCATGCAGCCCCAGACCATGACACTCCCACCACCATGCTTGACTGTAGGCAAGACACACTTGTCTTTGTACTCCTCACCTGGTTGCCGCCACATACGCTTGACACCATCTGAACCAAATAAGTTTATCTTGGTCTCATCAGACCACAGGACATGGTTCCAGTAATCCATGTCCTTAGTCTGCTTGTCTTCAGCAAACTGTTTGCGGGCTTTCTTGTGCATCATCTTTAGAAGAGGCTTCCTTCTGGGACGACAGCCATGCAGACCAATTTGATGCAGTGTACGGCGTATGGTCTGAGCACTGACAGGCTGACCCCCCACTCCTTCAACCTCTGCAGCAATGCTGGCAGCACTCATACGTCTATTTCCCAAAGACAACCTCTGGATATGACGCTGAGCACGTGCACTCAACTTCTTTGGTCGACCATGGCGAGGCCTGTTCTGAGTGGAACCTGTCCAGTTAAACCGCTGTATGGTCTTGGCCACTGTGCTGCAGCTCAGTTTCAGGGTCTTGGCAATCTTCTTATAGCCCAGGCCATCTTTATGTAGAGCAACAATTCTTTTTTTCAGATCCTCAGAGATTTCTTTGCCATGAGGTGCCATGTTGAACTTCCAGTGACCAGTCAGTATGGGAGTGTGAGAGCAATAACACTATATTTAACACACCTACTCCCCATTCACACCTGAGACCTTGTAACACTAACGAGTCACATGACACCGGGGAGGGAAAATGGCTAATTGGGCCCAATTTGGACATTTTCACTTAGGGGTGTACTCACTTTTGTTGCCAGCGGTTTGGACATTAATGGCTGTGTGTTGAGTTATTTTGAGGGGACAGCAAATGTACACTGTTATACAAGCTGTACACTCACTGCTTTACATTGTAGCAAAGTGTCATTTCTTCAGTGTTGTCACATGAAAAGATATACTCAAATATTTACAAAAATGTGAGCGGTGTACTCACTTTTGTGATATACTGTACATACACGCACACACACACACAGTATACATTTTTTATATCCGTGTCAATACTGTCCATGAGTCTCAGTGGATAGACCATAAGGTTAACAATGGCATTATTTTCAAATAATTCCGCAACTCTTCCAACTATTTACTTTCAACTCTTCCAACTATTTGAACACTTTTGTGGTTAATACATGATTCCATATGTGTTATTTCATAGTTTTGATGTCTTCCCTAATATTATACTATGTAGAAAACAGTAAAAATAAAGAAAAACCATAGAATGAGTAGGTGTCCAAACTGTTGACTGGTACTGTATATTACATGCGATAAAGCCACACAGAGGGCCAGAGATAATTCCAGACACCTGTGATAATCTGAAGTACCCAAAAAGGCCACTAGAAGTCATGTTATAAAATTCCCCCAAAAACCTTGAAAGTTATCACATGCTGGTAGTTTACTGGTCAACTTAGAAAGCTTCCAGTAATGTACCCTCCCTTTGCAACTCTAGGTGACATTACTGATTTGTATATTGTATTCATCCTTTATTTAGTCAGGAGAAATCCTGATGAGGGTTTAAAAAACCATATCCAAATGGATATGGAAAACAGTGTTACACCTGGTATGAAGCAGGGTCCTCTAGGAATACGTGACTCAAGACTGTGTTAGCCCAATGAGCTAAAGCCTAGGAGTTCGCTGCGGGAGCTAACACAAGTCTTCAAGTTTCAAGAGAGGTTAGTCATCACATGAGTTTAGTTCACTAAACCACCTCTGTTAGACGACCTCTAGTAAAGATAAGCAGGAAGAGGAGAGAAGAGCAGGAATAGGAGGAGAAAGAAGCAGGAGGCGGAAAGGAGGAAGAAAATGAGAAGAGTACTCACATGGTTCCTGAGGTGGTGGGGACTATAGGTATGTCCTCGGCCTCCATGGGGATGGACCAGGGGATGTGGAACTGGGGGGCCAGCTCTCGCATCACCATGTTCCTGTGTGGGGGGGAAGACAACCAATGGAGTGAGCTAGAGCCGCGTTTGGGTTCTGACAACCAATGGAGTGAGCTAGAACAGTGTTTGGGTTCTGACAACAAATGGAGTGAGCTAGAGCCGTGTTTGGGTTCTGACAACCAATGGAGTGAGCTAGAGCCGCGTTTGGGTTCTGACAACCAATGGAGTGAGCTAGAGCCGTGTTTGGGTTCTGACAACCAATGGAGTGAGCTAGAGCCGTGTTTGGGTTCTGACAACCAATGGAGTGAGCTAGAGCCGCGTTTGGGTTCTGACAACCAATGGAGTGAGCTAGAGCCGTGTTTGGGTTCTGACAACCAATGGAGTGAGCTAGAACAGTGTTTGAGTTCTGACAACCAATAGAGCGCGAGTTTGGATCCTGGCCAATTCAAGGAATGACATATGGCTTTAGATACCCAGCTGATCCTTGAGTGTCAAAGTGTAAATCAGGGGTTAAGCTGTAAAGAAGACCGATAGTTGACCCCTCACATGACAGCTAGCCGCACCTACCCCAAGACCTTGGCACAGTCGTCATAGTACTTCATGGAGTTCTTCACAAAGCTGAAGCCATTGACGTCACAGACGAATGAGTGGCCATTCGCTCTCAAGAGGTCGAAGCCACACACCGTTTGCTGGGAGTGGAAGAATGCGTCAGTCAGCCATTCAAACTGAATGTAGCCAATCAAGTCAAGTGCTCCTTAAAGCTGCAATATGCAGAAAATCGCTTGGCCATTTTCTTGTTGCAAAAATGTGAATAGTTTGTCTAATTTCAGTTTATGTGACAAAACAAGCAACGTATAGTGTAGAGAATCATTGTACCATCTAAACCACTGTGAAATATATTTTCAATAGGCAAAAATATAGCATTTTCAGCTGTTTGAAGCTGGTGTACAAAACCAAAAGTAAAAGACGCAACAGCATAGGAATAGCACACAGCACAGATCTACTGCTTAGACTGAGAATGACGTTCTATAACTCACATTTCTATGTGAATTTGGTCAGATCGCCCACATATTTACATATTGCAGACTAAAGACGGCTCCTACCTTCATCTTCTTTCATTCATCTGCACTGATCTGAAAATACATCAGTTGCTTTCACCTATCCAGCTCCTGCACAATCATTGCAGACGAAGGAAATAAGACGAGGTTGAGGAGAGGAAGTCTCTTCAGACTATTGGGATAGTTTAAGAAGTTTTAAGGCTTCAGGTTGATTTGGAGAGAAGACAAACACAGAGTGGTCTGATTGGTTGAAAATCCTCACCTTGAAGGCCAGGCAGACCTTGCGGGCCACCAGTTTCTCCATGGCAGAGAGCATGACAGGGTAGCGGATCTCCTTCCCCTCACTGTCCCGCTCCACCTTACCGTCCAGGGCCGGGGACTTCCTTGCCTCAGCATGGGCATAGTCAGGACCCACTGTGTACACCTGATAGGACATCTTATTATACACACAGTCAGGTCCCAGTGTTCACCTGATATCATATCATACACATACTAGCGGTACTCCGCCCTTACGGGCAGTACATCATTGGATATGAATAATGGTTGATTTGCATCAAACACCTTTTTGGTCTCTGGATAAGCTATACCAGTATTCTCAACTCCTGAGCATTTAAAAAACTCACATAGGCCTACTTCCCCTGAGATCATAACACTTGTTCTCTCTTTAAAAATTCTGTTGGCCTACCATGAACCATGTTATCCATAAACAGTAGGGCTCCGGACTAACTTTCCCCCCTCGTGCCGCTAACACTTTCCCCCCTCGTGCCGCTAACACTTTCCCCCCTCGTGCCGCTAACACTTTCCCCCCTCGTGCCGCTAACACTTTCCCCCCTCGTGCCGCTAACACTTTCCCCCCTCGTGCCGCTAACACTTTCCCCCCTCGTGCCACTAACATTTTCAGATGGTGGCACCAGCCTATGATCACGGCCACGCAATAGAACAAAAATAAGAATCATGTTATGAAGTCATTCACACTGCTATTGCCATGGTATGATTCAAGAAATAATTTGTTACATCTAACAGGTCCAAGCAGGAGACGAGAAGACACAGCTCACACACCAGCATACACTTAAGATGATACCTTGACATCAGTGCCGTCCGTTGGCATGAACTCCTCGTATATGTAGGAGCCAGTCTTCCTCACACAGCTCTCTGGGGAGTACACACTGCTGCGGCTCCCTATCTACAGGAGAGAGGGGATCATTCATATACTTATGAGAGCGCTTGATTCCGCCTGACAGATGGGCGGGGTGTGCACTTTTGGGACTATTCCATTGGTTTCATTCTGTCAGGCAAGACCAATCAAGTGCAGCTAAAATATTTCAAATGAGGGCCAAAAGTTTGAGTACCGAGTGGGTATAATTGAGTATCAGACCTTTCTGTACGGCATGGCTCCTAAAGCTTCCGCCCCCTCCACTATCATTTGAACAGCATGACCCATTTGAAGCCAACTGTACCTCCCTAGTCCCTCAGTACCTTTCTGAAGAGTCTCTGGCTGCCCCCTCCAGCTGAGGTGGGGTAGTAGATGTAGACATTGTGGTCCTCTGCGCACACGGGCTTCTCCACAAAGGGCTTGGGGAACACCTCCCCGTTCACCTCCACATGATCCTCCCCCTCCACCAGGTTACATTCTGGGAGGCAGACACACCACAGTCATTTAGAGACAGAGTTCAATCAGGGCCTAAAAAGCACACTTGAATGAATGCCCCATTCGAAATTGGACTATAAACCCTATTCATAGGCACAATTTAGATCTGAAAGGATTGGGCAGGTGTTAATATGGTAATAGCCTTCATCTTCAATAGGCTAGGCCTACAACTATGCAACCCTTTAAAGCAGTGGTCACCAACCTTTTGTGAACCCGTCAATTCTGGTCTTCATTTTGACAGTTCGTTGCAAAAGTGCTATAGTGTGAATTTGACCATTGGAAAAAGAGCTACCGCGTAAATACTGCAATGCGGGTTGGATTGAATTGAGCCCCTAATCTTCATTTTCAAGGTTATGATTGCACTTTTCTTCCCAACACAACAAAAAAGATTTCCTTTGCGCACCACGGCAATAGACATCAGGAACTCAGTGCCTTCCCACTGTGAGCTAACTATCCAGAACCGTATTTGCTCGCAATGCACATCAATTTCTTAGACTGTGCGAGTGGACTTTGATAAGGATAATTTAGTGAGGGTGTTGGGATCAGTTCCAACTACATTTACACACAAAGGGTTTAAGTTTGTTTATTTTGTAATCCCGGGACCCAGAAGCAAAATGTGCGTCCACGCGAGCCAGCTGATCGATTTAACGGTAACAGTCTGTCACAAGAGACTAGTTGTGTTGTAACACTTACCTTCAGGTCTGTCTGGGTCTCGGGTTAACACAGCGTAACGAGGAAGGTCAATCCCCTCCTCCTGCAAGATACGATACACCTCCCTCCTGACGGGACATGAGACAAAACGTTTACGAAGGAACAAGTCAACAGACTTTGACAAAGTATGAGCAGGAAGTTGAGCGTGTGTGTTCACCATAATACCTGTCTTGTATGTAGTACTGCATGTTCAGGTCATTGATGAGAAGTGGGTTTCTGAGGTTGGCGTACTCTACCGCTTTGTCCAATGGGAAACCTACAAAGCCACCCCCATACATGCATTCATATACACAAAACACAACCACATAAATAATACAGGATATGGAAGAAAATTCCTCAACCATTACATTGTCGTTCCATTGGTCTGTATACTGGTGTCCTAAACATATTTCCATTTCCCCATGTTTATTTTCCTTTTCTGATCCTTCTCCTAAGATATACCCAATTTAAACCAGGACAAGTCAGACGTACACTATGACTAAACATGAGCAAGATGGGAATGACTGTGTTCGGTATGTACAGATTGTATTCGTGTATACTTACTGTATATTGGCATGCATATACATTATACACGTTAATCTGTGCAATGTGCATGGGCACGCCAGTACCTGATGCACGTAATCGTATGCGGTGGGTGCACATACGTACGTTCGTTTGTACCTTTGGAGTGGAAGGAGACGAGGCAGTCACACAGGGGCCATTTGTCCACTGGCTCGTTGAGGATGACCTCCTCGGGGAAGATGACCACGGTGATGTACTCAAACTTACACAGCCTTTCCATGATCTGGGTCATGGGCTTGGACTTGGACTTCTTCATCATGGAGCAGATGCCCACCACGATCTGCCTCTCTGGAGGCTGGGCGAACAGAGAGGAAGGGAAAGAGGTCACTCGCATCTTACTGTTTGTAATGTGCTGTACATGATGTGATTACTTGTGCGAGGTGAAGCCTAAGCCAATTTTCCATCTTTCCTCTGTCCGGTCATCTCTCCTCACCTCCTTCTCAAAATGCATTGAAGGAGAAGGTCTGAGGAGAGGGACCTTGGATCTTTATCTCCAATGCGGTTTGAGGAGGTGGTGAGGAAAGAGGACGCAAGGAATCAAGTAAATATGAATTGGGAAAGGGCCTCATTCTCTCCGTCTTCATGCACCCACTTACCGAATCGTAATCCTCATCCTCTTCTTTTCCCTGCCCCTCCTCCTCTCCTTTTCGCATCTCTCCCTCATTCTTCATGCCTCCTTCCTCTGGGCCTTGATGACCTTCATAGGCAAACACAGACGTGGGATTCCCACTCTGGCCCCACCCCTCTCCTCCAGTCTCTGACATGACAGAGTGGGGACGTCACTCAAACATCTGCCACTCAAAGTTCCAGCGCATCTTTGCGTGCCAGTACACAGTAGGAGGGTTTGAGGTAATAAGAGGGAAGGCTTAGATCACCTTACTGACAACGGGGAGTAGGCACTGGTAATGCCTTTTTTAAATGCCCCTCAGGGGTTGATGAAGGTGTAATGGATTGGGGTAGGGTGAGGGGAAAGACTCAGGAGGGTGGAGACTGTGGTCTGGGAGCACCAGGTTTACATAGAGGAAAGTGCTGAGGTAGTAATTCGAGGGGAGGGTTCATGGGTTAGGAAGCAAGCTCTAGGGTGTTGACTTGGGGTGAGGTAAGTAGTCAGGGGTGAGGTAGGTAGAGGACAGAGCCCGAGTTGGGGAAGGAGTAACCTCCCTGTGTCAGGAGAGCGGTCTCATTCTGAGAAGTGGCATCACTCTGGCCTGAGGAGGATGAGATGAGCGGTTCACAAAAGGTTCCTCCACAGTCTCACCATCCGTCACCACCTACAGAGGACAACACAGAAAGGCAAAAGCAAATGGCACTACTATGGAAAGAACATGTAAAAGATAAACCCTGTAGAGACATGGCTCAGTGCTTGTTAGAACGTCAGCAGGCTGTCTAATAACGCTGCCTCATCTCTCTAGACTCAATGTGTTTGGGCAATTCCACAGTAACGGAATTACACTTCAGTTCGCTGCAGCTAGCGACTGGAACGAGCTGCAACAAACACTCAAACTGGACAGTTTTATCTCAATCTCTTCATTCAAAGACTCAATCATGGACATTCTTACTGACAGTTGTGGCTGCTTTGCGTGATGTATTGTCTCCTCTACCTTCTTGTCCTTTGTGCTGTTGTCTCTGTGCCCAATAATGTTTGTACCCTCTTTTGTGCTGCTTCCATGTTGTGCTGCTGCAATGCTGTGTTAGCATGGCAGCAACATATGACATGTTGTTGTCTTAGGTCTCTCTTTATGTAGTGTTGTCTCTCTTGGCCTTTTGCCTTTTGGTAGGCCGTCATTGTAAATAAGAATTTGTTCTTAACTGACTTGCCTAGTTAAATAAAAGGTTAAATAAATTAATAAAAATACACTGCCAAATTTTAAGAAATATCATAGTATTCACTGCAGAGTTTTTGCAGACTCCCTTGAAAAGGCTCAAGGTCACCTGCATCTTGTCAGCAATATTTCCTCCAATGACAGAATTCAACGATTACAATTTCACAGTCCCATTTCGGCTAACCCAAAAAAATTCAACTCAGGTTATCAAACATTTTGGCTTGCATCTCGTAAATACCAGGGTAAAAAAAAGAAAAAAAATATTTTAAAAAATGGACTTGAGTATAAATTAAAACATAACCAAGAGGAGGACTTGTCCTCAGTCAGTAGCCTGCCAGAACTGGTTCCTGTCTCTTTTAGCAATGCCCTTCCCCGCCCACCAAACAAAACAGCTGACTTCCAGGGAAAATCTCCAGAAACAGCAGCCTAGCCCAGATCATATCACCGCTCACAGAAGCCTGCCAAGAGGCTCATATGGCACTTCCTGCACAAGGCCAAGACCGATAGGGCCTTGGTAGTTGGGAACAGATTCCAAAAATTGTCAGATCCCAGTCACACTCCCAGGACAGAAAACAACAAATTTCACGATACACTATATCACGCTATAGAATGCTAGCACAGACAGCTCGTGTCCACACGTATATCAACTTTGTCACACAAAACGTGTGACCGTGGGTAAGCCTGGTCCCCGGAATAGCCTGCCCTTTTCTCAGTGTGTTGAAAGGGGAAGAGGCATAAGAGGCGGGGGTGGCCGGTAGAGAGCGTATTGGGTGCAGAGGCCTACACTAGTAACGGCAAACAAACATAACTCCTCACTCTCCTCGAAGGCGTTGACAGGCCACACTAAACCATGTGGAAGCCCATCTTGGCCACCCGAGGTCAGGGAAACACTCTCGGGAAATAAACAAACTCATAAATACATAGCTACAACAACAGTGTAAAGGCAGTCGACGCCGCCATGCTCCTAGACACACAGTAGTAAGGCTATTTGGCATTGAGTGACTGGGAAGATCGGACTACTGGGTCGAGGATGAAGAGATGAGTGAGTCCTAGCTACTGTAATGCTGGCTTCTTCGGTTTCCTTCAGATGGCTAACGTACGGACAAAAATCCATATCGCGACAATTGCCAATTGCGATAACAATAAATATAAACTATACGTTTATAACATCAATGTGCACCACTGTTTTATTTAATTGTTCTAGCGGTCAATTTGGCCCATTAATAATCACCCATATTAGCAAACTTATTTAATTTCAAACTTTACATTTCTCTAGCATACTCTACTTATCGTGATGAACAGATTGCCTGCGGTTTATCATCCCAGCTCTATGATGGTTGAACACCTAGTGTTGATGGCTGACTAGCAATGCCCTTAACTGGTCAAGTTTGTTAGGAGTTTGAGTGTTAAGTCCATTGTCTGTCTGTCTGCCCAACACTATCCTTGTTTCTCATCTCCAATCCTCTGTTCCTTACTGTGCTTCAGTCATCCCTTTGCCTCACCATCAAATGTTTCTCAGATTCTTCATTAAAAAAAAGGCACTGCTTCCTTTAACGCCTATGACTAACAAACCAAAAGGCCTGATTGAACACGTCCCCATCTCCCTCTGGCGTCGCCCAACCCACCATCTGACAGTGAGTCACTTCCGCCACCCAAATTTGGGCGACCCCAATAAAGGCTTTTAACCTTTGAGACCATATCCTGTAGAAAGTCAGGCCGCACAGTTTATGGTAGGGGTGGAATCATTAGCTGAGCTCTCACAAAAAGGCACTATCACACTCACTGATAACAAGCCCAATGACACAGGAAATGTCTCTGCAAATAGGAGGAGCAATATACTGTCCATTTAGGGAATTTCCTTTTTTACAGGGATTGAAGAAGACTGCAAAGACAGGCACAGAGTATTGTCATCCACCACTTGCCATTTACTTGTGAATTTTGAAGCCAGCATAGATGTGTTTACTATGAAAACACAAAGTATGCCATCATATGACTAGTGAGTCATATAGCCTAACAGTTACTATCAGTGCACGGAGCCTGAAGAGACCGTCTGCGCAGGTGATCAGTTTGTTATCAGCGCTCCGGAGCCTCTCTCGCTAAATCATTAACTGTTAAGGATTATGTTCAATAGTTTGGAGTGGACTGAAGAACTACCAATCACAATCACATCCTCAGCCACCAATCACAAAAATAGCCAAAACCCACAAGTTCTCGATATCCCAACACTCCCTCACTCTGAAGCGACAGTACTGCAGACAGACAGACAATACATAAAGCTTTGAGGAATGCATGGCACATAATTACTGTACAAACAAAGATGTCCCCAGGGTCATTCAAATCTCATTTCGGCAAGCCATGACCCCCAAAATCTCAGATTGTTCTGAAACCGTTTCTGTAGTTAGAAACATAAGATAAGCATTCCTGCAACATTCATTTGCTTGAATATAACTAGAAATTCAGCTAAATTGATTGCACCCAAATAGGCCATTTACATTTATAGGATTCATATAAACATTCAATAAATATAGTACCCAACATCCGATTTGCACAAAAACCTCTTAATGATTAGGATGTGGAGGTTTCCAAATAAATGAATCAACTCCACCCACAGACCCCCCAAACCCCATCCCAAAAGCCAGTATACAGCATCAGTTCTCTGTTTGACAAGTATTATGAAGCTGCGACTTGGAGTATTGTTCATTCATATTGTCATGTATTCTCAGTGAATTTGGCGATGTTTTTTCCCCCCGTTATGAGAAATTAGCCATTGAAGTCACTTGCATTTTCCCCATAACTTAAGTAAAAGTACCAGGTTTTTCCCACCAGATGCCGCTGTTCCTGCAACACATGAGCAAAACCTACTGGCTTTCTACACAAAGTTGCAAAAAAAATGTTGCGATACATTTAGGGCTGACCCCAATTAGTCAACTGGTTGATTATTTGGTGGTTAGGCTGTTGGTCAACCGAAATTGTGTGTGTTACTGCTCGACTAAAACATACATACACTACCGATCAAAAGTTTTAGAACACCTACTCAAGGCAAATGGTGGCTACTTTGAAGAATCTCAAAAATAAAATATAATTTCATTTGTTTAACACTTTTTTGGTTACTACATGATTCCATATATGTTATTTCATAGTTTTGAGGTCTTCACTATTAATTTACAATGTAGAAAATAGTAAAAATAAAGAAAAACCCTTGAGTGAGTGGGTGTTCTAAAACTTTTGACCGGTAGTGTACATACATATTTGTGCCCATCTCAGTGAACTAATCCATTGCAGAGGCCTAGACTAAAAAGCCAATTTATGCTTGATCCGAAATGTGGTTGGAGGCTCCATATGGAGGGTGTGACGCAATTGGGGAGCCTCCAGAGGCATGCAGAGGCAATATTGAGCTCTGTACCGCATCGCCATGAGCCTCCCAAATTTTGTAACATGCAGAGGGCTCTGTATAGTGCTGCATTGACATGACTGGTTGACACTAGGTGTGGGGCGGAACATCCTGTATAAACACAAACTCACTTCCTTGACAACAGCTCTGCACTGCTCTGTGAAGCGCATGAAGTGAATACCTTGACCTCTGCGCAGGCTATATCACCGTAAATGCTGTATGGCGAATGCAGACTTCGGATTGACCATGCACCCAGATGCGCAATGGCCTTCGCTCTCCAGAATGCGCTCTCCCCCCCCCGCCAATTTGTGCATATTCATTGTTTCATAACTTCATTGTGCGAATTGTTTGCGTTTGATTGTTAGTGTACAGTGCATTCGGGAAAGTATTCAGACCCCTTCACTTTTTCTAAATTTTGTTACATTATAACCTTATTGTAAAATGGATTAAAAAAAAAATAAAAAATTATATATATATATATATATATATATATAAATTTGATAAAAAACACATACAGACCTCAATCTACACACAACACCCCATAAAGTCAAAACAGGTTTTAGAAATTTTTGCTAATGTATTGAAAAAAAAACACTGAAATATCACATTTATATAAGTATTCAGACCCTTTACTCAGTACTTTGTTGAACCACCTTTGGCAGTGATAACAGCTGAGTCCTCTTGGGTATGACGCTACAAGCTTGGCACACCTGTATTTGGGGAGTTTCTCCCATTCTTCTCTGCAGATCCTCTCAAGCTCTGTCAGGTTGGATGAGGAGCGTCGCTGCACAGCTATTTTCAGGTCTCTCCAGAGATGTTCGATTGGGTTCAGGTCCGGGCTCTGGCTAAGGCACTCAAGGACATTCAGAGACTTGTCCCGAAGCCACTCCTGCGTTGTCTTGGCTGTGTGCTTAGGGTCCTTGTCCTGTTGGTAGGTGAACCTTCACCCCAGTCTGAGGTTCTGAGCGCTCTGGAGCAGGTTTTCATCAAGGATCTCTCTGTACTTTGCTCTGTTCATCTTTCCCTCAATCCTGACTAGTCTCCCAGTCCCTGCCGCTGAAAAACATCCCCACAGCATGATGCTGCCACCCCCATGCATCACCGTAGGGATGTTGCTAGGTTTCCTCCAGATGTGACGCTTGGCAATCAGGCCAAAGAGTTCAATCTTGGTTTCATCAGACCAGAGAATCTTGTTTCTCATGGTCAGAGTCCTTTAGGTGCCTTTTGGCAAACTCCAAGCGGGCTGTCATGTGCCTTTTACTGAGGAGTGGCTCTGGTCTGGCCATTCTACCATAAACGCCTGATTGGTGGAGTGCTGCAGAGATGGTTGTCCTTCTGGAAGGTTCTCCTATCTCCACAGAGGAACTCTGGAGCTTTGTCAGAGTGACCATCGGGTTCTTGGTCACCTCCCTGACAAAGGCCCTCCTCCCCCAATTATTATTATTATTATTATATATATTTTTTTGTACCTTTATTTAACTAGGCAAGTCAGTTAAGAATAAATTCTTATTTACAATGACGGCCTACGCCGGACCCATTGTGCACCGCGCTATGAGACTCCCAATCATGGCCGGATGTGATACAGCCTGGATTCAGAACAGGGTATGTAGTGACACCTCTAACACTGAGATGCAGTGCCTTAGACCGCTGCGCCACTCGGGAGCCCTAAAATAAGTAGCAGAGGCGGGATTGCTCAATTTGGCCTGGCGGCCAGCTCTAGGAAGAGTCTTGGTGGTTACAAACTTCTTCCATTTAAGAATGATGGAGGCTACTGTGTTTTTGGGGACCTTCAATGCTGCAGAAATGCTCTGACATGCACTGTCAACTGTGGGACCATATTTAAACAGGTGTGCCTTTCCAAATCATGTCCAATCAATTGAATTTAACACAGGTGGACTCTAATCAAGTTGTAGAAACATCTCAAGGACGATCAATGGAAACAGGATGCACCTGAGCTGTATTTCAAGTCTCATAGCATAGGGTCTGAATACTTATGTAAATAAGGTATTTAATTGTATTTTAAATTTTATTATAAATTAGCAAACATTTCTTAAAACCTGTTTTTGCTTTGTCATTATGGAGTATTGTGTGTAGATTATTATTCCAGTCTTCCTGTTCTCATTGTCTGAGTGGACAAGCTATGCTTCACTTGTGAGAAACAAGTTTGTTTATTTCATTTACGAGTTTTGTCAATTCAGTCATTGTCTTTTGTTTGGAGCGCTCCAGTCAATGTTGAGTAAGGACAGTTCTCTGCCTTTCGATAACCACTCAGTTTGAAACCAAAAAATGTCATGCTCTGATAGAGTGGAAACATCAGAAAATATTCCTACCTGATTACTTCTTATCGGTGTTTGACTTGGACTGAAATAGGTTCCGGTACTCATTTTGGGTGCTGGTACTGTTTACTTTTAGTCAAAGTTAGACATTTTGTAACAAATCTTAGTGGTTATTTTCAAGCTCCCTGCAACCCCCTTACACTGCACTCTGACTGCAGTCTTTTTTGTAACTGCAGTATGGTGCAAATACTACATCCAAAATAACACTTTTTTTACTGCAGTAATTTTGCAGTATAACTGCAGTTCTGCAATCAAAGTACCACAGTTGACTGCGGTTACTGCAGTTTCAAAACGGCAATCTTTTTTGTAAGGGCCAGCCTGAGAGGAAGTGACCTACCTACATTATACAAAAGGAAAGTAAAGCAATTGTCGAACACTGAAACAGAAGTCAAAATAGCCACGAATGTTTGTTAACATTACATTTTCCGTTTGGAAAAACGCTTTGGAAGCTGTCTGTCACGAATGGTTCGTGTATGTTCCTGTCAAGAAAGTGTGCCGCTTTTCAATGAACTCTACTGTGTGTACACTGTAACAACCTCGCCTCAGTGCCGAACGTTAATTGTTTAGCGTGGCAATACATATTACAATGTAGACCACTGCAGCCTATACTTCGTTACAACGTAACTAAGTACACTTTACATTACAGCCAACAGTCAGTACACCGCAATATCGATAAAGAATAGTGTAAGAAGTGTTGCGGTCTTAAAATACAGTTACTTACTTATTGATAATTTGAGTTATAACCAGCTGTCAAGTTCTTTGTCCCTTGATAGTTGTTTTGTTGTGCAACCGCGAAAGTTGATCTCGGCAATGGTTTTCTTCTTCTTCTTAAACTTGTATTGGCGGATCGCAACCGTGAGGTCTATACACCACCACCTACTGTACTGGCGTGTGATACCGGTCACGGCCTCCCTATCCATCAATTCCTCTTATCTAGCGCTGTTTACACCTACTGTTCCTGAGTATGAGTATATTAAACTTCGTAGAAAAATTGCCCCCTCAACTAACCCTACACCCATTTCCACTACTTGGTCCTATCTGATCCTACACCAGGGGCGGCAGCCTGGGACGACAGGATACTATTGCTCAACACAGCTTGTAACTATTCTGCAGTAAAATGTCATACACCCAAGTACTTCTCTACAGCTGCCAGCACCACAGCAATTTATGTGATTTACGTTCCATTTCTGCAGTACAGTTGATAACCATTGCTATGAATGCTAAATATTCAACATTACTATAGCACATGTTATTCATATCACATTTTATTGCTCTCTGCCTACTCACAGGGATCCTCTTAGGCTCCCTCGCCCTGGACCCATCTTCCTCTACCACTCTCTTCATTGCCTCAGCATATGACACCTTCTGTACTACTCTGATCCTGGCAACCTCAACATACCTTTATCTCAACGGACACTGCTGATCTCCAGCACCATGGGTACCCATACAGTTAACACACACAACCTCTTCCACCGGTAGTACACAATACATTGTCTCATGCCCTCCTGCACACTCCTCACATCTAGGAATCTCCCTCCTACACACTACTGCAACATGACCATACTGTAAGCTTGTCACCCAAAACACTGTAGTGGTTTCGGAAACAAAAGCTCTCACATCCTAACTTAACTCTGTCGGGTAAAGACGCTGCATCAAAACTCAAGAAGAACAGACAATGTCTTCTCTGTCTCACCACTCTCTTCACCAGGTCTGCGTAGCCGGCAATGTTGTTGATGGGCTTCCTCTTTCCTTTGAAGTTGGATGCTTAATAAGTGACAACAAACAACAAATATACTGTATAAAGATAACTTTATCCCACCACTCAACCATATGAAGGCAGATCTAATTAAATGGAACAATCTTCCCATTCTTCAATCCAAGATGGCGTGTTTGTTGTTGTCCCGTGTAAATGTTATGTTTTTTTCGTCTTTTTTGTATATATTTCAATCTCTTTTTCCATTTTTAAATTAAATATACCTTCCGGCAATCCGCCTCACCCAATGTGATACGGATCTGCTATTTTTATACCTTATAGCTAGAACCTCTATCAGGAGCTAGCCATCAGAAGTTAACCAGCTAATTAGCTACTAGCTATTTAGTCATTGTTAGCCACTGCTAGCGGCCTTTACCTTTCGCTCAGACACCAGCCGCTTTTAGCCTGGATAATACCTGCCAGTCTGCACAGCGCGATATCAACCATGAGTATATCGGACTGCTTTTCTCCACTACATCACTGGATTCCTGCCATAAGCTCTGGACCATTACACCGGATCATCGCAGCTAGCTAGCTGCTACCGAGTGGCCCAGCCCGAAGCTAGCCTTGAGCCAGGCCAATCTCCCAGCCTGCTCAGTGGACCCTATGATCGCTCGGCTACACAGCTGATGCCTCCCAGACTCTACACTAACATGACTAGAAGCCACTACATCACCGGATTCCTACCGTAAGCTCTGGACCTTTGCACCGGATCATCGCAGCTAGCTAGCTGCTACCGAGTGGCTATAGTGGCTAACACCCTTGTCCTGAAGCTAGCATCAGTTAGCCTCGAGTCAGGTGCATCTCCCGGCTAGCAAACTAAATGACTCCAGCTACAATAATTATTTTGCCAATAATTGGTGAATACGCTTCTGCTAGCCCCGGCCTGCTAACTTTCTGAACGCCGTGTCTTCCGTTCGCCTAGCGTAGTAACGACTACCTATCGGCTTCCCTGTGCTATTGCTGTTCACTGGACCCTATGAACACTTGGGTATATAGTTGATGCCTGCTGGACTGTTCATTAATCACGGTACTCCATTTTGTTTATTTTGTTTATCTCTCGGCCCCAGCCTCGGACTCAGGCCCTGTGTGTAGTTAACTGACCCTCTCTGCCCATTCATTGCCATTTTACCTATTGTTGTTGTCTTCGCTGATTAGCTGTTGTTGTCTTACGCATTGTTGTCTTAGCTAGCTCTCCCAATCAACACCTGTGATTGCTTTATGCCTCGCTTTATGTCTCTCTCTAATGTCAATATGCCTTGAATACTGTTGTTTAGGGTAGTTATCATTGTTTTATTTTACTGCGGAGCCCCTAGTCCCACTCAACATGCCTCAGATAGCTCTTTTGTTCCACCTCCCACACATGCGGTAACCTCACCTAGCATAACTAATGCCTCCAGAGATGCAATCTCTCTTATCGTCACTCAATGCCTAGGTTTATCTCCACTGTACCCGCACCCTACCATACCCGTCTGTACATTATGCCCTGAATCTATCCTACCACGCCCAGAAATCTGCTCCTTTTATTCTCTGTTCCCAACGCACTAGACGACCAGTTCTGATAGCCTTTAGCCGTACCCTCATCCTACTCATCCTACTCCTCCTCTCCTCACCCAGGCCCTGTATGTCCCCAGGCTCTCTCATTTGTTGACTTCTGTAATCGTAAAAGCCTTGGTTTCATGCATGTTAACATCAGAAGCCTACTCCCTAAGTTTGTTTTACTCACTGCTTTAGCACACTCCGCCAACCCTGATGTCCTTGCCATGTCTGAATCCTGGCTTTGGAAGGCCACCAAAAATTCTGAAATTTCCATCCCCAACTACAACATTTTCTGTCAAGATAGAACTGCCAAAGGGGGAGGAATTGCAATCTACTGCAGAGATAGCCTACAAAGTTCTGTCATACTTTCCAGGTCTATGCCAAAACAGTTCAAGCTTCTAATTTTTAAAATGAATCTCTCCAGAAATAAGTCTCTCACTGTTGCCGCCTGTTATAGACCCCCCTCAGCTCCCAGCTCTGCTCTGGAGACCATATGTGAATTGATTGCACCCATCTATCTTCAGAGTTCGTTCTGTTAGGTGAACTAAACTGAGATATGCTTAATACCCCGTCCGTCCTACAATCTAAGCTAGATGCCCTCAATCTCACCCAAATTATCAAGGAACCCACCAGGTACAACCCTAAACCATAAACATGGGCACCCTCATAGATATTATCCTGACCAACTTGCCCTCCAAATACACCTCTGCTGTTTTCAATCAGGAACTCAGCGATCACTGCCTCATTGCCTGCATCCGTTATGGGTCCGTGGTCAAACGACCACCCCTCATCACTGTCAAACACTCCCTAAAACACTTCAGCAAGCAAGCCTTTCAAATCGACCTGGCCCGGGTATCCTGGAAGGATATTGACCTCATCCCGTCAGTAGAGGATGCCTGGTTGTTCTTTAAAAGTAATTTCCTCACCATCTTAAATAAGCATGCCCCTATCAAAAAATGTAGAACTAAGAGCAGATATAGCCCTTGGTGCACTCCAGACCTGACTGCCCTCGGCCATCACAAAAACATCCTGTGGCGTACTGCACTAGCATCGAATAGTCTCTGCGATATGCAACTTTTCAGGGAAGTCAGGAACACAGTCAGTTAGGAAAGCAAACGCTAGCTTTTTCAAATAGAAATTTGCATCCTGTAGCTCTAACTCCCAAAAGCTTTGGGACACTAACGTCCATGGAGAACAAGAGCACCTCCTCCCAGCTGCCCACTGCACTAGGAAACACTGTCACCACCGATAAATCCACGATAATCGAGAATTTCAATAAGCATTTCTCTACGGCTGGCCATGCTTTCCTCCTGCCTACCCCAACCCTGGCCAAAAGCTCCGCACCCCCTGCAGCTACTTGCCCAAGCCTCCCCAGCTTCTCCTTCACCCAAATCCAGATAGCTGATGTTCTGAAAGAGCTGCAAAACCTGGACCCCTACAAATCAGCTGGGGTAGACAATCTGGAACCTCTCTTTCTAAAATTATCTGCCGCCATTGTTGCAACCCTTATTACTAGTCTGTTCAACCTCTCTTTCATATCGTCTGAGTTTTCTAAAAATTGGAAAGCTGCCGCGGTCATCCCCCTCTTCAAAGGTGGTGACACTCTAGACCCAAACTGTTACAGACCTATATCCATCCTGCCCTGCCTTTCTAAAGTCTTCGAAAGCCAAGTTAACAAACAGATCACTGACCATTTCAAATCCCACGGTACCTTCTCCGCTATGCAATCCGGTTTCCGTGCTGGTCACGGGTGCACCTCAGCCACGCTCAAGGTACTAAACGATAGCATAACCGCCATCGATAAAAGACAGTACTGTGCAGCCGTCTTCATCGACCTGGCCAAGGCTTTCGACTCTGTCAATCACCGTTTTCTTATCAGCAGACTCAACAGCCTTGTTTTCTCAAATGACTGCCTTGCCTGGTTCACCAACTACTTCTCAGATAGAGTTCAGTGTGTCAAATCGGAGGGCCTGTTGTCCAGACCTATGGCAGTCTATGCGGGTACCACAGGGTTCAATTCTCGGGCTGACTCTTTTCTCTGTATATATCAACGATGTCGCTCTTGCTGCGGGTGATTCCTTGATCCACCTCTACGCAGACGACACCATTCTGTATACAACTGGCCCTTCTTTGGACACTGTGTTAACTAACCTCCAAACGAGCTTCAATGCCATACAACACTCCTTCCGTGGCCTCCAACTGCTCTTAAATGCTAGTAAAACTAAATGCATGCTCTTCAACCGATCGCTGCCCGCACCCGCCCGCCCGACTAGCATCACTTCTCTGGACGGTTCTGACTTAGAATATGTGGACAACTACAAATACCTAAATGTCTGGCTAGACTGTAAACTCTCCTTCCAGACTCAAAATTAAATCTAGAATTGGCTTCCTATTTCGCAACAAAGCCTCCTTCACTCACGCTGCCAAACATATCTTCGTAAAACTGACTATCCTACCGATCCTTGACTTCAGTGATGTCATTTACAAAATAGCATCCAACACTCTACTCAGCAAACTGGATGCAGTCTATCACAGTGCCATGTGTTTTGTCACCAAAGCCCCATATACCACCCACCACTGCGACCTGTATGCTCTCGCCGGCTGGCCCTCGCTACATATTCATCGCCAAACCCACTGGCTCCAGGTCATCTATAAGTCTTTGCTAGGTGAAGCTCCGCCTTATCGCAGCTCACTGGTCACCATAGCAACACCCGTAGCACACGCTCCAGCAGGTATATCTCACTGGTCATCCCCAAAGCCAACACCTCTTTTGGCCACCTTTCCTTCCAGTTCTCTGCTGCCAATGACTAGAACGAATTGCAAAGATCGCTGAAGTTGGAGACATATCTCCCTCACTAACTTTAATTAAACATCAGCTATCTGAGCAGCTTACCGATCGCTGCAGCTGTACACAGCCCATCTGTAAATAACCCATCCAACTACCTACCTCATCCCTATGTTGTTTTTATTTACTTTTTTTCCTATTTTGCACACCAGTATTTCTACTTGCACATCATCATTTGCACATCTATCACTCCAGTGTTAATTTGCTAAATTGTAATTACTTCGCGACTATGGCCTATTTATTGCCTTACCTCCTTACTCCATTTGCACACACTGTATATAGATTTTTCTATTGTGTTATTGACTGTACTTTTGTTTATCCCACGTGTAACGCTGTGTGGTTGTTTTTTGTCGCACTGCTTTGCTTTATCTTGGCCAGGTCGCAGTTGTAAATGAGAACTTGATCTCAACTGGCCTACCTGGTTAAATAAAGGTGAATGGGTACACATTGCAGATGCGTATGCTCATCCCCAGAATGTTTTTACGTGTCTATTTTCTAAGGAAAAAGTGACTTCGGTCACCGAATATGCCAGTGTTACCTGGCATAGGTATTAAGTCACTATATATATGCCAGTGTTACCTCCAACACATTGGGGCGGCTGGCAGTGTGTCAAGAAGCAGGGTCGTGTTTCGGAGGACACATGGCTCTCGACCGTCGCCTCTCACGAGTCCGTAAGGAAATTGAAGCGATGGGAAAAGACTGTTACTAACAATTGGATATCACAAAATTGGGGAGAAAAGGGGGTAAAAGTAAAAGATATATAAATCTTTTGGACATCAGCGGGAATCCTATTTCAGTCAGAAGAGGATATAGGTATGATAGGTAAGATATACAAAACCTTGCAGAGAGCCTATCCAACTGACAATCTCTTAGAAAAATATATATAATCTACTGGAACAATTTTTAAAAGAACTGATATTCGCACAAGATGGAGGGAATGTTGGAACATAAGTAACGAAATTACAGTTAACGAAAATGTACGCCTAATCCAGTATAAACTAATGTATAGAATTTATTATACAAGAGACAAAATTCACAAATTCTACAGCATACTGGCAGACTCATGTCTTAACTGTGAAAATTACTCAATAATCCATGCCTTTTGGAATGCTATAATGTCCAAAAGTTATGGGCAGAGTTAGAAAGTTGTCTGTCATAAGTATTACAATGTAAATGTACTTTTAATCCGTCTGTCTGCGTATTTCAAGATATGGCATATGAGGGTGCAGTGAGATACAGTTGAAGTCGGAAGTTTACATGCACTTAGGTTGGAGTCATTAAAACTAGTTTTTCAAACACTTCACAAATTTCTTGTTAACAAGCTATAGTTTTGGCAAGTCGGTTAGGACATATACTTTGTGCATGACACAAGTAATTTTTCCAACAATTGTTTTCAGATTATTTCACTTATAATTCATTGTATCACAATTCCAGTGGGTCAGAAGTTTACATACACTAAGTTGACTGTGCCTTTAAACAACTTGGAAAATTCCAGAAAATGATTTCATGGCTTTAGAAGCTTCTGATAGACTAATTGACATCATTTGAGTCAATTGGAAGTGTACCTGTGGATGTATTTCAAGACCTACCTTCAAACTCAGTGCCTCTTTGCTTGACATCATGGGAGACTCAAAAGAAATCAGCCAAGACCTCAGAAAAAAAATGAAGACCTCCACAAGTCTGGTTCATCTTTGGAAGCAATTTCCAAATGCCTGAAGGTACCACATTCATGTGTACAAACAATAGTATGCAAGTATAAACTCCATGGGACCACGCAGTCGTCATACCGCTCAGGAAGAAGACGTTCTGTCTCCTAGAGATGAACGTACTTTGGTGCGAAAAGTGCAAATCAATCCCAGAATAACAGAAAAGGACCTTGTGAAGATGCTGGAGAAAACAGGTACAAAAGTATCTATATCCACAGTAAAACGAGTCCTATATTGACATAACCTGAAAGGCCGCTCAGCAAGGAAGAAGCCACTGCTCCAAAACCGCCATAAAAAAGACAGATTACGGTTTGCAACTGCACATGGGGAGAAAGATTGTACTTTTTGGAGAAATGTCCTCTGGTCTGATGAAACAAAAATAGAACTATTTGGCCATAATGACCCTTGTTATGTTTGGAGGATAAAGGGGGAGGCTTGCAAGCCGAAGAACACCATCCCAACCGTGAAGCACGGGGGTGGCAGCATCATGTTGTGGGGGTGCTTTGCTGCAGGAGGGACTGGTGCTCTTCACAAAATAGATGGCATCATGAGGGAGGAAAATTATGTGGATATATTGAAGCAACATCTCAAGACATCAGTCAGGAAGTTAAAGCTTGGTTGCAAATGGGTCTTCCAAATGGACAATGTCCCCAAGCATACTTCCAAAGTTGTGGCAAAATGGCTTAAGGACAACAAAGTCAAGGTATTGGAGTGGCCATCACAAAGCCCTGACCTCAATCCTATAGAAAATGTGTGGGCAGAACTGATAAAGTGTGTGCGAGCAAGGAGGGATACAAACCTGACTCAGTTACACCAGCTCTGTCAAGACAAATGGGCCAAAATTCACCCAACTTATTGTGGGAAGCTTGTGGAAGGCTACACGAAACGTTTGACCCAAGTTAAACAATTTAAGGCAATGCTACCAAATACTAATTGAGTGTATGTAAACATCTGACCCACTGGGAATGTGATGAAAGAAATAAAAGCTGAAATAAATCATTCTCTCTACTATTATTCTGACATTTCACATTCTTAAAATAAAGTGGTGATCCTAACTGACCTAAGACAGGGATTTTTTACTAGGATTAAATGTCAGGAATTGTGAAAAACTGAGTTTAAATGCATTTGGCTAAGGTGTATGTAAACTTCCGACTTCAACTGTACCTGATGGGTTGGACAATACTTTTCTTATCAATCATCTTGAAAAAACATATACTTAAAAACTGGAAATAAACCAATTTTCCATCGTTGACACAATAAAAAAAGGTCTAATGTTTATAATCTAAATGTTGAAAGTGCATGGGCAATGGAGAGACACAAAATGGTACAGTTTGAAGCCATGTGGCGTAGAGTGATACGGGCGCTGGAGAAGTGGGTGTGAGCAGGTGGGTCTGGGTATGTTTAATATTTTTTTTGAAGTAGGATTTGTTCTTTAAAATCAAAGGGGTTCGTCACTGCCATCTACCGTCTGGAGTGTGTTTGCATGACATTGCTTGAAATTCACTTTGTGTTTCTGAAATAAACTTTTGTTTACAACCGGGCAGATTATTATGTACAATTCCAGTTTTTATTCTTAGATTTAATTTGTGATATTGTTGGTCCTATGAGGTGTGAAGGCTGTTGTTATGTCCCAGCACCAACACACCTGATTACAGTAATCAACTAAATCAAACCCTTGACTATTTGTGTCAGTGCTAGTGTAACAGTTTAACTTTACGTCCGTCCCTCGCCCCGACCCGGGCGCGAACCAGGGACCCTCTGCACACATCAACAACAGTCACCCAAGCGTTACCCATCGCTCCACAAAAGCCGTGGCCCTTGCAGAGCAAGGGGAACCACTACTTCAAGGTCTCAAAGCGAGTGACGTAACCGATTGAAACGCTATTAGCGCGGACCACCGCTAACTAGCTAGCCATTTCACATCCGTTACACTAGACTGGAACATAAGCATGTGGGTTTCCAGGACCAGGACTGAAAAACAAGACTGAACACCTTTTCTGTATACTGTACAATATTTATGTGAAGTATGTCTTCATTTTACAGAATTCCATAAATTGGGGCCATTTTGTCTTGATTCAGATTATGTTACACCTAAACCAGACCTATAAATCACATTGATGTGCATGCGATTTGATTCACTGAGCAGCATTGCGAAATGTGCAAAGTGCTGTTTGAAAGGTGATAGTGACAGAGGTCCTTTTGGAAGTGATGTGAGTAGTGTTACTGTAACTACTCAACATCAAGAGACAGTAGGGCAATGAGGGGAGGTGGAATCAGAGTTTGTCTAGTCACCAATATTGTCCTTGAGATCTTTGATGAATTGGGATGTGTATGCGCCATCTTAATATTGGCCAAAGAAATCTACCAGAAGTAGCCTCATCATCAGATGAGGCTGGTGAATGGCACTACACCTAAGCATTTACCTGAGTGCAGTGGCGGACTTACCATTAAGTAGAAGGGGAAATTGCCTCAAGCCTCACATCATCAAGGGGGCCTCGTGAGCTGGGCATTATAAAACATATATATACTAGTAATCTTTTTTAAAAAGTCATAATTTCACCACTTGAGGTCCCCCCATGTCCCGCTAAATTATTTCCATACATATACATACACTGAGTGTACAAAACATTAAGAACACCTTTGTAATATTGAGTTGCACCACGCCCTTTTGCCTTCAAAACAGCCTCAATTTGTCAAGGCAAAGGCAGGTGCCGAAAGCGTTCCACAGGGATGCTGGCCCATGCTGAAGCCAATGCTACCCACAGTTGTGTCAAGTTGGCTGGATGACCATTCTTGATACACACGGGAAACTGTTGACTGTGAAAAACCCAGCAGCATTGCATTACTTGATACAAACCACCTACAGTACAACCATACCCCATTCAAAGGCACTTAAATCTTTTGTCATGCCCATTCACACAATCCATGTCTCAATTGTCTCAAGGCAAATCCTTCTTTAACCTATAACCTACCTTTAACCTTGTCTCCCGGGTGGCGCAGTGGTCTAGGGCACTGCATCGCAGTGCTAGCTGCGCCACCAGAGTCTCTGGGTTCGCGCCCAGGCTGGGCTGGGTTCGCGCCCAGGCTCTGTCGCAGCCGGCCGCAACCGGGAGGTCCGTGGGGCGACGCACAATTGGCATAGCGTCGTCCAGGTTAGGGAGGGTTTGGCCGGTAGGGATATCCTTGTCTCAGTATGTAAAATGTAATAAAATGTATGCACTCTACTGTAAGTCGCTCTGGATAAGAGCGTCTGCTAAATGACTAAAATGTAAATGTAAAATGTAATAATCTCCCCTTCAGCTTCACTGATTGAAGTGGATTTAACAAGTGACATCAGTAAGGGATCATAGCTTTCAGCTGGATTCACCTGATCAGTCCCCCACAGACTGGTTTATGATGGACTATTCCACCCTGACAAAGTTCCTGTGCATTGTTTCAAGTGATATGATTGCAAACGTGACTTTCATTGAAATTAAGCAACAGCAATGAGGCGCTTTCAGAGTGAGGCAAGATAAAATTAAAATAAATTATGAAGATTTAATTTTAACAGAAAAATTACCTCAGTTAAAACATTTCTTTAGTAAAAAGGCATGTCATACTCTTTTTGGCCAGACAGCATCAGATACATGGGCTACATATAGTAAGACAGAGGGGCGCTGTTTTGCTTGCTCTGGGGCTTTTTCCGGTGAGATAGTTTCAGCCACTTGTGAATTTAAGGAAAATTGGCATGTGCACTGTACTTTGTTCAGATGCTGGAATTATTTTGGATGAATGTGCAAAGGTAACAAATTTTTTAACGATTTGTTTGACAATCAGATAAAAACATGACCGGTTGTGTTCATGGTGCATTAAAAGGTAATACATTTTTACAGCTAAATTACATGTCTTTACTATAAAGCCCATTAAGACTGGCTTCTACCTGGGGCCTCCAAATCACTAAGTCTGTCCTTGACTGAGTGCATACTTGTTTGAACTATGTATGTTATGTGGAAAAGATGGTGCCAAAGAACATGGCTGACGTTTTACATTCTCCCAACCGATTGTGCTATTTTGTAATTTTTTGTGTAACTTATTTTTTTAACATATTGTGTACATAATGTTGCTGCTACCATCTCTTATGACCGAAAATAACTTTGATTACAGGGATTACTCACCGCGGACTGGAAGAAACTTTTTCCTTTAACGAGTTCGACGAGAAGGATATCTTGCTTTCACTGGAACAGGCCCAGATCCACACCTTTTGCGTGAAGAAAAGATGCAGGAAAAGGGGCCGCAGATCGGGCAGCCTTCTGAGAATCCGTAGGCGAGTGAGTAAACTCCCATTGCCATCCGATCTTCTTGCTAACGTGCAATCATTGGAAAATAAAATTGATGACCTACGATTTAAGATTCTACCAACGGGACATTAAAAACTGTAACATCTTATGTTTCACCGAGACGTGGCTGAACGAAGATACGGACAATATAGAGCTGGCGGGATTTTCCATGCACTGGCAGAACAGAGACGCTACCTCTGGTAAGACGAGGGGTGGGGGTGTGTGTCTATTTGTCAATAACAGCTGGTGCGCGATGTCTAATATTAAAGAAGTCTTGAGGTATTGCTCGCCTGAGGTAGAGTACATTATGATAAGCTGTAGACCACACTATCTACCAAGAGAGTTCTCATCTATTCTATTCGCAGCCGTCTATTTACCACCACAGAACGAAGCTGGCACTAAGATCGCTCTCAACCAACTCTAAAGGCCATAAGCAAAGAAGAAAATGCTCACCCAGAAGCGGCGCTCCTAGTGGCCGGGGATTTTAATGCAGGCATACTTAAATCAGTTTTACCAAATCTTTACCAGCATGTCACATGTGCAACCATTGAAAAAAAATCCTAGACCACCTTTACTCCACACACAGAGATGCATACAAAGCTCTCCCCCACCCTCCATTTGGCAAATCTGACCAAAATTCTATCCTCCTGATTCCTGCTTACAAGCAAAAACTAAAGCAGGAAGTACCAGTGACTCACTCAATACAGAAGTGGTCAGATGACGTGGATGCTACACTACAGGACTGTTTTGCTAGCACAGACTGGAATATGTTCCGGGATTCATCCAATAGCATTGAGGAGTGCACCACCTCAGTCATCGGCTTCATTAGTAAGTGCATCGATGACGTCGTCCTCACAGTGACTGTACGTACATATCCCAACCAGAAGCCATGGATTACAGGCAACATCCGCATCGAGCTAAAGGCTAGAGCTGCCGCTTTCAAGGAGAAGGAGACTAATCCGGACGCTTATAAGAAATCCTGCTATGCCCTCAGACGAACCATCAAACAAGCAAACCGTCAATAGAGGATTAAGATTGAATCCTACTACACCGGCTCTGACGCTCGTCGGATGTGGCAGGGCCTGAAAACTATTACGGATTACAAAGGGAAACCCAGACGCGAGCTGCCCAGTGACGCAAGCCTACCAAACGAGCTAAATGCCTTTTATGCTCGCTTCGAGGCAAGTAAAACTGAAGCATTCACAAGATCACCAGCTGTTCTGGATGACTGTGTGATAACGCTCTCGGTAGCCGATGTGAACAAAAACTTTAAACATGTCAACATTCACAAAGCCGCTGGGCCAGACGGATTACCATGGACTTGTACTTAAAGCATGTGCGGACCAACTGTCAAGTGTCTTTACTGACATTTTCAACCTCTCCCTGACCGAGTCTGTAATACCTACATGTTTCAGTCCCTGTGCCCAAGGAAGCGAAGGTAACCTGCCTAAATGAATACCGCCCCGTGGCACTCACGTCGGTAGCCATGAAGTGCTTTGAAAGGCTGGTCATGGCTCACATCAACAGCATCCTCCCAGACACCCTAGACCCACTCCAATTCGCATACCGCCCCAACAGATCCACAGATGACACAATCTCAATCACACTCCACACTGCCCTTTCTCACCTGGACAAAAGGAACACCTATGTGAGAATGCTGTTCATTGACTACAGCTCAGCGTTCAACACCATAGTGCCCATGAAGCTCATCCCTAAGCTAAGGACTCTGGGACTAAACACCCTCTGCAATTGGATCCTCGACTTCCTGACGGGCCGCCCCCAAGTGGTAAGAGAAGGCAACAACATGTCTGCCACGCTGATCCTTAACACTAGGGCCCCTTGGGTGTGTACTTAGTCCCCTGCTGTATTCCCTGTTCACCCACGACTGCGTGGCCAAACACGACTCCAACACCATCATTAAGTTTGCTGACGATCACCAACAACGATGAGATGGCCTATAGGGAGGAGGTCAGAGAACTGGCAGTGTGGTGCCAGGACAACAACCTCTCCCTCAATGTGAGCAAGACAAAGGAGCTGATCGTGGACGACAGGAAAAGGCGAACCGAACAGGCCCCCATTAACATCGATGGGCTGTAGTGGAGCGGGTCGAGAGTTGTGTCCACATCACCAAAAATGTGCTACAGAGGGTAGTGTGAACAGCCCAGTACATCACTGGGGCCAAGCTTCCTGCCATCCAGGACCTATACAAAAGGTGGTATCAGAGGAAAGCCCATAAAATTGTCAGAGACTCCAGTCACCCAAGTTATAGACTGTTTTCTCTGCTACCTCACGGCAAGCGGTACCGGAGCGTCAAGTCTAGGACCAAAAGGCTCCTCAACAGCTTCTACCCCCAAGCCATAAGACTGCTGAACAATTAATAAATTGCCACCGGCAATTTACATTGACCCCCCCCCTCCCTTTTTGTACACTGCTGCTAATTACTGTTCACTTTCTATGCATAGTCACTTCACCCCCACCTACATGTACAAATGACCTCAACTAACCCGTACCCTCGCACACTGACTCAGTACCGGTGCCCCTGTATATAGCCTCGTTATTCTTATTCTTATTGTGTTACTTTTTATTATTACTTTTTATTTTAGTCCACTTGGTAAATATTTTCTTAACTCTTCTTGAACTGCACTGTTGGTTAAGGGCTTGTAAGTAAGCATTTCACGGTAAAGTCTACACTTGTTGTATTCGGCGCATGTGACAAATAAAGTTTGATTTGATGTGATGTTGAAAGCATGGGAGTGGCGAGTCTGTACATAATTAGTAACATAAATACATTTGACAAGTTCAGCTAATTGAAGCTAATTCAACCTGCAAAAACCTAACATGGCCAACTAAGGCGTAAAACTACTAACAGACCCAGATGAATTTCCATGCACAAACAGTAGATATAAATGAGGATGTTCCATTTGCACACTGACACTCAGGCATACATATATAGACAGCCCTGGCATGCCAGACAGGTCGTGTGAGTTGTGTGGGCCTGGTTATTTGTCAAGAAGCCAGGTTGGGAGGCCAGTCTGTACTGTGGCATAAGGAAATAGTGTTCCATAAAAACCAGTACTCACTCCTCTCCAATTTTACCCCCACCCCCTCTCAGCCACCACTCTGATTCTACAGTGTACAGTTGGATATGATTATGTAATATGCCCAAAAACTATTGCAGCCAAGGCAGCAAAACACTCTTAGGCGCCCTTTATTCTCCCCAGAGCCCAATGGGTCGACCGGCCAGGTCTGGTGCCAGTGCTCCTGAGTCAGTGGCAGTCATCTTGGTTTTCCTGGGAAGAAACCAGGGCCTTGTTCATAGTTTATTGCTCTTGGTTTACAAGGAGAGAGAGCTAGAGGAAATATGGGGTGAAGAGGTTTGTGTAAAGAACGCAATGCCATATAATCTAGCCCAGGGGCTGAGTGAGCCGTTTAAAACATTTAGGACCATCAGAGGGGGGCATAAGCTTCGATCCATCTTCTGAAGGAAAAACATTTGATAAACTCTGTATGTGTCATTGTTTTTCCTGACTAAATTAGTCACGTAGCCAATGGTAAAAAAAGAAAACCTGTGCAGTTGGAGACTTATTGGGGTGAGTGTATGTACCTAGTGTGTGTGTTTAGTTTTCCTAATGGTCTATGGAAAGGGCAAGGAGTTAACCAAGTCTTTCTCCTACTCAGACTTTCCTCAACCTCGTCAAGACGCCCAAAAAGGAGAGGAACGTTTCCAGGCTGTTAGTATGATTCACGAATCTCACTCGTCTAAAATTAGAACTCTAATGAATTACACCATTGTCGATTTTGGGCTGAAACTAGAGTATGTTGATTATTCTTAGCAAATTACTACAAGATTAGTCTGTCCCAGATGCACAGTAATGTACAATGCTCAACCGAGTTAGTTACTGTAAGGAACATTTGCCTCTGGGGGTGCTCTTGAGCCAAATGAGGTCCCCTAAATGGACAGAAATATTGTCCAGAAATTATCTAATTGAACAGAAAGGATCCACATTTCAGCATGGAACTTATGATGAGTAAGTGGTATTTAACTTAAACTCTAATCTGTCATAGCCTTTTGGAAAGAAACTATTGAACTGTATGCTATGATGCCCTTGCTATGTACTGTACGTCGTACGGTACTGCTTTGCTTTACATGTGAATGGGTTGTCAGGGTGAGTGGCACGTCATTACAATGTGATACGGTACAAACGTGCGTTCTTGTACAGCAGCTAAACTAGCTATAACAGTTCCAACTTTTACTCTTGTCTCAGAGTATGAATAAAACATCACTTTTGATCTCACATTTGTCACCTAACATTTTTTGGGGGGAAACAGTGCCTTTAACTGTCTACCTGTTACTCCTCCTGTATCATTCACCAGTCTATTCTCAGAATGCAATGTTCAACATATGATTTCCAGTACATCCAGTTGGCACAGACATCCCAATACGTTGGCATAGCAAATGGGGCCATCAATTGGGTTATACATTGGATATACATGTACAGGCTATATATGTAATGACTAGGCCCTGCCAGCCATAATACAGCCATTCATTTCTATGGAGGCACGTAAAAAAGCAGACTTTTCTCCTGACAGACAGTGAGTGGCTGTGTCAGAGCCCTGAGCGGAGGAGAGGAGATGGGAGGCTGAGTGAAAGAAGCTCTTATGGCCGGGAGCTGTGGCATTAACGCCAGGGACTATTACAGTGCAGTATACAGCTAAACCCCACAGAGATGACTGAAGAATCCCTGTGGCGCAATCCCAAGTGACACCAGCATCTGTTGGTTGTGGAGATGAACTGCATGAATGAATGCCAGGAATCCATCAATGAGAATTTATTTATCCACCTTCTTAAAATGAAATCTGTAGTTTGTGTGCTTGTATTTGTCTGTTACTGTTAATGTCCTTTGGAATTATTGTAATGTCTATTTAAGAAGTTTCCCTGTCTATTAATATATTTACCAAAAAACAGAACTACACTGAACAAAAATATAAACAGAACATGTCAATTGTTGGTCTCATGTTTCATGAGTTGAAATAAAAGATCCCAGAAATGTTCTATATGCACAAAAAGCTTATTTCTCTCAAATTTTGTCCACAAATTTGTTTACATCCCTGTTAGTGAACATTTCTCCTTTGCCAAGATAATCCATCCACCTGACAGGTGTGGCATATCAAGAAGCTGATAAAACAGCATGATCATTACAGAGGTGTACCTTGTGCTGGGGACAATTC
This sequence comes from Salvelinus namaycush, assembly GCF_016432855.1. Lineage (NCBI taxonomy): Eukaryota > Metazoa > Chordata > Actinopteri > Salmoniformes > Salmonidae > Salvelinus > Salvelinus namaycush. The sequence goes on from NC_052327.1 coordinate 11,999,655, forward strand.
AAGGCCAGGCTAAAATGTGCAGTTTTGTCACACAACACAATGCCACAGATGTTTTGAGGGTGCGTGCAATTGGAGATGTCCTCCAGAGATGTTGCCAGATCATTTAATGTTCATTTCTCTACCATAAACCGTCTTCAACATCATTTTAGAGAATTTGTCACTACGTCCAACTGGCCTCACAACCGCAGACCACGTGTAACCACGCCAGCCCAGGACCTCCACATCCCTTTTCTTCACCAACGGGATCATCTGAGACCAGCCACTCGGACAGCTGATGAAACTGTGGGTTTGCACCAGTGGAGGCTGCTGAGGGTAGGATGGCTCATAATAATGGCTGGAATGGAGTAAATGGAATGGCATCAAACACATGGAAACCGTTCCCCTTATTCCGCTCTAGCTATTTTATTTTATTTTTTTATTTTATTTTTTTAAATAAATTTTCTCCCCTTTTCTCCCCAATTTTCGTGGTATCCAATCGCTAGTAATTACTATCTTGTCTCATCGCTACAACTCCCGTACGGGCTCGGGAGAGACGAAGGTCGAAAGCCACGCATCCTCCGAAGCACAACCCAACCAAGCCGCACTGCTTCTTAACACAGCGCGCCTCCAACCCGGAAGCCAGCCGCACCAATGTGTCGGAGGAAACACCGTGCACCTGGCCCCCTTGGTTAGCGCGCACTGCGCCCGGCCCGCCACAGGAGTCGCTGGAGCGCGATGAGACAAGGATATCCCTACCGGCCAAACCCTCCCTAACCCGGACGACGCTAGCCCAATTGTGCGTCGCCCCACGGACCTCCCGGTCGCGGCCGGCTGCGACAGAGCCTGGGCGCGAACCCAGAGATTCTGGTGGCGCAGCTAGCACTGCGATGCAGTGCCCTAGACCACTGCGCCACCCGGGAGGCCCTGTCCTCCCAAATTAAGGTGCCACCAACCTATTGTGAATTGCACAGCCAAAGAAATTCTGCACAAACTGTCAGAAATCGTCTCAGAGAAGCTCATCTGTGCACTCGTCTTCCTCACCAGGGTTTTGACCTTACTGCAGTTCGACTTCAGAGGGCAAATGCTCACCTTCGATGGCTACTGGAACGCTGGAGAAGTGTGTTCTTCACGGATGAATCCCGGTTTCAACTGTACCGGGCAGATGGCAGACAGCGTGTATGGCGTTGTGTGGACGCGCGGTTTACTGATGTCAACTTTGTGAACAGAGTGCCCCATGGTGGCAATGGGGTTATGGCATGGGCAGACATAAGCCACCGACAAAAAACACAATTGCATTTTATCGATGGCAATTTGAGTGCACCGAGATGCCACAACGAGATCCTGAGGCCAACAACATGTCTGCCACACTGATCCTTAACACTGGGGCCCCTCGGGTGTGTACTTTGTCGTGCCATTCATCTGCCGCTATCACCTCATGTTTCAGCATGATAATGCACGGCCCCATTTCGCAAGGATCTGTACACAATTCCTGGAAGCTGAACATTTGCCTGTTCGTCCATGGCCTGCGTACTCACCAGACATGTCACCCATTGAGCATGTTTAGGATGCTCTGGATCTACAGTACGTGTACAACAACGTGTTCCAGTTCCCGCCAATATCCAGCAACTTCGCACAGCCATTGAAGAGGAGTGGGACAACATTCCACAGGCCACAATCAACAGGATCACCTCTATGCAAAGAAGACGTGTCGCATCGCATGAGGCAAATTGTGGTCACACCAGACACTTTTTTTAAAGGTATCTGTGACCAACAAATGCATATCTGTATTCCCAGTCATGTGTGAATGAATGTATTTCAATTGACTGATTTCCTTATATGAACTGTAACTCAGTAAAATATTTTAAATTGTTTTTGTTCTGTGTATATTGCTCCTCTCTGTCTTCCTTGTGGGTTTGTTGAATTACAAACTGTTGAGGAAGGCCTACTAAGCTAATAAAATAAACATCATGATTTTGTAATTTGATGAAGTGGTCAAACAGAGTAACCAATGTCGTATGAAAGGACTGTAAATGTATGAACATAGCCCTGTGACACTATATTTGGCTCAGGGCGTCTTATTTGAGAATCCCTATTTCAGGTGTAAATGGAGCCTCAGAGGTTTTAAAACCATGCAGGTATTTTTGTTTGCCATAAATCAGCCTTTATGGAACAATGCTTGAAAGTGTTGATTGTTTGAAATATCTGGATTTGAGGATAGATTCTGAATGATCTTTTGTGAAGCATATTGATTATATTAGAAAAACAATTAAATACAAGCTTGGGTTACTATACAGATGTAATAATTGTTTTACTGTATCCATTAGAAATACTGTACTTTAGAAACACAACTGCTGCTTCCTCTATCCTAGACTATGGTGACATCTATCAAAACACAACCAAGACCTTTCTTTACAAATTAGATTTCATTTATAACAATATTTGCAGAATCACTCTTCGATGCCATTCAGTTGAGCTGAGTTCCTGGAGAAAGACACTGCGTCTAAAGTATTCTCAGTCTCTGGAACAAACTGTCTGTACAGTATCTGAACCACATGTATCTAATCAAATCAAATGTATTTATAAAGCCCTTCTTACATCAGCTGATGTCACAAAGTGCTGTACAGAAACCCAGCCTAAAACCCCAAACAGCAAGCAATGCAGGTGTAGAAGCATGGTGGCTAGGAAATTAATTTCTTCATTTTCAAGCTGTTGGCTACATCCCTTACCAGCACACTAAACCAATACTACATGAGGCATCATGAGATACAAACCCTTGCCACAATCTGCGACAATTACATGGATTAGGCACTTTACACAGAGAGCAACTTGACCAGTCAGTGAAATACAAGTGATAGGCTAGTTGCTTTGGTGATCAGAACGTGCTGTTGGACTGTTAAGGAAGCTTCCATGAATAAGTGTTGGAACACGTCCAACTAAGTCTACAATTTTAATTGGCTGCAGAAGATGTGCCAGGGTGTATTCACTGCCACCTGGTGAGGTTAGCAAAGGGCTAACGAGTGCCATGTTATCGGATGGGACCAGCTACAATTTAGCTTTCTGTCACATGCAAGTAAATCGACAATTTTAATTGGCTGATACGCATTTTGTGTGTGAGAACCTGTTTAACTTTAAAAGCTTGCTTACGTTTGTAGGTATGGCCCCAGTGTCACGTTCCTGACCTGTTTTCTGTTGTTTTGTATGTGTTTAGTTGGTCAGGGCGTGAGTTGGGGTGGGCATTCTATGTTTTGTGTTTCTATGTTTAGGTCAGGTGTAATTAGCCTTATATGGTTCTCAATCAGGGACAGGTGTTTGACGTTTCCTCTGATTGAGAACCATATAAAGGTAGGCTGTTCACACTGTTTGTTTGTGGGTGATTGTCTTCTGTGTCTGTGTATGTTGCACCACACGGGACTGTTTCGGTTTGTTCGATCGTTTGTTTGTAGTCTGTTCCTGTTCGTGAGTTCTTCGTGTATTTATGTAAGTTCCATGTTCAGGTCTGTCTACGTCGTTTTGTTATTTTGTAGTTTGTTGAAGTGTTTTTGGTTTTCGTCTTTACTTTAATAAACTTCGTTATGTCAAATCATCATGCTGCGCTTTGGTCCAATCCCTACTCCTCCTCTTCTTCCGAAGAGGAGGAGGACAGCCGTTACAGAATCACCCACCAACCATGGAGCAAGCAGCGTGAGAGGAACCAGCAACAGCGGCAAAGAAACCAGGACTCGTGGACATGGGAGGATGTTTTGGACGGCAAGGGTTGCTACACATGGGAGGAGATCCGAGCTGGAAGAGATCGCCTCCCATGGGAAGAACTGGAGGCGATTAGGAGAGCAGAGGCAACCGGAGAGAGGAACCGGAGTTATGAGGGTACGCGACTAGCAAGGAAGCCTGTGAGTAAACCCCAAAAATGTCTTGGGGGGGGGGGCTAAGAGGGAGAGTGGCGAAGTCAGGTAGGAGACCTGCGCCTACTCCCTGTACTTACCGTGGAGAGCGAGAGTACGGGCAGTGCCATGAAGTGCCATGAAGCCGGCTCTACACATCTGGCCACCAGTGCGTCTCCTCGGGCCGGCTTACATGGCACCAGCCTTACGCATGGTGTCCCCGGTTCGCCTACATAGCCCGGTGCGGGTTATTCCACCTCCCCGCACTGGTCGGGCGACGGGGAGCATACAACCAGGTAAGGTTGGGCAGGCTCAGTGCTCAAGGGAGCCAGTACGCCTGCACGGTCCGGTATTTCCGGCGCCACCTCCCCGCTCCAGCCCAATACCACCTGTGCCTACACCACGCACCAGGCTTCCAGTGCGTCTCCAGAGCCCTGTTCCTCCTCCACGCACTCTTCCTGTGGTGCGTGTCTCCAGCCCAGTGCCTCCAGTCCCGGCACCACGCATCAAGCCTCCTGTGCGTCTCCAGAGCCCTGTACGCACTGTTCCTTCTCCCCGTACTCGCCCTGATGTGCGTGCCCTCAGCCCGGTACCACCAGTGCCGGTACCACGCACCAGGCCTATAGTACGCCTTGAGAGTTCAGTGTGCCCTGTTGTTGTTCCCCGCACTAGCCTGAAGGTGCGTGTCCTTAGCCCGGTGCCTCCAGTTCCGGCACCACGCACCAGGCCTACAGTGCGTCTCAGCCGGCCAGAGTCTCCCGTCTGCCCAGCGGCGCCTGAACTGCCCGTCTGCCCAGCGGCGCCTGAACTGCCCGTCTGCCCAGCGGCGCCTGAACTGCCCGTCTGCCCAGCGGCGCCTGAACTGCCCGTCTGCCCAACGGCGCCTGAACTGCCCGTCTGCCCAACGGCGCCTGAACTGCCCGTCTGCCCAACGGCGCCTGAACTGCCCATCTGCCCAACGGCGCCTGAACTGCCCGTCTGCCCAACGGCGCCTGAACTGCCCGTCTGCCCAACGGCGCCTGAACTGCCCGTCTGCCCAACGCCGTCTGACCTGTCCGTCTGCCAAGCGCCGCATGAACTGCCCGTCTGTACTGAGCCTTCAAAGCCGCCCGTCTGCCATGAGCCTTCAGAGCCGTCCGCCAGACAGGAGCCGCTAGAGCCTTCCGCCAGACAGGAGCCGCCAGAGCCTTCCGCCAGACAGGAGCAGCCAAAGCCTTCCGCCAGACAGGATCAGCCAGAGCCTTCCGCCAGACAGGATCAGCCAGAGCCTTCCGCCAGACAGGAGCAGCCAGAGCCTGCCGCCAGACAGGATCAGCCAGAGCCTTCCGCCAGACATGATCAGCCAGAGCCTTCCGCCAGACAGGAGCAGCCAGAGCCTTCCGCCAGACAGGAGCAGCCAGAGCCTTCCGCCAGACAGGAGCAGCCAGAGCCGCCAGCCAGCCATGAGCAGCCAGAGGCGCCAGCCAGCCATGAGCAGCCAGAGCCGCCAGCCAGCCATGAGCAGCCAGAGCCGCCAGCCAGCCAGGATCCGCCAGAGCCGCCAGCCAGCCAGGATCCGCCAGAGCCGCCAGCCAGCCAGGATCCGCCAGAGCCCGCCAGCCAGCCAGGATCCGCCAGAGCCCGCCAGCCAGCCAGGATCCGCCAGAGCCCGCCAGCCAGCCAGGATCCGCCAGAGCCCGCCAGCCAGCCAGGATCCGCCAGAGCCCGCCAGCCAACCAGGATCCGCCAGAGCCCGCCAGCCAGCCAGGATCCGCCAGAGCCCGCCAGCCAGCCAGGATCCGCCAGAGCCCGCCAGCCAGCCAGGATCCGCCAGAGCCCGCCAGCCAGCCAGGATCCGCCAGAGCCCGCCAGCCAGCCAGGATCCGCCAGAGCCCGCCAGCCAGCCAGGATCCGCCAGAGCCCGCCAGCCAGCCAGGCTCCGCCAGCCAGTCATGAGCTGCCCTCCAGTCCGGAGCTGCCACTCAGTCCGGAGCTGCCACTCAGTCCACTCAGTCCGGAGCTGCCACTCAGTCCGGAGCTACCCTATAGTCCGGAGCTGCCCTATAGTCCGGAGCTGCCCTATAGTCCGGAGCTGCCCTATAGTCCGGAGCTGCCACTCAGTCCGGAGCTGCCACTCAGTCCGGAGCTGCCACTCAGTCCGGAGCTGCCTCTTTGTCCGGAGCTGCCTCTCTGTCCGGAGCTGCCTCTCTGTCCGGAGCTACCTCTCAGTCCTGAGTTACCTCTCTGTCCTGAGCTACCTCTATGTCCTGAGTTATCTAGGGGGGACCGGTGTGAAGGTTCCTAGACCAGGGTTGGGGGCGAGGATCGCCACTCGGAGGACGCTAAGGAGGGGGACAAAGACAATGGTGGAGTGGTGTCCTGCGCCGGAGCCGCCACCGCGGACAGATGCCCACCCAGACCCTCCCCTTGAGTTTTAGGGGTGCGCCCGGAGTTCGCACCTTGAGGGGGGGGTTCTGTCACGTTCCTGACCTGTTTTCTGTTGTTTTGTATGTGTTTAGTTGGTCAGGGCGTGAGTTGGGGTGGGCATTCTATGTTTTGTGTTTCTATGTTTAGGTCAGGTGTAATTAGCCTTATATGGTTCTCAATCAGGGACAGGTGTTTGACGTTTCCTCTGATTGAGAACCATATAAAGGTAGGCTGTTCACACTGTTTGTTTGTGGGTGATTGTCTTCTGTGTCTGTGTATGTTGCACCACACGGGACTGTTTCGGTTTGTTCGATCGTTTGTTTGTAGTCTGTTCCTGTTCGTGAGTTCTTCGTGTATTTATGTAAGTTCAATGTTCAGGTCTGTCTACGTCGTTTTGTTATTTTGTAGTTTGTTGAAGTGTTTTCGGTTTTCGTCTTTACTTTAATAAACTTCGTTATGTCAAATCATCACGCTGCGCTTTGGTCCAATCCCTACTCCTCCTCTTCTTCCGAAGAGGAGGAGGACAGCCGTTACAGAATCACCCACCAACCATGGAGCAAGCAGCGTGAGAGGAACCAGCAACGGCGGCAAAGAAACCAGGACTCGTGGACATGGGAGGATGTTTTGGACGGCAAGGGTTGCTACACATGGGAGGAGATCCGAGCTGGAAGAGATCGCCTCCCATGGGAAGAACTGGAGGCGATTAGGAGAGCAGAGGCAACCGGAGAGAGGAACCGGAGTTATGAGGGTACGCGACTAGCAAGGAAGCCTGTGAGTAAACCCCAAAAATTTCTTGGGGGGGGGCTAAGAGGGAGAGTGGCGAAGTCAGGTAGGAGACCTGCGCCTACTCCCTGTACTTACCGTGGAGAGCGAGAGTACGGGCAGACACCGTGTTACGCAGTAGAGCACATGGTGTCTCCTGTACGTGTGCATAGCCCGGTGCGGTACATACCAGCTCCTCATATCGGCCGGGCCAGATTGAGCATTGAGCCAAGTGCCATGAAGCCGGCTCTACACATCTAGCCACCAGTGCGTCTCCTCGGGCCGGCTTACATGGCACCAGCCTTACGCATGGTGTCCCCGGTTCGCCTACATAGCCCGGTGCGGGTTATTCCACCTCCCCGCACTGGTCGGGCGACGGGGAGCATACAACCAGGTAAGGTTGGGCAGGCTCAGTGCTCAAGGGAGCCAGTACGCCTGCACGGTCCGGTATTTCCGGCGCCACCTCCCCGCTCCAGCCCAATACCACCTGTGCCTTACACCACGCACCAGGCTTCCAGTGCGTCTCCAGAGCCCTGTTCCTCCTCCACGCACTCTTCCTGTGGTGCGTGTCTCCAGCCCAGTGCCTCCAGTCCCGGCACCACGCATCAAGCCTCCTGTGCGTCTCCAGAGCCCTGTACGCACTGTTCCTTCTCCCCGTACTCGCCCTGATGTGCGTGCCCTCAGCCCGGTACCACCAGTGCCGGTACCACGCACCAGGCCTATAGTACGCCTTGAGAGTTCAGTGTGCCCTGTTGTTGTTCCCCGCACTAGCCTGAAGGTGCATGTCCTTAGCCCGGTGCCTCCAGTTCCGGCACCACGCACCAGACCTACAGTGCGTCTCAGCCGGCCAGAGTCTCCCGTCTGCCCAGCGGCGCCTGAACTGCCCGTCTGCCCAGCGGCGCCTGAACTGCCCGTCTGCCCAGCGGCGCCTGAACTGCCCGTCTGCCCAACGGCGCCTGAACTGCCCGTCTGCCCAACGGCGCCTGAACTGCCCGTCTGCCCAACGGCGCCTGAACTGCCCGTCTGCCCAACGGCGCCTGAACTGCCCGTCTGCCCAACGGCGCCTGAACTGCCCGTCTGCCCAACGGCGCCTGAACTGCCCGTCTGCCCAACGGCGCCTGAACTGCCCGTCTGCCAAGCGCCGCATGAACTGCCCGTCTGTACTGAGCCTTCAAAGCCGCCCGTCTGCCGTGAGCCTTCATGGCCGTCCGCCAGACAGGAGCCGCTAGAGCCTTCCGCCAGACAGGAGCCGCTAGAGCCTTCCGCCAGACAGGAGCAGCCAAAGCCTTCCGCCAGACAGGATCAGCCAGAGCCTTCCGCCAGACAGGATCAGCCAGAGCCTTCTGCCAGACAGGAGCAGCCAGAGCCTTCCGCCAGACAGGAGCAGCCAGAGCCTTCCGCCAGACAGGAGCAGCCAGAGCCTTCCGCCAGACAGGAGCAGCCAGAGCCTTCCGCCAGACAGGAGCAGCCAGAGCCTTCCGCCAGACAGGAGCAGCCAGAGCCTTCCGCCAGACAGGAGCAGCCAGAGCCTTCCGCCAGACAGGAGCAGCCAGAGCCTTCCGCCAGACAGGAGCAGCCAGAGCCGCCAGCCAGCCATGAGCAGCCAGAGGCGCCAGCCAGCCATGAGCAGCCAGAGCCACCAGCCAGCCATGAGCAGCCAGAGCCGCCAGCCAGCCAGGATCCGCCAGAGCCGCCAGCCAGCCAGGATCCGCCAGAGCCGCCAGCCAGCCAGGATCCGCCAGAGCCGCCAGCCAGCCAGGATCCGCCAGAGCCCGCCAGCCAGCCAGGATCCGCCAGAGCCCGCCAGCCAGCCAGGATCCGCCAGAGCCCGCCAGCCAGCCAGGATCCGCCAGAGCCCGCCAGCCAGCCAGGATCCGCCAGAGCCCGCCAGCCAGCCAGGATCCGCCAGAGCCCGCCAGCCAGCCAGGATCCGCCAGAGCCCGCCAGCCAGCCAGGATCCGCCAGAGCCCGCCAGCCAGCCAGGATCCGCCAGAGCCCGCCAGCCAGCCAGGATCCGCCAGAGCCCGCCAGCCAGCCAGGATCCGCCAGAGCCCGCCAGCCAGCCAGGCTCCGCCAGCCAGTCATGAGCTGCCCTCCAGTCCGGAGCTGCCCTATAGTCCGGAGCTGCCACTCAGTCCGGAGCTGCCACTCAGTCCACTCAGTCCGGAGCTGCCACTCAGTCCGGAGCTGCCACTCAGTCCGGAGCTGCCCTATAGTCCGGAGCTGCCCTATAGTCCGGAGCTGCCCTATAGTCCGGAGCTGCCACTCAGTCCGGAGCTGCCTCTCAGTCCGGAGCTGCCACTCAGTCCGGAGCTGCCTCTTTGTCCGGAGCTGCCTCTCTGTCCGGAGCTGCCTCTCTGTCCGGAGCTACCTCTCTGTCCTGAGTTACCTCTCTGTCCTGAGCTACCTCTATGTCCTGAGTTATCTAGGGGGGACCGGTGTGAAGGTTCCTAGACCAGGGTTGGGGGCGAGGATCGCCACTCGGAGGACGCTAAGGAGGGGGACAAAGACAATGGTGGAGTGGTGTCCTGCGCCGGAGCCGCCACCGCGGACAGATGCCCACCCAGACCCTCCCCTTGAGTTTTAGGGGTGCGCCCGGAGTTCGCACCTTGAGGGGGGGGTTCTGTCACGTTCCTGACCTGTTTTCTGTTGTTTTGTATGTGTTTAGTTGGTCAGGGCGTGAGTTGGGGTGGGCATTCTATGTTTTGTGTTTCTATGTTTAGGTCAGGTGTAATTAGCCTTATATGGTTCTCAATCAGGGACAGGTGTTTGACGTTTCCTCTGATTGAGAACCATATAAAGGTAGGCTGTTCACACTGTTTGTTTGTGGGTGATTGTCTTCTGTGTCTGTGTATGTTGCACCACACGGGACTGTTTCGGTTTGTTCGATCGTTTGTTTGTAGTCTGTTCCTGTTCGTGAGTTCTTCGTGTATTTATGTAAGTTCAATGTTCAGGTCTGTCTACGTCGTTTTGTTATTTTGTAGTTTGTTGAAGTGTTTTCGGTTTTCGTCTTTACTTTAATAAACTTCGTTATGTCAAATCATCACGCTGCGCTTTGGTCCAATCCCTACTCCTCCTCTTCTTCCGAAGAGGAGGAGGACAGCCGTTACAGAATCACCCACCAACCATGGAGCAAGCAGCGTGAGAGGAACCAGCAACGGCGGCAAAGAAACCAGGACTCGTGGACATGGGAGGATGTTTTGGACGGCAAGGGTTGCTACACATGGGAGGAGATCCGAGCTGGAAGAGATCGCCTCCCATGGGAAGAACTGGAGGCGATTAGGAGAGCAGAGGCAACCGGAGAGAGGAACCGGAGTTATGAGGGTACGCGACTAGCAAGGAAGCCTGTGAGTAAACCCCAAAAATTTCTTGGGGGGGGGCTAAGAGGGAGAGTGGCGAAGTCAGGTAGGAGACCTGCGCCTACTCCCTGTACTTACCGTGGAGAGCGAGAGTACGGGCAGACACCGTGTTACGCAGTAGAGCACATGGTGTCTCCTGTACGTGTGCATAGCCCGGTGCGGTACATACCAGCTCCTCATATCGGCCGGGCCAGATTGAGCATTGAGCCAAGTGCCATGAAGCCGGCTCTACACATCTAGCCACCAGTGCGTCTCCTCGGGCCGGCTTACATGGCACCAGCCTTACGCATGGTGTCCCCGGTTCGCCTACATAGCCCGGTGCGGGTTATTCCACCTCCCCGCACTGGTCGGGCGACGGGGAGCATACAACCAGGTAAGGTTGGGCAGGCTCAGTGCTCAAGGGAGCCAGTACGCCTGCACGGTCCGGTATTTCCGGCGCCACCTCCCCGCTCCAGCCCAATACCACCTGTGCCTTACACCACGCACCAGGCTTCCAGTGCGTCTCCAGAGCCCTGTTCCTCCTCCACGCACTCTTCCTGTGGTGCGTGTCTCCAGCCCAGTGCCTCCAGTCCCGGCACCACGCATCAAGCCTCCTGTGCGTCTCCAGAGCCCTGTACGCACTGTTCCTTCTCCCCGTACTCGCCCTGATGTGCGTGCCCTCAGCCCGGTACCACCAGTGCCGGTACCACGCACCAGGCCTATAGTACGCCTTGAGAGTTCAGTGTGCCCTGTTGTTGTTCCCCGCACTAGCCTGAAGGTGCATGTCCTTAGCCCGGTGCCTCCAGTTCCGGCACCACGCACCAGACCTACAGTGCGTCTCAGCCGGCCAGAGTCTCCCGTCTGCCCAGCGGCGCCTGAACTGCCCGTCTGCCCAGCGGCGCCTGAACTGCCCGTCTGCCCAGCGGCGCCTGAACTGCCCGTCTGCCCAACGGCGCCTGAACTGCCCGTCTGCCCAACGGCGCCTGAACTGCCCGTCTGCCCAACGGCGCCTGAACTGCCCGTCTGCCCAACGGCGCCTGAACTGCCCGTCTGCCCAACGGCGCCTGAACTGCCCGTCTGCCCAACGGCGCCTGAACTGCCCGTCTGCCCAACGGCGCCTGAACTGCCCGTCTGCCAAGCGCCGCATGAACTGCCCGTCTGTACTGAGCCTTCAAAGCCGCCCGTCTGCCATGAGCCTTCAGAGCCGTCCGCCAGACAGGAGCCGCTAGAGCCTTCCGCCAGACAGGAGCCGCTAGAGCCTTCCGCCAGACAGGAGCAGCCAAAGCCTTCCGCCAGACAGGATCAGCCAGAGCCTTCCGCCAGACAGGATCAGCCAGAGCCTTCCGCCAGACAGGAGCAGCCAGAGCCTTCCGCCAGACAGGAGCAGCCAGAGCCTTCCGCCAGACAGGAGCAGCCAGAGCCTTCCGCCAGACAGGAGCAGCCAGAGCCTTCCGCCAGACAGGAGCAGCCAGAGCCTTCCGCCAGCCAGCCATGAGCAGCCAGAGGCGCCAGCCAGCCATGAGCAGCCAGAGGCGCCAGCCAGCCATGAGCAGCCAGAGCCACCAGCCAGCCATGAGCAGCCAGAGCCGCCAGCCAGCCAGGATCCGCCAGAGCCGCCAGCCAGCCAGGATCCGCCAGAGCCGCCAGCCAGCCAGGATCCGCCAGAGCCCGCCAGCCAGCCAGGATCCGCCAGAGCCCGCCAGCCAGCCAGGATCCGCCAGAGCCCGCCAGCCAGCCAGGATCCGCCAGAGCCCGCCAGCCAGCCAGGATCCGCCAGAGCCCGCCAGCCAGCCAGGATCCGCCAGAGCCCGCCAGCCAGCCAGGATCCGCCAGAGCCCGCCAGCCAGCCAGGATCCGCCAGAGCCCGCCAGCCAGCCAGGATCCGCCAGAGCCCGCCAGCCAGCCAGGATCCGCCAGAGCCCGCCAGCCAGCCAGGATCCGCCAGAGCCCGCCAGCCAGCCAGGCTCCGCCAGCCAGTCATGAGCTGCCCTCCAGTCCGGAGCTGCCCTATAGTCCGGAGCTGCCACTCAGTCCGGAGCTGCCACTCAGTCCACTCAGTCCGGAGCTGCCACTCAGTCCGGAGCTGCCACTCAGTCCGGAGCTGCCCTATAGTCCGGAGCTGCCCTATAGTCCGGAGCTGCCCTATAGTCCGGAGCTGCCCTATAGTCCGGAGCTGCCCTATAGTCCGGAGCTGCCACTCAGTCCGGAGCTGCCTCTCAGTCCGGAGCTGCCACTCAGTCCGGAGCTGCCTCTTTGTCCGGAGCTGCCTCTCTGTCCGGAGCTGCCTCTCTGTCCGGAGCTACCTCTCTGTCCTGAGTTACCTCTCTGTCCTGAGCTACCTCTATGTCCTGAGTTATCTAGGGGGGACCGGTGTGAAGGTTCCTAGACCAGGGTTGGGGGCGAGGATCGCCACTCGGAGGACGCTAAGGAGGGGGACAAAGACAATGGTGGAGTGGTGTCCTGCGCCGGAGCCGCCACCGCCACCGCGGACAGATGCCCACCCAGACCCTCCCCTTGAGTTTTAGGGGTGCGCCCGGAGTTCGCACCTTGAGGGGGTGGGTTCTGTCACGTTCCTGACCTGTTTTCTGTTGTTTTGTATGTGTTTAGTTGGTCAGGGCGTGAGTTGGGGTGGGCATTCTATGTTTTGTGTTTCTATGTTTAGGTCAGGTGTAATTAGCCTTATATGGTTCTCAATCAGGGACAGGTGTTTGACGTTTCCTCTGATTGAGAACCATATAAAGGTAGGCTGTTCACACTGTTTGTTTGTGGGTGATTGTCTTCTGTGTCTGTGTATGTTGCACCACACGGGACTGTTTCGGTTTGTTCGATCGTTTGTTTGTAGTCTGTTCCTGTTCGTGAGTTCTTCGTGTATTTATGTAAGTTCCATGTTCAGGTCTGTCTACGTCGTTTTGTTATTTTGTAGTTTGTTGAAGTGTTTTCGGTTTTCGTCTTTACTTTAATAAACTTCGTTATGTCAAATCATCACGCTGCGCTTTGGTCCAATCCCTACTCCTCCTCTTCTTCCGAAGAGGAGGAGGACAGCCGTTACACCCAGTATATTCTGACATGGGAAACAGCAGACAGACAATAACACATTGTTATCAAAAGGGTATTTGAGTCATTTACCATGTCTAATAGTTGTTTTTGTGAGGCATTCCTTCACAGTTTCCTCATATACAATCCATTCATGGTCCCGTCCATAAAAACAGTTCTAAACACTACTGTCTGGTTCTGAGGACTCCCAGGGGCCCTAAAATGGAGTGACCCCTCCAAAGACAATCTGTGCACTCAGCACTTTTAACGACCTAGTACAACTATGCCACTTTACTATATTATTGGCATCAGCCCTGTGTCCCAGACAAGAATCCTTAATTGTCCAGAGTGTGTTTCAGTTCTCTTACTCCAAAAAAACATAGTCACTGCTTAGTGTATAGGTCTGACATGATTGTGTGTGTAATAATATTAGCAGAGCTTAACATGTCTATGGTTTGCGTGGTATTAATGATTACTAATGGAGAACAAAATGGAGGCCCAAGATTATGGAGAATGTCCCCTTAATGAGGCATGCACACAGTAATGTTGAATTCTTTGACTGGAAACAGGC